>NC_073377.1:143072281-143376864 GCF_028641065.1 Leucoraja erinaceus
TTCTGAGATCTTACCAGTCGGATTTAACACCAAACGGCACAGCCCGGAGTCAGCATTGGCATGTTTTTAACGACATCGGCAACAGCAGTTAGTGGGCATCTGCGGCAGTGCCCTGGGATGGTTCAGGTCCTATCTGGCGGGCAGAACCATGTGTGTTCGCCTTGCTGGGTTTGAATCCTCTTCCGCTCCCCTGTCATATGGGGTTCCACAGGGTTCGATTCTGGGGCCCCTGCTTTTCTCGCTGTACATACTTCCTCTGGGTTCCATCCTTAGAAAGCATGGCATCTCTTTCCACTGTTATGCAGATGATACCCAGCTTTATTTGCCGCTGAGGGGGGAAGACGCCTTTTCTGTAAAATCGCTTCTGTCTTGTCTTGATGACATTAAGTCCTGGTTGGCCCTAAACTTTCTTGGATTTAATGAAAAGAAGACAGAGGTGATTTTATTTGATCCCAATGGCTGCCATGAACCTCCATTTGTTGATTTAGGTCCATTGTCAAGGTACGTGAAGCCAACAGTTGTGAATCTGGGTTTTAGGATGGACAGTGACTTTAAATTAGATCGCCAAATATGCGCGGTGGTTAAGTCCAGCTTCTTTCACCTAAGGAAGCTGGCGAAGGTGAAGCCCATTCTCGAGCGGCAGCATTTTGAGACAGTAATCCATGCCTTTAACAGGGACTCGAAAGAGGGAGCACATATCGCCAATTCTGGCCTCCCTACACTGGCTCCCGGTGCACTTTCGAGTTCATTTTAAGATACTGTTATTTGTTTTTAAATCTCTGAATGGGCTCGCCCCGCCTTACCTCTCTGAGCTGCTCCACCCATACGCTCCTGCCCGGTCCCTCAGGTCAGCTGGTCAGCTGCTCCTGGAGGTACCGAGGTCAAGTCAGAGGCTCAGAGGGGATAGAGCCTTCTCTGTTGCTGCTCCGGCACTCTGGAACACCCTGCCGTTGCACATCAGACAGGCCCCCTCTCTGTCCATCTTCAAATCCAGTGTTAAAACACATTTGTACTCCCTGGCTTTTGACCATGCCTGAGGCTTTGCTTCTGTTTGTGGTGTTTTTGATGTTTATTTATTTTACATGTCTTTTCCTACTATTTCTTTTGATTGTTATTTTTGGTGTGTATTAACTTTTTTGTCAATGATTAGTGATGTACAGCACTTTGTTGCAGCTATGTTTGGTTTTAAAGTGCTCTATAAATAAAATTATTATTATTATTATTATTATTTTGCTCCCCAGCCTGGAAAAAATGTGATTTCTGCATCTTGCATGTCAAATACTATTTGTGTATTGAGGAAGGAACTGCAGATGCTGGTTATACACCGAAGATAGACACAAGTGCTGGAGTAACTCAACGGGACAGGCAGCATCTCTGCAGAGAAGGAATGGGTGCCGTTTCGGGTTGAGCCGCTTCTTTAGACTGAGAGTCAGGGGAGAGGGTGTTAAGAGATATGGAAGGGTAAGGTGTGAAACGACTGATCAAAGTGGACGATGATAGGGAAATGTAGGAGGGTTCATTGTTAGCTAAAGAGAAGGTGACATGTAGGCATCGGTAAATCGGTAAAATTAATCAGGGACTGAAACTAGTTGGAGAACTAGGGTGGCGACGGACGGAGAAAGGGGGAAAGCAAGGGCTACTTGAAGTTAGAGAAATCAATATTCATACTGCTGGGGTGTAAGTTGCCCAAACAAAATATGAGAGGCTGTTCCTCCAATTTGCGTTGGGCCTCACTGACAATGGAGGAGGCCCAGGACAGAAAGGTCAGTGTGGGAATGGGAGGGGGAGTTAAATTGCTGAGCAACTGGGAGATCACGTAGGCCTAGGCGGACTGAATGGAGGTGTTCAGCGAAATGATCGCGAGCCTGCGCTTGCATTTCCTTTATCATTGTCCACTTTGATCTGTCGTGTTCACACCTTACCCTTCCATATCTCTAGACTCCCTGTCCCCTGACTGGCAGCTATAAGAATGTTGTATGTTTCAATGGGATTCCCTTTCATAGTTTAAATTGTAGTAAGGCCCACCTGTTGAATCTGTCCCTGTACCATAATCCCTCTCACCCTTGGAACCAAAACTTGATTACATAAGGTCATATATGATAGGAGCAGAATTCGGCCTTTTGGCCCATCGAGTTACCTCATCATTCAATTATGGCTGATCTATCTCTCCTAACCCCATTCTCCTGCCTTCTCCCCATAACCATATAACCATATAACAATTACAGCACGGAAACAGGCCATCTCGGCCCTACAAGTCCATGCCGAACAAAATTTTTTTTTTTCCCCTTAGTCCCACCTGCACGCACTCATACCATAACCTTCCATTCCCTTCTCATCCATAACGCCTGACACCTGTACTAATCAAGAATCTATCTATCTCTACCTTAAATATATCGCCTCCATTGCAAATATATTTCCTCGCGGTATGGAGACTAGATCTGTTTACAACATTCCAGATGAGGTCTCACCAGTAATTCTGGTGAACCAGGTCTCACCGATTCCATGTAATTCTGGGTAAGTTATCCTGATCCAAATACTCATATTCTCTTCCAATAAAGGCCAACATTTTAAATTCATTTTTTCAAATGTTTCTGGGTTATGCATGCAAAACTAATGCTTATAGTACATCCCTTAGACTTTTGGAGATACAGTGTGGAAACTGGCCCTTCGGCCCACCGAGTCTGGGCCAACAAGTTACACGAGCACTATCCTACACACCAGCGACAATTTACAATTTACTGAAGCCAATTAACCTACAAACCTGGAGTGTGTGAGGCGGGGCACCCGGAGAAAACCCACGCGACCACGTAGAGACAGCACCCGTAGTCAGGATCGACCCTGGGTCTCTGGTGCTGTAAGGCACCACTGTGCCGCCCAAACATACTAGTGAGAAGGCGGTGAGCTGCTGTTTTGAATAGTTGCATTTCTTCCAATATAGAGAACAGAGGACATAGAGCATTTGGGGAGGGAGTTCTACGGTTTAGACCCAGTGGTGATAAAAGAATGGTAATATATTTCAAAGTCATGATGGCGTGAAAAGGGTGATGCATCCATCTATCTGTGGCCCCTTGTCTTGTTCGGGGTGGAAGTTTTGACAGCAGCTTAAGTGAGTAACAGCAGTGAGCCACTGTGTGCCAGTAGATGTGCCAGGGAATGTTGATAGGTGTAAATCTAGAAGGATGGTGCTGGGATGCTTGAGAGTTGCTGGCGACACAAGGAACTGCAGATGCTGGAATTTGAGCAAAACACAAAGTGCTGGAGGAATACAAAGCATCAGGCAGCATCTGTGAAAGACATGGATGGGCGATATTTTCAGGTGAGGACCTCTCCAGGCTGATTGTAGGGAGGGAAGAGGAAGATGAAGAAAGAGGTGGGGATGGGACAAGGCACAGCGAGTGATAGGTGGGTACAGGTAAAGAGGGTTTGATCGGGAAATGGCCTGAATAACTGACAAAGGATAGACATAGAAAATGTGACAAAAGAGTGTTAGAGTGAAATGTAAAGTCAACAGGAGGGATATAGATGGAAAGGGATGTGGGTGGGGGGTTGTTGATAGTTGGGAAAGTGGGGGTGGAGTGGGGCACAGGGATGAGAGAGGGGTGAAGGGTATTACTTTAAAGTAACTCATTCAATGTTCATTCTGTTGGGGGCAAGCTATCTAATGAGGTGCTTAGTTTAGTTTAGAGATACAGCATGGAAACAGGCCATTCAGCCCACCAAGTCCACACCGACCAACCAACCCCACACATTAACAGTATCCTACACACACTAGAGATAATATACACTTATACCAAGCCAATTAATCTACAAACCTGTACGTCTTTGGAATGTGTGAGGAAACCGCATATTCAGAGAAAACTCATGCGGTCATGGGGAGAATGCACAAATTCCTTACAGACAGCACCTGTAGTCGGGATGGAACCCAGATCTCCAGCGCTGTAAGGCAGCAATCCTACCATTGCGCTGTTCCTCCAGTTTGGATGTGGTCTCATTCTAGCACTGGAGGAGGCCCAGGAGAGAATGGGTAAGGACGTTAAAATGGTTAGTAACCGAGAGATCCAACAGGCCCTGATGGACACAATGCACAGTGTATGATGAAACTAGTGTCTGATTTATGCTTGGTCTCACTGATGTAAAGGGGGCCTCATCGGGAACACCAAATGAAGAAGATAAGGTTAGGGGAGATGCAGGTGAACCTCTGTCTCACCCAGAAGGACTGTGAGGTTCCTGGATGGAGGTGAGGGAGGGACAGGGGTTATATCTCACACGTTAAAGGAGTAGAATTAGGCCATTTGGCCCATTGGGTCTACTCCGCCATTCAATCATGGCTGATCTCTGCCTCCTAAACCCATTTTCCTGCCTTCTCCCCATGACCCTTGACACCTGTTCTAACCAAGAATGTGTCTATCTCTACCTTAAAAATATCCACTGACTTGGCCTCCACAGCCCTCTGTGGCAATGAGATACTCAGATTCACTACCCTGTGACTAAAGAAGTTCCACCTCACCTCCTTTCTAAAAGAGTGCCCTTTAATTCTGAGGCTATGACCTCTGGTCCTGGACTCTCCCGCCAGTGGAAACATCCTTTCCACATCCACTCTATCCAAGCCTTTCATTATTCTGTAAGTTTCAATGAGGTCCCCCCTCAACCTTCTAAACTCCAGCGAGTAGAGGCCCAGTGACGACAAACGCTCATCTCCTGGGGTTGCAGGGAAAAGTACCTGGGAGTGCGCGGGTTCGGTGGAAATGGGTGAGTGAACCAAGGAGTTGTGAAGGGAGCGGTCTCGGCAGAAAACGGCGGTGATAGGAAGATGTGACTGGTAGTAGGATCACGTCGAAGGTGGCCGAAATAACGGAGCATGATGTGTTGGTTACGGAGACTGGAGGGGTGAAAGGAGAGGACCAGGGGAACTATCCTCCTTCCGCCTGGGGAGAGGGAATGAGAGCAAAACTGCGGGACACACAGAGAAGAATAGCGTGAGAAATCCATCCATGATCGCACGCGGCAACCATGGCCTGTTTCCACGCTGTATCACTAAACTAAACCAAGCAGAGTCCCAAAATGAACGCCTCCAACCCAAAGCACTACTTTTTCATGTTCTCCAGAGTTGCTGTCTGACCCATTGAGCTACTCCAGTGCTTTGTGTTGGAGAACGTACAAACTCCGTATAGACAGCACCCGGGGTCAGGATTGAACCTGGGTCTCTGGAGCTGTGAGGCAGCAACTCTACCACTTTTCTCTACTCTATCTGTATTTCTTCTTTCCATTCTCCATCTACCTCACCCACTGTGCCTCTCTCTCGGACTCGGGGGAGTCTAGAACCAGGGGTAACAGTTTAAGAATAAGGGGTGGGCCATTTAGGACTGGGATGAGGACCAACCTTCACACCAAGGGAGTTGTGAATCTGTGGAATTCTCTGCCACAGAAGGCAGTGGAGGCCAATTTACTGGGTGTTTTCAAGAGAGTTAGATTTAGCTCTTAGGGCTAACGGAATCAAGGGATATGGGGAGAAAGCAGGTACTGATTTTGGATGCTCAGCCATAATCATATTGAATGGCAGTTGTGGTAGCCCGTGGAGGGCTCGTGGGTACGTATAGATTACCTTCTGATTCTTACGGGGATTCCCCTCTTCTACTATAGATGAGGCTCTCACCAGTGTCTCTTCTATACCCCGCAACTTTGCTCTCAATCCCCATCACCCCACTTGTAACAAGGGCAGAGTCCCCGTTGTCCTCACCTTCCACCCTACCAGCCGTCACACACAACAAATAATCCTTCGACATTTTCGACACCTCCAACGGGATCCCATCACTGGCCACATCTTCCCATCTCCTCCCCTTTCGGCTTTCTGCAGAAACCGCTCCCTCCGTAACTCCCTGGTCAATTTGTCCCTTCCCACCCAAACCACTCCCTCTCCTGGCACTTTCCCAGGTAACCGCAAGAAATGCTTCACTTGTCGCTTTAATTCCCTCCTTGACTCCATTCAGCACCCAAGCAGTCTTTCCAGGTGTGGCAGAGGTTCACCTGTACCTCCTCCAACCTCCTCTATTGCTGCTTTACATCGGTGAGGCCAAGCGCAGGCTTGGCGATCGCTTCGCCCAACACCTCTGCTCAGTTTGCACTTCTGCTCACTCTGCTCGCTTAGCACTTCAACTCCCCCTCCCTTTCCGAATCCAACCTTTCTGTCCTGGGCCTCCTCCATGGCCAGATTGTGAGGCCCACCTTAAAGTGGGCGAGCAGCACCTCATATTTTGCTTGGGTAGTTTACACTCCAGCGGTAAGAACATTGACTTCTCCAATTTCAAGTAGGCGCTGCTTTCTTCTTCTTTCCTCTCCCCTTCCCAGCTCTCCCACAGCCTACTGTCTCCATCTCTTCCTTTCTTCTTCCCCCCCCCCCCCCCCCCCCCCCCCCCCCCCCCCCCCCCCCCCCACCCCCCCCCCCCCCCCCCCCCCCCCCCCCCCCACATCAGTCTGAAGAAGGGTCTTGGCCCGAAACATCACCTATTTCCTTTGCTCCATAGATGCTTCTGATCCATGGTCATCATTTAAAGTGACTATTAAGGGCTAAACTCTAAGAGAGGTTGTAAAAACTGTCACTAGAGCGGTGCTGGCTCGAAGGGCTGAATGGCCTACTCCTGCACCTATTTTCTATGTTTCTACTGAAGAAAGAAGACATCTCAGTTGTCCAAGAGTGAAAAGTCCTGTCTTGGGGCCAGGTGGCGAGTCGGAGAAATTGGGAGAAAAGGACGGTGTCCGCGTAAGATGGTGGGAAGAAGTTTCATCAAGATTGCCGTGAGAGTCACTGGGTTTGTAATAGATATTAGTCGATAGTCTGTCCGCTGAGGAGAATGTCGATTGAGGGAAAATGATTGGGTTTCTGTTCAAGAAAGAACCAAATGTCCTGAGATGTTCCTGATGGGGAATAAAGGTGTAAAGGGATTGGATGTCCATGGAAAAGATCAGGAGAAGTGGACCTACAAAGGAATTGAAATTCATTGAAGTATCGAAGAGTGTGTAAGGTGTCTCAGATTTGGGTAAGAAGTGATTGGAAAAGGAGGAGCAAGAGAGAATTTGGTATTTGGAGATGAGTTCAGTGGGACTGGGGTACCATTTTAATCTTTTATTTTAAAACTACTCCCATACCACTACCATTAGCTCTCCTCCTCCCATCCTCTCAACATTTAGTCTACCTACCTACCCAATATTTATGTTTCTGCACCCTTCTTGAAACCAGTCTGAAGAAGGATCTCGACCTGAAACATCACCCATTCCTCTCCAGGGATGCTGCCTGTCACACTGAGTTACTTCAGCTTTTTGTGTCTATTCTCGAAACTGTTCATCTCCCCTCACTCCCCATTGAAACATTTACTTTTCTCCTCCCCCTTCCAGCATTCAATCACTTCCTCTCCCTATCTGTCACAAATACTCACCTCCTCGCATTAACGTCAACATCTAAGCATCCCCTTATCCCAGTCGCTCATTCCACCCGTTCCCTGTATTTCATCATCCCAACTCAGTCTGAAGAAGGGTCCTGGCCTGAAACATCGCCTCGACATTCCCTCCACGGATGCTGCCCGACCCGCTGAGTCACTCCAGCACTTTTGTGTTTTGCTACCTGTAGATTAATTATTGCATGTGATCCAATCAGAGTAATGTCCTGGTCTATTCTTATTCCAATTGGTTTGAACTTGATCTGCTACCCACCATTACGTCTGAGATGGTGGTACAAAAGCTTCAGAGACATTTTTCTGTATTCGGCGTACCGGTTCGATTGCAAACTGACAACGGAAGACAATTCACCAGCCAAGCATTTAAATACTTTGCAAGACAATGGAACTTTCGGCATGTTACCAGCAGCCCCGAATACCCTCAATCCAACGTTGAGCGTGCTGTCAGGAGCGCAAAGCAGCTGATGGAACATTCACATCTTGCCAAATCCAATGTCTACCTAGATCTGTTAAACTTAAGAAACATCTCCAGGGATTGTGTCCTGGGCTCTCCCGCCCAGCGCCTGATGTCTCGCACGACAAGGCCCCAGCTCCCCGTTGCCCAGCAACAGCTGAAGCCACTGGTGCTCAGACCAGCTGCGGTCCAGAAGCGCGTTCAGGAGACACATGATGTCCAGAAGCGCTCCTATGACAAGTCAAGCAAACCACTTAAACCGTTACTGTAAGGTCAAGTGGTTTGCCTGCAGATGGCAGTTGGACATACCCGACTGGGTTTTGTTGAGGGGCCAGACAAGGAACCTCGTTCCTACCTCGTCAATGTCAATGGTGCTCTATACTGGCACAGCCGTCAACATCTTCTGCCCGTGAATGAGCCGCGACCATCTCCTCCCAGGTCCTTGCTCACCGCCGTTGGTTTTCAAGACGCCTGCTGCTGTTGTCCGTTCCAGACCCCCTGACCCCAGCATGTATTGTCTGCGACATTTGGTTCCCCCATCCCCCAGTGCCCTTGCCCTGCATGCTCGCCGCGCCGTTCATCTCCAGGCTCCCCGGCTGCCTTCTCATTCTTGGGTTCTCCACCACCCAGCCCTACTAACTCTTCCGGAACGGAGGGTGAGGGGTTTGTCCACACGCACTCGGGTCGGGTTAGTAGACCGCCCGACAGGTACGGCGAGTATGTTTAAACGCACGTATTCTAACAACCGCCTAACAACTCTTTCCTCCACGAGGAAGGATGTAGATTGGTTATTGCATGTGAACCAATCAGAGTAATGTACTACCACTAACTCCATCCTATTGAACACTTCATATTAACACGCACTTCCTATATTACGTAGTCACACTAGTGGTAGAGTGGAACTAACATGTATTGTACTGTGCCATTATGGCTGATGATCAAAGCTGACAAACACCATACAGTGTCTCTACAGGTGGTTGCACTACCTACAACGTTGCTCTCTGTACCTCCATCCCACCCAACCATTTGATTGCCCAAACATGTACCTCCACTCTTTCCTTCCCAGCGTTTACTCTATACCTCCATCCCCCCCGAGACCTGTATTTCTCCCCCTTCCCCAAACATTTTGTCACTCTGTGGATATTGTGTATGCAAACATTCTCTATGTAAAATCAGCAGCTATTTGCTGCTTGTACTGGTGAAATGTTACCTGAATTACCAACCAATTTGATAATGTAGTAATCGAGTCATAGAATGATACAGCATGCAATCAGGCCCTTCTGCCCAACTTGCCCACACTGGACAACATGTCCCAGCTATACTAGTCCCACCTGCCCGCGTTTGGTCCATATCCCTCCAAACCTGTCCTATCCATGTACATGTCTAATTGTTTCTAAAACATTGGGATAGTCCCAGCCTCAATTACCTCCTCTCGGGGTTGTTCATACACCCACCACCCTTTATGCGAAAAAGTTACCCCGCAGATTCCTATTAAATCTTTTCCCTTTCACTTTAAATCCCCGGGTCCTCGATTCACTCACTCTGGGCAAGAGATGGTGTGCATTGACCCGACCTCTCAAGATTTTGTACACAATTAACTATTTAATGAACCATTTAAAGCTTTTTTGACTACAGGCTCTAGCAATTGTACTGGGCTTGCTGAAGAGAAAGAGCCACCTTCAATAAGAGGGTGAGTAAGCATCCATCTTTCCATTGAATGGCATTACCATCTGTGCGGGTGCCACCAGTATGCAGAAGATGAGTACATAATGGACGTTGATCCACATCTTTCCTGGCATCTTTCATTCATTTGTTCTATATCTCTCTACATCATCGTCTATATCTCTTGTTTCCCTTTCCTGTGATTTCAGCCTGAAGAAGGGTCTCGACCCGAAACGTCACCCGTTCCTTCTCTCCAGAGATGCTGCCTGTCCCGCTGAGTTACTCCAGCATTTTGTGTCTGTCTTTGATTTAAACCAGCATCTGCAGTTTCTTCCCACACATTTTGTGTGCTGCTTAGGTGGATACCTTTGGCAAAACCCTGTGTGCAACGGTCAATAATTCAAAGCATAGCTGGAGCTGACCTTGGAACTGATGATATCAGCATCTGCACACTGCAGATGCTGATATAAAAATAGAAAATGCAGGTCAGATAATGTCAGCGGAGAGAGAAACTGAATTTCTATGTTAAATCATGAGAGGAATAGATCGGGTAGATGCACAGAGTCTCTTGCCCAGAGTCGGTTGACCAAGGACCAGGGGACATAGGTTCAAGGTGAAGGGGAAAAGATTTAATAGGAATCTGAAGGGCAGCTTTTTCACACAAAGGATGGTGGGAGTATAGAACAAGCTGCCAGAGGAGGTCGTTGAGGCAGGGGCTATCCCCACATTTAAGAAGCAGTACATGGATAGGACAGGTTTGGAGGGATATGGATCAAACTCGGGCAGGTGGGACGAGTGTAACTGTGACATGTGGGCAATCATGTGTGGGCAAGTTGGGTCGAAGGGCCTGTTTCCACGCTGTATCACTCTTTGACTATGACTAACAGTTTAGGTCAATAATCAGGACGATTATGGCTGAAGTGAAACATCTCGATCTATGACTGCTCACCATGGATTCTCAGGAGAACATGCAAATTAATCGAGGATGATGTCATGTCCTTTACCAGTTATTCAACATTGAAGAGTTGTGGACGCTTATGTTAGTTCAATTATTAAGCTGATACTATGGATTGTTCCTTTCTTTACGAAACAGGTTTCTTCTCATGATTGGGGAGACAACCCCACCATTGTGGGCCGGATATCAAATAATGATGAGACGGAGTCTAGGAAGGAGATGGAGAAACTCGTGTCCTGGTGTTGAGACAATAATCTTTCTCTCAAAGTCAGCAAGACAAAGGAGACTGTGATCGAGTTCAGGAAGTGAAGCAGTTCACATACCCCAGTCTGCATTGAAGCTGCCAAAGTAGAGATGGTTGAAATCTTAACATTCCCAGGTGTCAATATCATCCCTGGACCACCCATCTTGAAGCACCGACCCAGAAAGCACACCAACGCCTCTACTTCCTTAGAAAGCTTAGGAAGTTCATCATGTCCCCTACAACTCTCACCAACTTCTACAGATGCACCATAGAAAGCATTTTATCAGGATGCCTCACGGCTTGGTTTGGGAACAGCTCCATCCAAGACCGCAGGAAATTGCAGCGCATTGTGGATGCAGCACAGACCATCACACAAACCAACCTCCCTTCTATTGACACCATATATACCTCACGCTGCCTCAGCAAGATAAGCAGCATAATCAAGGACTAGTCGCACCCTGGCCACTCCCTCTTCTCCCCTCTCCCATCAGGCAGAAGGTATAGAAATGTGAAAATGCACACCACCAGATTCAGGGGCAGTTTCTTCCCAGCTGTTATCAGGCAACTGAATCATCCTACCATGACCAGAGAGCAGTGCTGAACTACTATCTATCTCATTGATGATCCTCGGACAATCCTTGATCGGACTTCGCTGGCTTTTCCTTGCATAAAGGTTATTCCCTTATCTGTAAATGGATCAATTGTAATCATTGTGTTGTGTCTCTACTAACTGGTTAGCACACAACAAAAAGATTTTCACTGTACGTTGGTACACGTCACAATGAACTAAACTGAAACTAAACTGACTAAAAGCTTTTCTTGAAAACAAGAAGGGGTCATTTTCTGGAGAAAAAAGAATCAACATCATGGCTTCTGACCTCCCCACCATCAAAGGGATTTACCAGAGTCGCTGCCGCAAAAAGGCAGCCTGGATCATCAGAGACCCGCACCATCCTGGCCACACACTCGTTTCATCCCTGCCATCGGGAAGGAGCCTGAAAACTGTAACGTCCAGGTTCAGGAACAGCTTCTTCCCTACAGCCATTAGGCTATTAAACACTCCAACCTCAAATAAACTCTGAACTACATAGACTATTACTGTTATAATTACCCCAGATACTGTTTTTTATGGGTACATATGTGTGTGTATGTGTACACACACACTGAACTTTTAATCTAATTGTTTTAATTGTTTACAGTGTACTATGTTTATATATTCTGTTGTGCTGCTGCAAGTATGAATGTCATTGTTCCATCTGGGATATAGGACAATAGAACACTTGACTCTTGATTGAGTGACAAACTATCCCTGCAGTCTTTGGCATGATTGACCGAGATGTCCTTCTAAATTGGCTGTCTGCCATCATCCAGAGTAGATGGGATCTTTCTTATCCAATCATTCCCAGAGGATAATCCATAATTGTGTCTCTTCCCTCCTCCGCAGTGCCTCTGATGTTCCCCAAGGATCTATCAGTTTTCACCAACCTGCTTCCCTCAGTAATGCCATCTCAACACACAGATTTAGGTTCTATATTGACTGGACTGCGCCCATCTCCATCTTCAATGGTGCATTTTTGATTTTAATTTCTCCACAGCTGAAGGCAGTGCTTCAATAACCCAGCGACTTAACCTCAAGGAATCCTCATCCCCACCATCCCAACCATCACTGTTTCTTTATCTTCCATTAAGTTACTCCTTCAAGCCAACTTCTTTGTACAAATTTCCATCATCTGTCCTGTTAACATGTATTTGATTTGGGGGTCAGGTTTCCCTTAGTAAGGGCGGCACGGTGGAGTTGCTGCCTTACCCGTGTTCGATTCTGACTCCGGGGGCTGGATCCTGACTACGGGTGACTACGGAAATTGGTTTTCTCAGAGATCTTCGGATTCCTCCCACATTCCAAAGATGTATAGGTATGTAGGTTAATTGGCTTGGTAAATGTAAAAGTTGTCCCCAGTGGGCATTGGATAGTGTTAATGTGCGGGGATCACTGGTTGGTGTGGACCCGGTGGGCCAAAGGGCCTGTTTCTAAAAAAAAACTGTGTTTGAGAAGTATCTAAACTGTATGCTACAGGCTCAAAATAAATGAATCCTGGGAAGCTTTGCATTTCATCTGCCCTTTTGTTACTAAGCCACCATAAAGTTGTATAGATGGCAGAAACTATTTAGTTTAGTTTAGAGATTCGGCGTGGAAACAGGGCCTTTGGCCTACTGAAACCGTACCGACCAGCAATCCCTGCACACTAAGGCTATCCTATACTAGGGGCAATTTTTACATTTACGCCAAGCCAATTAACCTACAAACCTGTACATCTAGGGAGTGTGGGAAGAAACCAAAGTTCTTGGACAAAATCCATACAAATTCCATACAGAAACCCCCACGTCAGGTTTGAACCCCTGTCTCTGGCACTGTAAGGCAGCAACTCTACTGCTGCGCCACCGTGCCGCACCAAATTGTTATTGATAAGTAGTTGTATAATGCCCAATAGGGTAACTGGACAAGTTCCAGGAGATTTCATCACATGATTTTCCCCCTAATGCCATGCCCCTGACATTGTCCACCTGACTCCCTCATCCTACGCATTCGTCTGGCCAGGGTAAGGTGATTGATAAGAAAACTAAAGATGACGATGAGGAAAATGGTACATCCGGTGGGTTTGTAGAAATCATTCTCTGCAGAGAGGTGGAAGTTGACTCAACTGTGCCTTTTTAAATAGACTGATAAGTACTTAATGGAAAACTGGTTCAGCTACAAGAAGCAAAATGAAGTATTGGATGGATCAATTCTGGAGAGCGGGTATGATTTCTCCATTGCTTTTTTGTAAAATATGTAAATATTTTAGATGTGCGAGGGAAATGAAAAATAAGTTTGCAGGTCATGCCAAAAATAATCTGTGTGGTTTGCAATGAGGAGGAACGCTTTAGACTGATGATGATAGTCTGGTCAGTCAGGCAGGGAAGTACTAAATAGTATTTAAACCACAGTTCTGTCATGTCATGGTGAGGAGGCATGAGAACACGCAGTATTATCTAAATGGTGGCCGATTGGGAAAGGGGGAGATGCAGCGAGACCTGGGTGTCATGGTACACCAGTCATTGAAGGTAGGCATGCAGGTGCAGCAGGCAGTAAAGAAAGCGAATGGTATGTTAGCTTTCATTGCAAAAGGATTTGAGTATAGGAGCAGAGAGGTTCTACTGCAGTTGTACAGGGTCTTGGTGAGACCACACCTGGAGTATTGCGTACAGTTTTGGTCTCCAAATCTGAGGAAGGACATTATTGCCATAGAGGGAGCAGAGACAGTTCACCAGACTGATTCCTGGGATGTCAGGACTGTCTTATGAAGAAAGACTGGATAGACTTGGTTTATACTCTCTAGAATTTAGAAGATTGAGAGGGGATCTTATAGGAACTTACAAAATTCTTAAGGGGTTGGACAGGCTAGATGCAGGAAGATTGTTCCCGATGTTAGGGAAGTCCAGGACAAGGGGTCACAGCTTAAGGATAAAGGGGAAATCCTTTAAAACCGAGATGAGAAGAACTTTTTTCACGCAGAGAGTGGTGAATCTCTGGAACTCTCTGCCACAGAGGGTAGTTGAGGCCAGTTCATTGGCTATATTTAAGAGGGAGTTAGATGTGGCCCTTGTGGCTAAGGGGATCAGGGGGTATGGAGAGAAGGCAGGTACGGGATACTGAGTTGGATGATCAGCCATGATCATATTGAATGGCGGTGCAGGCTCGAAGGGCCGAATGGCCTACTCCTGCACCTAATTTCTATGTTTTCTATGTTTCTAACTGATAAGCGACTGAGAGGTGCAGTGGAACAAAGGGACTTTGGAGTCTGTTCACAGTCTTCAAAGTTAATAGGGCAAGTTAATGTGAGTGAAGAAGCTAAGATCACCACACCACACACAAGAAGTTCATCCATCAAAGATAGACACATAATGCTGGAGGAACTTAGCCGGACAGGCAGCATCTCTGGAGAGAAGGAATGGATGATGTTTCGAGTCGAGACCCTTCTTTCTGAAGCAAAAAAGAGCCAAAGAGCCCGTCAGCGGTGATTTGACGAAGGCCTTGTGTGCTTTTGATCTAACTCAGCATGCTTCCAACAGAAGTGCACAAGAAGGCCACGCTAGCTAAAGGTGCAAGCAATATTGGTGCATTCTTCATGAAATCTACTGAGGAAAATGACAAAATTGCAGCAAGTGAAGCCTCGTATGTTGTGTACCGTACCTTTCAACACGGACTCCGCTACAACAGCACCGACTGCCTTGCTAAGCTCAACGGTGTTTTGTTTAATGACTCAAATGTTGTGAAGAAGATGCACTTGTGAAGAACGAAAGCTGAGACGATTATAATGAATGTTTTAGGACCAAAGACTGTGCGGGATATTATGGATGATCTGTCCCCGAACGAAGAAGGTGAGCCCGCGGAGCACACGTGTTACTCAGTTGCCACTGATGCCTCAAACAAAGCAGGGAGGAAATGTTTCCAGTGTGCGTGAGATATTTCAGTGTCTGATGGAGTGCAGTGTAAGTTACTTGACTTTTATGAAGACAGTTATGAAACTGTAAATGGCATACATCAAGCTCGGATGAGCTGTCTGGAAAAGTATGAACTGGATATTGGGCATGTCACAGCCTATGCAGCAGATAATGCCAATGTAAACTTTGGAAAACACCACTCAGTTTACCAGTTATTGAACAGTGCCAACAATTGCATTCTGAAAGCTAATTGCCCAGCCCGCATATCTCATAATGCCTGCAAGCACGCCTGTAATCAGCTGTCAGTGGATATTAAGACAATTGTTCTAAAGGTCTACAGCCATTTCTCAATATCTGCTTCCCGAAGAGAGGAACTGCATTCATTTTGTGCCTTTGTTGACATTGAGTGGCGTGACATTCTGCGTCATGTTTGCACACGATGGCTCTCTCTTCATCCAGCTGTCGAACGTCTCCTGCAAAGCTGGCCAGCTCTTACATCATACTTCACGTCCCTTGAGACCTGTCCTGTGGCACTGAAGAGGATTTTTTGAGGATAAAGATAAAACTGGAGCTACTGAAATTTACCTGTGCTTTTTCCACAACGTGGAGTGTGTTTTTGACCAACTCGTAAAAAACTTGGAGGAAACAAAGCTCAGTATCACATATGTTTACGAGGAAGTCCGAAAGTTCAAAATGAAGATGCTTCAGTGGAAACAGGGCAGCTTTTTTGGATACCAGACCAAGCAGCTGATGGGCAAACAAGTGCCAGTACAAAGGTCCAAGCAGCAGCAGGAGTTTGTGAAGTTCTATGACTCTGTCATTACATACATTGACAAGTGGCTTGATTTCTCACCAGAAAATGTAATGATGAATCTCGGCCTCTGTGAGGGGCTCTCTCCTGCACTGACCTTGGAGCAGGTGGTGGTGGCCCTCAAAATGACAGAGACAGTCAATACGGATCAACTCTATGAAGAGTTTTGTGCTAGCCGGGAGGAAACGCAGAAAACCAGACAGGATACCACAAAATACACCAGTGAGAAGTGGGTGGCAGTTTTCCAAAACATAGGGAAAGCCAATTTGATCAACATGTTCCGGATTGTCTCATTTATCCTCAGTGTGCCTGGCTCAAATGCCTTTGTAGAGAGGATCTTCACTCTGATGACCATTACATGGTCAGACTCAAGAAACAGATGCAGCATGGAGCTGATCAAAAATGAACTTCAAATATCTGTGAACTGTGACTTGTCATGTAAGGACTTCTGTCTGGCCGTGCAAAAGGACAAAGGACTGCTTGAATCAGTCAAGAGCAGCAAGGAATATCCTTGGAAAAAGTAGACTTGGTGAGTCCTCCCCCCCCCCCTCTTTTGCAGTGATTATATGTCTACTCTATAGGCACATACAGATAGGGTTATTTGGTGTTATTTCATGTCTTACTGGTAGTCAGATTATGCTCTGTATTATGCTTTCTTATAATCAGGTGTTACATTTCATATGTAACATTGAAAATATGTATACATGGTTCATATACTGGATTTGTTTACATATTCAGGGTTGTTGTTTTTATCTCTTGAAAAAGGTCCCTGTTACCATCTGCTAGCTGTCAACCCTCTCAAGTCACTTCATCCGGGCCTGCACCATATCCACACTGCCCCGGCACGCCACCTTTTGTCACTTATTTGGGAGTGAGAAAGTTGGCAACCCTAGTTGAGGAGCACCTGGTAGTAGCAGTCAAATACAGGACCAGGGCTGTCCCGTATGGGACAAACCAATTTAGCCCAATATACGGGGCAGTTGGCAATCTTATAGGGGGTGTGCACGTAAGGTCACTGGGTCATAAGGTTTGACGCACGGAGCCGCTCAACCCATCTGGAGGACATCCGTAAAATACGGTATATGTTATTAATGCAAGAAACGCGTTAAATTTTCCTACCTGTTAAAAACCGCAAAAATGTTGAATTTTTGTACTGTAAAATATTGTGGGAGTCGGGGTAAGTGTGAGAGACAAGTACCCAACTTCAGAATTCCAAAAGTAAAGCGAAATGAAGGTAAAGAGAAGCAAGAGCTGAAGGGACAACAGCAGCTAAAGTGCTTGGCGAACATTGGCTGTGCAGATATCGGAATTGAAAATATTGGGAATTATCGCGTTTGCTCACTGCATTTCATCAACGCTAAGGCATTAATTGTGGTTTTTCTTGATTATTTTGGTATCTAAAAAGTCTCAGAAGTGATAAATCTGGCTGTAAATTTTGCTTCAGAGGCATTTTCTTTTTGTATGTAAAACCCTACTTGAGAACCATGGGCGATTTTAAAATTTTTCAGCCAAATTTATCACTTCTGAAACTTTTTAGATGCCAAAAGAATCAAGAAAAAACACAAATAATGCCAGTTGATGAAATGTTGTGAGCAAACGGCCAATGTTCGCCAAGCACTATGGCTGTTGTTGTCCCTTCAGCTCTCGCTTCTATCTACTGTCATTTCTCCTCACTTTTGGAATTCTGAAGTCGGCTAAATGTCTTTCACGCTTATCCCAATTTCCATAATTATTTACAACGCAAAAATTGACTATTTCAGCGGGTTTTAACGGGCCCACTAAGCTGGAAACAATGGTCAGTGCTTACCTGCAGTTCATCGTGTGTACTCCACTTGGCGTAGTGTAGCAACAGTACGGGTCATGGGTCGTGACGCGGCTGCGGTGAAACCTCCCTATATACAACTGCAACATGACCTCCCAACTTCTATACTCAATACTCCGACCAATGAAGGTCAAAGTGCCAAAAGCCCTTTTGACCACCTTATCTACCTGCAACTCGACCTTCAAGGAACCATGCACCTGCACTCCTAGAACCCTCTGCTCTACAACACTCCCCAGAAAGCCTACCATTCACTGTGTTGGTCCTGTTCTTGTTCGAGATCCCAAAATAGAATACCTCACACTTCTCTGCATTATATTCCATCGACCATTCCTCTGCCCACCTGGCCAATCGATCCAGATCCTGCTGCAATCGTTCACAACCATCTTCACTATCTGCAAAATCATTCACTTTTGTATCATCTGTGTAGGAAGGAACTGCAGATGCTGGTTTACACCGAAGGTAGACACAAAATGCTGGAGTAACTCAGTGGGACAGGCAACATCTCTGGAGAGAAGGAATAGGTGACGATTCAGGTCGAGACCCTTATATCAACGGGTCGATGGTTGAAAGGGTCAAGAACTTAAAATTCCTGGGCGTGCACATCTCTGAAGATATTTCCTGGTCCGAGAACACTAACGCAATTATCAAAAAAGCTCATCACCGCCTCTACTTCCTGAGAAGATTACGGAGAGTCGGATTGTCAAGGAAGACTCTCTCTAACTTCTACAGGTACACAGTCGAGAGCATACTGACCGGTTGCATCGTGGCTTGGTTCGGCAATTTGAGTGCCCTGGAGAAGAAAAGACTACAAAATGTAGTAAACACTGCCCAGTCCATCATCGGCTCTGACCTTCCTTCCATCGAGGGGATTTATCGCAGTCGCTGCCTCAAAAAAGCTGGCAGTATCATCAAAGACCCACACCATCCTGGCCACACATTCATCTCCCTGCTACCTTCAGGTAGAAGGTACAGGAGCCTGAAGACTGCAACAACCAGGTTCAGGAATAGCTACTTCCCCACAGCCATCAGGCTATTAAACCTGGCTCGGACAAAACTCTGATTATTAATAACCACTTTCTGTTATTTGCACTTTACCAGTTTATTTATTCATGTGTGTATATATTTATATCATGGTATATGGACACAGTTATCTGTTTTGTAGTAAATGCCTACTATTTTCTGTGTGCTTAAGCAAAGCAAGAATTTAATTGTCCTATACAGGGACACATGACAATAAACTCACTTGAACTTGAACTTCTTCAGACTTCAGTCCGAACAAGGATCTCAACCCGAAACATCAGATTCAGATTCAGATTCAATTTTAATTGTCATTGTCAGTGTACAGTACAGAGACAACGAAATGCATTTAGCATCTCCCTTGAAGAGCGACATTCCTTCTCTCCAGAGATGCTGCCTGTTCCAGCTATCATTTGCTAGGCTTTTCCTCGCCTCGAAGCTCTTTTCTAGCTTTCTCCCTGCCCCGACTGAAGAAGGCAACCCAACCTTGTAGATACATGGAGGGTATGGTGGAGAGAGGGGCAGAAATCGAGCAGGGGGGATTCGGGCCGAACGACCTGCTCTAACTCTGCGCATGTGAGGTCGGGTGAGAAGCTCCTCCTCTCCTCTATCCCTGCCTCCCTCCCTCCCTCCCCGACTCTGTCCCTGCCTCCAGCAGTTAGCTCCCAGCCCGGACAGTCTCCGGCTCACTCACTCACTCGCTCACTCGCAGTCGCGGATGGAGAGACGCGCCGGCTTCAACATGACCTGGTGCCGCTTCTTGCTGGTCGTCTGCTCGGCCGTGTCGTGGGCGAGGGCAGCGGAGCCCGGCCTGGCCGAAGACACCCTGCCCGAGTATCACCGGTACACCGAGCTGCGCAGAGCCCTGGTGGGAGTATGGCTCCAGTGCCCCAGCATCAGCCGCATCTACACGGTGGGCAAGAGCAGCGAGGGTCGGGAGCTGCTGGTCATCGAGTTGACCGACAAGCCCGGGGAACATGAAGCCGGTAATGTGCAGCAGCGGCTTGGGGCGATGGGGCGCAGTGAGTCTGTCTGTGCAGCTTCAAGGCGCAGGCATCAATGGGCTTGTGTGTGGATGGTTTCACGCTCAGCGTTGCATTCATACGGTGGGGATGGCGGCTGCTTTTCCACGGGGTATGGGGAGAAAGCAGGGACGGGGTACTGACTCGAGATTCGGGATCACATTGAATGGATGTGCTTGCTGGCTCGAAGGGCCGAATGGCCTCCTACCCCCCTGCACCTATTTTTCCATGTTTTTCATGGTTTCAATTACCCATTACCGGGGCTCTGATGCTTTCCCCCTGTCCGGAGATGGGCGGATAAAAGCAAGGCATCCTTTCATCTCCTGTTCTAGTTTGGTAATCACCGGATATTTTGAAACGAGGATGGCAAAAATGAACCTCCCGGTGCTAACCTTGGCAAAAGGCTGCTATAACCCGCTTCCATTTTACAGTATTGTTTTTGTATGCGATATGCGATATGCCTTTCCCCCGACACAAACGGGTTAAATCATAATATCAAGCCGTCTAATCGCGGGTTTATACTCCGATTTTTGTAAGCAACGCTTCTCACTGTAATTCCATTCGTGTTAACTGGTGACACGCGAGGTTGTTACCTGCGGGGATTTAACATGAGATGGATGGGTTTTTTGAGCTCATGATTTAAAATAAAAACATGTCTTCGCTGAGGCACGGGATGCGAGGGAGAGAGAGGTCTATTTTACATAAGATTAGTGTGCTTACATTTTAGGTGTAGGCGTGTAGTTCTTAGAATCAAAAGATTTCACGACACAGAAAGATTATTGAGTCGTGTTGTCTGTGCAAGCAAGAAAAACACGTCCTCTGACTAATCCCACTTCGCAGTCTGTGGTCTGTGGCTTTGTCACTGACACATCGTTAAACGGATCCAATTCAATCGCCTCAGCACATTTTATGATGCAGATGACAACGCTGATGATGACGATC
Organism: Leucoraja erinaceus; assembly: GCF_028641065.1. Lineage (NCBI taxonomy): Eukaryota > Metazoa > Chordata > Chondrichthyes > Rajiformes > Rajidae > Leucoraja > Leucoraja erinaceus. The sequence goes on from NC_073377.1 coordinate 143,093,141, forward strand.
CTTGATCGGACTCTGCTGTCTTAACCTTGTACTAAACCTTATTCCCTTATCATGTATCTCCACACTGTAAATCGATCGATTGTAATCATGTGTTTAAGAAGGAACTGCAGATGCTGGAAAATCGAAGGTACACAAAAATGCTGGAGAAACTCAGCGGATTGTAATCATGTATTGTCTTTCCGCTGACTGGTTAGCTCGCAACCAAAAGCTTTTCACTGTACCTCGGTACACGTGACAATAAACTAAAAATATATGCTTTTGCTGGTTGAACGTGTTTCACCTTCATAAGGTCACTGTTCATTTAAAAGCTCACCTCACCATATTAAATATAACTGGGCCCCATCACCTTATGAAGAGGGTCCTATTTACAAATGAAAGCACAATATGATCAGTCCGTGGGATAAAGCAGCATCTCACGACATCGAGTTGGGTATGGCATAATTTGCAATGCGAGCATTGTTTGGGATCTGGGCTGTGTAGGAAGGAACTGCGGATGCAGGTTTAAACCGAAGAAAAACACAACTCAGCGGGACATGCAGCATCTCTGGATTGGGTCTGAAGAAGGGTCTCAAACCGAAACGTCACCCATTCCTTCTCTCCAGAGATGTTGCCTGTCCGACTGAGTTACTCCAGCATTTTGTGTCTATCTTTGGGATCTGGGTTGTTTGATTGTGCGAATCACCAGATTCGTAGCATAATAAAATAAGCATTTCACGTTCAGTTCTGAGAAATAACACGGTTTCTTACAACAAAAAAACACCATTTGGAAATGTCCACAGTATTACAGCTCGCATTAGAGGAGGAAGAAACTATTTGTGTTTTGGTATTTTGACCTTTATGTAAATTCACATGACAGATCTCTTATGAAAGAAAGTAGATTTAAGAGGAGAAAATTGCTTCCCAGTACCATTTCAAATGGTCAGATTTGATGCAACTGAAAAAAAAAACACATTCCTGCTTTAAATAGTGTTAAATTGAAATTAATTTCAGTTGCCTAGAATGCTTATTAATGCATTTATTATAATATGTTACCATTGCTCCAAGTGATTATGCTGTTTTCAACTTGTTCCAAAATTGCTTGGTGGACAAGGGACTCGACCCGAAATGTCACCTAATCCTTCTACCCAGAGATGCGGTCTGCCCTGCTGAGTTTCTTCAGCATTTTGCGTCTGTCTTCGGTTTAAACCAGCATCTGCAGTTCCTTCCTACACTGTTGTTTGTGGCATTGGCATATCCTGCATAAGGTTCCTTTCAGAATGGAATCCAAGGTATAATTCCACCAACAAAATGCGGGCGACTTTTGAGAAATAATTTGTTTTAATAACAGTCTGAATAAAACTACTTGCAGCCTTTGCGCTGCCATTTGTTTGGTGCTCATCACAGTGTATTGCGAATGGGCATCTGAATCGTGTTAATGATTGTGTGGCTGCTGAGTGCCAAACACAATTTAAACCTCTTTGATTTAAATAGTTTTTCTTTAATTATTCAGTGTCACGAGCTTTTAATACTTATTGCATCTTGCCGATTAACATCTTTAGTGTTTCCCCTCCCTCTCCGCATCCTCCATCAAAAGAAAATCTCCTAGACTGGCTCATAATAACTGGGCATGATACTGATACCCATTGCTTCCAGTAATCTCCTTAAATGATGCCAAGAATGGCAGCGTACACTAATCAACGAGTGAAATGCTGCAGGAGTCCAAAACAATAGCTAACAGCTGTTTATATTTCAGGTGTTCACAAGTAAGGAGATATATGAATAAATGAACAGAGCTTTTTTTTGTAAAGTGCTTTCATAAGGCCATAAGTGATAGGAACAGAATTAGGCCATTCAGCCCATCGAGTCTACTCCGCCATTAAATCATGGTTGATCTATCTCTCCCTCCTAAACCCCATTCTCCTGCCTTCTTCCATAACCCCCTGACACCCATACTGATCAAGAATTTATCTATCTCTGCCATATAAATGTCCATTGAATTGGCCTCAACAGCCTTTTGCGGCAATAAATTCCACAGATTCGCCTGACTAAAGAAATTCCTAATCTGTAGGAACCATTTATGTTTATGTTGGCATATTATATTATTTTGCCGAGATATATCTAGCAGTATTATTGTGGACACTTGGGAGCGGTCATTAGATACACAGTGGCATATATATATAAGGGACAGGAAGGGGCAGGCACAGGGTGGGAGCGCATACAGTTCCCACCAGTCACGGAAATCGCTATCAAAATATGGAGGGGAACGGGGGGGGGGGCACAATTTCTTGACGGCCACGCGCGCATGTGCATACTCACATTCACAGGCTTCAGAGGCTCAATCCAGCGCTAAATGCAGCTCAACTCTGCCTGTCTTGCCGGGTTGAACTACAGCCCTGCCGGGGCACCAGCACTGCTTCTCCGCGCTGGCCGTAAGCCTCGGCCATATTTCCCGCAAGTCCAGGCAGGGCTGTAGGTTAACCTGGTGGGACAGGCAGAGTTGAGCTGGATTTAGTGCTGCTTCTCTGCACTGGCTGTGGGCCTGAGGGCACAGCTCCCGTCTGACTCCCGACGTCTCTGGCCACCCCTGGGCGCGGGGGGGGGGGGGACAATCGAGTGGGGATGGGACAGCGCCGGAGAGCCAGGATCGACCCTGGCTGTGGATGAGGTGCACGTCTGTGCCTAGAGTGTTTTGGCATGTCTCCTTCCTCCAATCACCGCGCTCTATCCTCAGTCCCACTCTCCTACATCCACCTCTGACCGACACCTCCTTTCTCCAATGATCGCGCGGAATCATCATGTCCCGCCCCCATTGCCTCCTGACCGGCGTCTCTCTCGTCCAATCGACGCTCTCGATCATCAGTCCCACCCCCACTGTCTCGTGGAAAGCGGAGATTTCACTGGGTTTCAAAATCCGGATTACAAAAAATGGGGGGGATCCTCCCCCACCTCTCAAGACAGAGGCTGCCCCCCCCCCCCCGGGATTTCCACCCCTGGTTCTCACCAGACCAGGGGCAGAGCAGCCAGCGACAACTTGCATGCAGAATAAGGAAAATCTGGTACGTTCATCTCTTTGTTTGTACAACTACTTCAATAAACTGGAAATAACGACTAGAAGATCTGTTCTATTAGGTCTGTGTAGGATCACTCCTACTGTACATGTGCAGTGATGGCAATTGGAATAGAGAACACTGGAAAAGTTGAAAATTTGCCATTACATCATCTCTTTCTCTTTACAAATTGCTAAGTATTAATCGAATGTGCATTATGACATGTTCTATAGAATATCTTGGGTAAAAAATTATTGCTGCTTAAATAATAACTTTTCTGAATTTGTGAAGGTAAAATCCTGAAAACAGCATTTTTTTCTAAATCACCTTTTTAATAAAGGTTGTAAATTGTAGGTTATTTGCTATTTCTGCAAAATTTCCCCATACTATAGTGCAATACATAAACTATAACTAATCTGTTTCTAATACAGTATCAGCCCTGGGAGATTGTTGCATTTGTCCACATTTAAAATGCCGCAGATGGTGGAAATCTGAAATAAAAACTGAAGGTGCTGAAAATAAGCAGAAGTTCAGGCAAAAGAAGGAATGGGTGACGTTTCGGGTTGAGACCCTTCTTCAGACTGAGAGTTAGGGGAGAGGGAGACACAGAGATACGAAGGGGAAGGTGTGAAAACGAGACATCAAAAGAGATGAAGTTCAAGGAAAATGTAGAATACGACCATTGTTAGCGAGGAGAAGTTGACAACAAAGCAAACAGAGATAAAATGTAATAGGGGACAGATAGACTGGTCAGAGAATCGAGAAGGGAGAGGGAGAGCAAGGGTTATTTACTTGGCTTCATCTCTTTTGATGTCTCGTTATCACACACTTTACCCTTCCTTGTCTCTGTGTCTCCCTCTCTCTGCTGACTCTCAGTCTGACAAAGGGTCTTGACCCGAGACATCACCCATTCCTTCTATCCAGAGATGCTGCCTGACCCACTGAATTACTCCAGCATTTTGTGTCTACCTTCGGTATAAACCAGCATCTGCTGTTCCTTCCTGCACAAGAAGTTCAGGCAACATCTTTTACTACCTTTTCCGTTATAATTTGCACAGTGAAAATCGGCATTCCTAACTTGCCTTCATGACCCACTGATCATTTCTAGAATTTATTATTGTATTTCTCCTCTCCAGGGCATAGTATCCCAGATCGGCAAGTCACAAATGCCTATTTTCACTGTGAAAATTATAATGGAAATGGTAGCACAAGATAACCTTTTTTTCCCAAAGGTCATCAGGAAAAGCACGTGTGTGATGTGTTTCCCGGCATTTTTAAAATTGTGATGCAAATTTGCCGAAGATTCGTGAAGAATGATGGAGAATAAATTCTACCTGGTCTAGAGTAGAGTTATAGAATGTCAGAAGAAGGGGCCCGACCCAGGGTGACACCTCTCCGTGTTGTCCAGAGATGCTGCCTGACCGGCTGTCACTTAATCGCTCTGTGCCTTTTTTTGTAAATCAGCATCTGCAGTTCCTCATGACTGCAAAATGAGTATCGGTCTATAAGCAGGTGTTGGTTGTATTAAGTACGTTGCTCATGTAGTGTCCCTCAAGACTAATGTCACTCTGTTCCCCGTACATCTTATCAAACATTATATTGTGTGTAGGAAGAAACTGCAGATGCTTGAAGAAGGGTCTCGACCCGAAACGTCGCCCATTCCTTCTCTCCAGAGATGCTGCCTGTCCCGCAGAGTTACTCCAGCATTCTGTGTCTATCTTATATTGCTGTGTTATGAATGTTCAGTATTTTATACCTTCTTGAGCTAAAGCACTTTACACCAGTCGATTAAATCTCTGTTAGTCACGCCAGTCATGTTTGTGATTCTGTAAATATTACTGCTATTTTCCAAAAGCTAGTATGGGCAAAATCAATGAAATAGTCAGCATTTTCATAGATAATAAAATAGTCAATGCCGGCCTAAAAAAAAAGTAAATCTATTTAAAGACTAGTGAATAGATTGTAGTCACATTTTAAATTTATTTTTAATCAATGGATTTATTCGCAATGGATTTGGGAAGATAGTTAGTGAGGGCTAGGTTTAGCCATACTCAAAAGAATGGAGAAGATAGTGAGGAGCTATTTTGTTGACGCCACGCAAAATCATCCAGATACATTGACAAGGCCATTACCTTCCTTCTAATGTTGCACGTAGGCAAGTTGTATTGATTGAACTAATTGAATCTGATTATAGCTATTATGCAATGTATTCAGGTCCTGTGAAATTAAGCCACTTCATGATTTGCACAGAAGGGAACAGCCAGAGAAAATGCAATGTGAGTCCAGAACCAACTGGATATTGAATTCTTTAAGCAAAAGAACAATTTACTGGAGGACTTTGTCTGAATTTACAAAATGGAACAGTACAGCATGAGAACAGGCCCTTCGGCTCACAATATCTCTGCCAAACATGATTGTGTGCAGATTTGGTCTCCTAATTTGAGGAAGGACATTCTTGTTATTGCGGGAGTGCAGCATAGATTCACCAGGTTAATTCCCAGGATGGCGGGACTGACATATGATGAAATAATTAATCGACTGGGCTTATATTCATTGGAATTTAGAAGAATGAGAGGGGATCTTTTAGAAACATGTAAGAAACATATAAAAATCTTAAGGGATTGGACAGGCTAAATGCAGGAAAGATGTTCCCGATGTTTGGGGAGTCCAGAACCAGGGGCCACAGTTTAAGAATAACGGGAATGTCATTTAGGACTGAGATGAGGAAAAACTTTTTCACCCAGAGAATTGTGAATCTGTGGCATTGTCTGTCACAGAAGGCACTGAAAGCCAATTGACTGGATGTTTTCAAGAGGGAGTTAGATATAGTTCTTAGGGCTAACAAAATCAAGGGATATGGGGAGAAAGCTGGAATAGGGTACTGATTCTGGATGATCAGCCATGATCATATTGAATGGCGTTGCTGGCTTGAAGGGCCGAAAGGCCTCCTCTTGCACCTATTTTCTATGTTACTATAAACTCACCTCATCTGCCTGTATATGACCCCTAACCCTTCATTCCCATATGCCACTATCATATCTGCCTTCACCACCAACCCTGGCAATGCATTCCAGGCACCCTCCACCCTCTGTGTGGGTGCCTGGAATATTCCCACACATCTCCTTTAAACATTGTCTGAAGAAGGGTTTCGGCCCGAAACGTCGCCTATTTCCTTCGCTCCATAGATGCTGCTGCACCCGCTGAGTTTCTCCAGCAATCTTGTGTGCCTTCCTTTAAACCCCATCTCTACTTAGAATACTTTATTGTTTCTTTGGCATCATATTTTATCAACTACTAGGTTCTGGGTATTATTAATAGCTGCTATTTCTATTGGGATTTAATTGCCCTTCCCTTTTGTTATCACATGTTCCATCAAAATAACCTCAGCTATTGAATGTGGCCTTCACGGTGTGAATCTCAGAAACAAAAATGTCACAGAATCCTAGAAGGCGTAGTAGCAATGTAGAAAATGCATGATGTAGAAGGATGTCAAGTGGCCTATGTCTGTGCCAGTGCTTCGAGTTAACTGACCTAATCTCACCTAGTGCTGGGTATGGAGTCCCAGAGGCCGCTGAGTGTCTCTCAGCCTCTTTCACCCTCACAGATAGTATTTAGAGTGCTTAGGTATGTTACAAAACTTACCTTCAACGTGTTTGAGGGGGGGGGGGGGTTAAAACGGGTTTTTTTCCAACCTGGCCCTGAATTATATTTGTTGGAGTACAAGATGTTGCTAAAGAATCGTTCCTACGACCGTTCTGTGTGTTCTAAAAAAAAACTCACCGACAAGTTAATCGCTATAGTGATTTTAAAATCAGCTTCTGAAGCCGCCAATGCCGACAATGGGGACGGATTTTATGGAGGACCAGGTAAAAGAAAGTAGTTTATTCTTATGTATAAAATTGTTTCTTAAGATGTATTTAATTCACATTTTACATTGCGAAACAGTGATTTAGTCGCCGAACCAACCGGCAGTGTATTTGCTGTAGATATGGAGACTAAGTTCACTGCAACCTCACCGTTCCAAATGGTCCCGTTCCAGAAAGTCCCACTCGCAAGCTGATTTAAATGGCCATTATATCACAGGTATTATACATTAAATTCCTTCCATTTGGCCTATAAACCCATGACAATGAGATTTAAAAATTATATTATATTCTGAATTTTTGTGTGAATGTTATTTGGACACTTAACAAAAAAATGTTAATCTATTCTTAAGAAATGGATAGATGTTTAAATCTAGTAATTGAATTTTGTAATTAGCTGCAATTAGGTAACTAACTAATTATATGCTTTAATTTCAAGTCATCTAAGTAAGATTGTTTCATATTTGTTTCAGAATGCTTCAATCTATAATAACTGAAAATGTCTTTGTTCTCTTAAATTTTAAGAAAGTTATCAGCTTTTGACTGTTCTCGATCACAGCTTTTGTGTTAAGTCAATGACAAAGCAATAGGGAACAAGATGCCAATTTCCGAGTATAAAAATGGCCATAACTTTTTTAATACTGAAGATATGGAAGTGAATTAGGTGTCAAATTAAACTTCTTTTTATGCTTTGATGGGATAAATTAAAGACTTGATTTTTTAAATCTCAAAATTTTGTAACATTGCTACTCTACTGTCTTCTGGATGGACATTCAGCTAAGTCCTTCCTATTTGCTCTGTCTAGCTCCATCATATCTAGGTTGTCATATACCACAGCTAACTCTGCTCGCAGCCTCATGTGTTGCAAAGGAAATGAGCCTTGCTTATCCAATATTTACGCTCCTGACCATTTCCTCAAATTTCTTCTCCATGTTTTTCCTGCAATGCAGAGACCAAAACCGAATGACGGATTAATGCTGTGGCCGGATCAGTGTTGTACACACAGGTCCAGAAATAACTCCCTCTTCCTACATTCTATGCCTCGGCAGAGTAAGGGAAGCTTGACATATGCTATTGACTGGATCTGCCTTTTAAAATTCGATGAACAAACATAACAGCATTCAATATGTGGCCATCCACAGATATATACCCTAACCTTATTGTACCCTTCAAAATGCAGTTGCTCACACTCTCTGGATTCCTTGTTCCTTTATTCTGCCCGGTAACCAGACTATCTATATCTTCTTCCAGTCTAAAACCTTCCTCTATTAACCACTGGGACCAGTTTTGGTTCATTTGCAGAATGCTTTATCATGCCTCCTATATTTGGGTCTAATTTATTAATATACACTGCAGAAAGCATGAAACCATGTACTAGACTCTGTAGCAAGCCCTTCAGTCACAAAAAAGACTGATAATTGATTACCTGGTACATACCTGTACAAGGAACTGCAGATGCTGGTTTACACTAAAGGACACAAAGTGCTGGTGCAACTCAGCGGGTCAGGCAGCATCACTGGCTGAACATCTGTACGAGCTGGCAGGCATAGACGAACCATCACAAAGACATGATCGGGTAGCTGCAATAGAACGCTTCAATGCCGGCACAGACCCCCGTCACCCCTTGCACAATCACCAACATGCCAAGAAATGGTTGAAGAGTCGGAACAGCTTCATGGATCTAGAGCCCACCGTACCAGGCACCAAAACCAAACAATAGACGGCACCAGGACACCACCTGCTTTATACTACCTGGAAAGCCCTGAACCACCTCCGCACTGGAGTGAGACGTTGCGGACTCAACTTGAAGAAGTGGGGTCTCTCGGACTCTGACAAGTGCAAGAGAAGGGGGAAGGGGTATTACAGGTTAGCTAAAGTTGAAGAATTCAATGTTCATACAATTGTTGTTGTGAGCTCCTCAAGCAGAATGTGAGATACTGTTCCTCCAGCTTGGGATGTGGCCTCACCCTGGCAATGGAGGAGGCCTAAGACAGTGAGGTCAGTGTGGGAATGGGAAGGGGAGTTAAAACAGTTTGCAGCCAGGAGATCTAGATGGCCTTGGTGGACTGAGAGCAAGTATTCAGTGTGATGCTCGGTGAACGTATGCTTCATCCTGGCGATGTACCAGAGGCCCCATCGGGAACGCTAGTTGCAGGAGATGAGGTTGAAGAGGCACATGTGAATCTTATAATGCAATACCATTTACTTCCTGTCGCAGATACAATTTAGGATTTAATTTATCACTCTACCTTGGATCCCATGGACTTTAGTATTTTGGCCATGTCTGCCATTTTAGACCGTCAAAAATCCTTGCTACCCTTCAAATATACTGCCTTCATCAATTCTCAGTTGCTGCTTCTTCAATATAATTGTTTTTTTTTCAGAAAATGATCTACCCTTCACAAATACATCCCGATTGTCCCTAGTTAATTGCTGTCCTAAAGGGAGGTTTGCACCAACCATCAGAATTCAATCCAAAATCTGGTCACCTCGAACGTTAACCTCACTGGCTGACAATAACTTGGTTTATGCATTCATCCCATTGTAACCAACTTAAGGATTCCTTCACTCATACGGCAGCAGGTTGTCAGGTGCCATTGGAAAATGATAGTCAGAGGCAGTGGCGTAGGGTGGGTTTTGAGCGCCCGGGGCAGTTTACGCCAGGCCCTCGGAAGAATTTGGCTGCGGGCCGGCAGTGGTGGCTTCTTCTCTCTCCCCCCCCGGGTCCCCCACGAGGGATCCCGGGCTGTAGACTTTGCACCAGCTGGAGCTCTGCAGACCGCGACTTCAGGCTGCCGGCTGCCCCGGGCTTGCGAAACCGAGCGCTCCCCTCCGGCGAGCCCCAGCGAGGGCTCACCCACTCCACGCCGAGAGTCCACGCTGCGCCCACCGCTGAAGCCCCGGGCGCGTCTCCGTGGAAAGGCCGCGCCGATCCTTGATGTTAGGCCATGGGGGAGGCGACCTGGAAAAAGTCGCCTCTCCGTGGAGGAGGCGGCCTAAGCGGTTTACCCCTCACCCCCCCACACCACCCCCCGCACAAAACACACCGAGAAACATCAAAAACATACTTTAAAACATACTAAAAAGATTTAAAAAGTTGAAAAAACTAACGCGCTGCTGACATGGTTGCTGCCAGAGCAGCGCCCCCTACACACTGATAACATATATGTTTAACCATACACACTGGTAACATATATGCTTAACCATACACACTACAGATTGATGCAAGCATGTTTTCTGTGAAGGGCCTAAAATTACCATGATATGGCTGTTATTGCTATTGGCACAGAAACACATAATTTATCCATAACAAAATATACAGGTTGCAAGGAAATTTCTATAGGCATTTTATGATAATAGCTGTTAAAACCGACGATACTCATCTGACAGGTTAAACATTACACTATAACTGACAAGAGATGGCCAAAGGACATAACTGCAGCAAATGTTCTTTTGGTAATATGTTTAAAGGTGTCAAAACAAATAATAACATTGGGAATTAAAACACATTTGATTGCATTCCGTTATGAAACATAGTCAGTGTTCGCTCTGAAGATCATGAAGCACAATAGGGTCAGGGGGTGTGTGAATCAGTGCGGGAATCAGTAGATAGATGGTGGGGGGCGGGGGCTGCTGGGTTGAGAAGGCAATCGGTGCGGAATTGATGGATTGAGGCTGGTGAATCAGTACATGTTGGTTGGAGTATAAAATTGTGAGGGGAGAGCACGGGGGATGTCAGTGGTGATGAATGGGGGGATCAGTGCGGAATGGATGGAGGGGGGGATCAGTACAGGATGAATGGGGGGATCAGTACAGGATGAATGGGGGTGGACAAAATGCTGGAGAAATTTAGTGGGTAAGGCAGCATCTATGGAGCGAAGGAAATAGGAAACGTTTCGGGTCGAGACCTTTCTTCAGACTGTGCCTCCCATTCTTCTTACAGGATGGATGGGGAGGCGGGTCAGCACAGGATAAATGGGAGGATCAGTACAGGATGAATGGGAGGAGGGTTCAGGACAGTGTGGATCTGAGGGTCTGTGCAGGATGAATGGGAGATCAGTACAGGATGCATGATGGGATCAGTACAGGATGAATGGGTGATCAGTAAAAGATGAATGAGGAGATTACTACAGGATGGATGGGAAGGGGGGTCAGTACAGGATGAATTGGGGGACCAGTGTTGGGATGGGGGGGGGGGGGTGGAGGTGGCAGGAGAATCAATGCGAGGTCGATAGGGTGATGACTAGATTGGGGGTGGAGGAGGGTAGATGGGGAGGGGAACACAGGGGATATCAGTGAGGACTGAATAGAGGAGGGAATGTGGATCAGTGCAGGATGGAGAGGAGGGGTCCCAAGATATGAGGGGTGGAGGGGGCATACAAGAGAGAGAGAGAGAGAGAGATAGAGAGAGAGAGAGAGAGAGGTGGGGGGGGGAAGGGGCAGAGGAGGTGGTGGAGAGAAAGGAAGGTCAGGGCTCTTCGGACAACATTGCCCGCTGCCTTGGCCGTCCCTGTCCAATGCCAAAGTGGTGCTGCCAAAGGGGGTGGCGGTTGGGATCTCCTTGCCTCCGCCTCCCCTCCTCCGCCAGCCGAGGAGGACCGCTGCTCCCTCCTCTCCGCTCGTTCCATCCCTCTCCCCTCCCTCCCACCCTCCCTCTCATCCTCCTCCCTCGGACTCTTCGTCGCGGGCCCGAGCGGGCGGCTCCGAGCGGTGCTAGCTCAAAGATCCTATCTCTCTCTCTCTCTCTCTCTCTTTATCTCTCTCTCCCTCTCCCTCTCCTCTCCATCTCTCTCTCTCTCTCTCTCTCTCTCTCTCTCTCTCTCTCTCTCTCTCTCTCTCTCTCTCTCTCTCTCCCCCTCTCTCCCTCTCTCTCCTCTCTCTCCCTCTCTCCCTCTCCTTTCCTCTCTCCCTCACTCTCTCTCTCTCCCTCTCCTCTCTCTCTCCCTCCCCCCCCCCCCGACCCGTAGTCACCACGCACCTTGTATCTTTGCCCCGCAATACAACCGACACGAAACGTCACGCTCCTATTCTCCAGAGATGCTGCCTGACCTGCTGAGTTACTCTAGTTTTTTGTGCCTATTGGTATAAACCAGTATCTGCAGTGCCAAGCCGGGCAACATGACTCGGCGTTTAGGTTGCCCGGCGGCACTTTGGGTGGTGAATGGCACCCGGGCAACCGCTAATTTCGAGCCCTGCTACAGATTGGGTGTTGGACCTATTTCAGAGTCTCTATTGGTCTGATTCAGCATAACAGTAATCTTCCTTTCATCAGCTTGTGTAATTGCATCTTTCCTGTTTCTCAGCCCTGTTCGTGATTCGTTTGGCATCAGCACTTCTCACGGGTGCGGTTTGGTTCTCCCTTCAAGGGTCTTGATCCGACACATCACCCATTCCTTCTCTCCAGAGATGCTGCCTGTCCTGATGAGTTACTCCAGCATTTCGTGTCCATCTTCGTGTGCATTAGCAAACTGTACAAGCTAAAACTCCAAAGATTCCAGTCAATGCTTCCTGACAATAATTGCCTGATAGCCATTTCCACCTAACCATCTAGTAAACAGTGAGACTGGCAAGAGGTGTCTTTACCACTAACAATGCTGAGGAAACTACCTAAAGTTAAGGTAAACAATGATAAATGCTGACCACAAGGCTCAACTCAACTCAGAGATAATGCATAAAACTGTTAAAATCTACACCCTTGTCAAAATTCAAAGTTTCATGCTAAGTTCAATGGATTCAAGTCAAGAGTGGTTTATTGTCGTTTGTCCCAGATGTAATTCTTACTTGTAGCAGCACGACTGAATATGTAAACCTGAATGATAATTCTTTATTACCATGTGTACTAAGGTGCAGTGAGATTGCTTTTTTGCATACAGATCAGCGAGATTATGGCCGTACATAAGTACAATACCTGCTTAGCATACATTTTGGTTTAATATGCAATCGTCACATGGATTTGGTGCCATTTCACAGTCAAGGCCAGTTGCAGCCGTCGCCCCCATCTGGTCGCTCCGTGAACTGTCGCCCTTCTCCTTGCCCGGCCAACTTCAACCAGGATGTCGCTTACTACCTGTGTTCAGAAAAACCCTCTTGTATTTATAACAGCTCAAATTCCAAGCAACCTTTTCTAAATTAGATTAGATTTCAGTTTAGAATTATAGCACGGAAACAGGCCTTTCGGCCCACCGAGTCCACATCGACCAGGGACAATTTACTCTTATACCAAGGCAATGAATCTACAAACCTGTACGTCTGTGGAGTGTGGGAGGAAACCAAGTATCTCGGAGAAAACACAACGCGGGTCACGGGGAGAACGTACAAACTCTGTACAGACTGCACCCGTAGTCGGGATCGAACTCGGTTCTCCGCAAATCTATCGCTGCACCACCATGCCGCCCAATTTTATTGAAAAAAGTTTGCAGCTTGAGAGAGCCACATGGCATCATTTTATATAAAGGAGGAATGTTTGCCAGAAAAATAATGGGAGCTTGATGTTCCTGAGAAACAAGGTCAAAATGCATTTAGTTCCGCCCATTACAACACTGACTACAGTTCAAAAGCACTTTATCGGCTTGTGAAGGATACATTTGCTTACTTTCTAATCCTTGGGAATTAATTTTCATTCCTCTTCATTTTAAAATATCGTAGATCTATCGATGTTCCATCGCGACTTTTATCCAAATCGAGCAATATCGTTTAGGCACATTTTAGTTTTTTCGTCATGTTATCTAATCATCAGTAATATATTATGTGGTACAGTGGCTTGACTAATAATTTTAGCTTGAGCAGCTCCACAGAATAGGGTGTTTGTTGAGACTGACTGCAGCCGGTGCTCATTTGAGCGTTGTGTGCAGCTAAATGAGCGGCAGGTTGTAATGTGACCTTGGAAATAGTTGTAATTTTATTGTTCATTATGAGTTTCAACATCACATGACTAATCTAATATTTTCGTGGATGAATCCTGACTATTCCCAATTGCACACATACCAGCAGAAAACACTCAATATATATATATTTTTTAATCCATGGATGCCCACCAGTGGTAATTCTCTAAATAAGATATTCATCAAGGAATTCATTGAAGGCCAGCAGCATTGTGTTTACTTTCCACAAAGATATCCATCTTCAATAACTTGCGGCACAGACCCACTGTCTATAGATTGTCTGAAGAAGGGTCTCGACCGAAACGGCACCCATTCCTTCTCTCCAGAGATGCTGCCTGTCCCGCTGAGTTACTCCAGCATTTTGTGTCTGTCTTCTGTCTATGGATTAACATGAGGCAATCTCCATAATAGGATTGAATTTATTAAGTGAACTCTGCCCGACTGTTTTAATCACCATGTTGGTTGAAAACAATTCCACATTCCACCAAATGATTTGAAATAACTTCTACAGGTGTACAGTAGAGAGCATACTGACTGGTTGCATCATGGCCTGGTTCGGCAACTTAAATGTCCAGGAGCGGAAAAGACTACAAACAGTTGTGACCACTGCAAAGTCTGTCACCGGCTTTGACCTCCCCTCCATCGAAGGGATCTATCGAAGACGCTGCCTCAAAAAAGCAGCAAACATCATCAAAGACCCACACCATCCTGGCCACACACTCATTCCACTATTTCCATCGGGAAGAAGGTACAGGAGCCTGAAAACTTAACGTCCAGGTTCAGGAACAGCTTGTTCTCTGCAGCCATCAGGCTATTAAACACGACAACAAATAAGCTCTGAACTGCAACAGACTATTATTATTATTGCACTATATTTGTTATTTATTGAGTATGTGTGCATGTGTATATACACATACTGAACTTCTCTTTCTTCTCCCGTTATGTATTATGTTTACATATTCTGTTGTGCTGCAGCAAACAATAATTTTATTGTCCTATCTGGGACATAGGACAATAAAACACTCTTGACTCTCTCCTTCAGGTACACATCAAAATAGTTCAAAATATGTGTTTGGGTTCTGCCTCCATTAGCCTTTGAAGCAATAGGTTCTGGACCCTCCTACCCTCTATAGCAGGAGTGGGCACCTTGTTCTGCATAGGGGCCAGGACGCATGTCTGTGAGCGGATTGCGGGCCACATCTATATCACGTGTACACATGGATCCCGCCCCGGACGGCAGGCATCAAATCACGTGTTCACAGAAGGTAGACAAAAATGCTGGAGAAACTCAGCGGGTGAGGCAACCTCATGCAATCCTTGCATGTCTCACCCACAGAGTTTCTTCAGCATTTTTGTCTACCTTTGATTTTTCCAGCATCCGCAGTTTTTTCTTAAACGTGTACACAGAAGGTGCGTGGCCGTGCTGGCGGCTTTGCGCAGGATGGGGTACAGCCAGAGCTTGGCTGCACTCGGCCACGCTTAGCGGGCCGGATGATTAAGGGGAAAAAAATCAACCTGTGGGCCGGCTGATTTTGGGTTACGGGCCACATTCAGGCCGGGGACCGTAGGTTGCCGACCCCTGCTCTACAGTGAACATCCCTTCTAATCTTTCTACCAATTACTTTAATTGTTTTATTATTGTCACGTGCAGAGATGCAGTGGAAAACCATACAAGCAATTTGTGTGCTTTTTGTATGTCATCCAGACAAATCATATCATACCTGAGCAAAAAGAGAAAAGAAATAGAATGCAAAATATAATGCTGCTGCCTCACACATAAGCATTTTTTTCATAACTCGGCTTTATCTTACAAACTCTTGTGAATTTTTAAAAGCCAGAATGTTCATATCTCTAGCAGACATGCAGTATAGTTCTGTCGGTAGGAAAATAGCAATGAATAAGATTAATCTCTTACAAGAATGTTTTAATGTGTTACTTTATGTGATGCCATTTGGTGACGTGTGACATTTTGCTTTCACATTCCAGAGAATGACCCATTAGGATGTGGAGGCTTTGGAGAGGGTGCAGGAAAGGTTTATCAGAATACTGCTTAGATTAAAGGGAATGAGCTATAAGGAGAGGTTGGGCAAACTCGGATTGTTTTCTCTGGAGTGTTGGAGATTGATGGGAGATGTGATTGAATTATATAAAATCACCAAAGCATATGGATAGGGTAGATAATCAGGTTCATTTCTCCCACAGTGGAAATGTCAACGACTAAACAGCAGGCTTTAAGGAGACTGGGGCAAAGTTCAAAGAAGTTGTGCAGGGTATTATTTTGAGCCCAGACAGTGGTGGGTGCCTAGAATGTGCTGCCAGGGATGGTGGTGAAGGCCGATATGTTATGTATTTGCATTGATGAGGCTTTGAGAGAGGTACGTGGCTATGCAGTGAGTGGAGGGATAGAGTTGCTGCCTTACAGCACCAGAGACCAGGGTTTGATCCTGACTGCGGGTACCGTCTGTACGGAGTTTGTACGTTCTCCACGTGACAACGTGATGTTATCCAAAGACGAACAGGTTTTATAACCAGGGTCATAAACCCTGCAAAGAAAATCGCTTGCAGGAGAAAACGCACGCAAGTCACGGGGAGACGTACAAACTCCGTACAGACAAGCTCCCGTAGTCAGCATCGAGCCCGGGTCTCCGGCGCTGCAAGTGCTCTAAGGCAGCAACTCTACCACTGCGCCACCATGCCGCCCAGTTAGAAAGAGAGCTTTATTCTTGGAGTACACTCGCATGATTTTGCTGTTACATTATCAATGAGACTAATATCGCTTACTACTGGCATCCAATGGCAGTACACTAACTGAACCCCTGAACACACTGGACTGATTCGGTAACAAATTATACATTGCCCTTAGTGTGCAGAATAGTGTTGGTGTATGGGGTTCACTGGTCAGCATGGACTCAGTGGGCCGAAGGGCCTGTTTCCATGCTGTATCTCCAATCTAAGCTAAAACTAAACTAAACTAAATTAACTTGTTTCCTTAACCAAATTACAGTTCCAGAAGAACAATTGAAGGAATTTTAAAGCCAAGCTACCAGGCGTGTTTACCAAGATAGGAAATTAATAAACAGAAAGTCTGAAACAATTCTGCTCAATTGGTTTGAACAGAGTCAGGACAAGGGATGGCGAAACCAATTTGCTTCCGGGAGGGAGATTAGACGTTGAATATTTTAACCACAGTTAGGTCATTTTCCCTGTGTAGGAAGGAACTGCAGATGCTGGGTTAAACCAAAGATAGACACAAAATGCTGGAGTAACTCAGTGGGTCAGGCAGCATCTCTGGAGAAAAGGAATAGGTGACGTTTTGGGTTGAAACCCTTCTTCAGACTCTGAAGAAGGTTCTCGACCTGAAACATCACCTATTCCTTCTCACCAGAGATGCTGTCTGACCCACTGAGTTACTCCGGCTTTTTGCATCTTTCTTCAGTTTGTTTTCCTTGCAGGTGAACTGAAGTGATGCCATGGAACAGTGAGTTCATTGTGGCAAAGCTGGTGGACCAGGAGGGACGGCAGTGTTTCTTTCACGTTGATGTAAAACACCTATTTATTTGCTTTCTCGGGCATGACTTCTTTTCTTGGGCTTCCCTTATCCCTCCAGCTTCTCTGACCATAACAACCCCCCTCCACCCTCCCACCCTGCTAAAACGATGTGATCTTTACCCAGTTAAGTTTCAGACCGGGCGGCATGGTAGTACAGTGCTTGAGTTACTGCCTTGGAGCACCCGAGACCCGAGTTAAGGGCCTGTCCCACGGGCGTAATTTGTGTGTCATTTACACATCACGACATGTGCATGTGATGCGCGCATGGTGCGTGGTGACGTAGGCAGTGTTGCGTGCGGTACCCCAGGATTTGGGATGTACAAAATCTTCATGCACCATCTGCGTGAAGCACAAATGACGCCCTTTAGACCCTGACCACGGGTGCTTGTCTGTATGGAGTTTGTATGTTCTCCTCGTTATCCGCGTGGGTTTTCCCCGGGAAGCTCTAGTTTCCTCCCACGCTCCAAAGACGTACAGGTTTGTAGGCAAATTTTTTTTTTTTTTTTTTTTGGCTAACTGGCTTGCTATAAATGTAAATTGACCCTAGCGTGTGCAGGATAGTGTTAATGTGCGGGGATCACTGGTCAGCGTGGACATGTTGGGCTGATGGGCCTGTTTCTGTGCTGCATCTCTAAACTAAACCAGCACCTCGACTTCCCTTCAGGAAAGCAGCCAGCCTGCCAATTACACAGCTAAGCTACCCAAATGAAAAGCAGATTTCCGTGACTTGTTTCCCCAAACTGTAGGTTCCCAGTGTGTCCACGGGATATGTTTGTGTACAGTCATTATACGCCAGCAACAAGTGGCATTAGTCTCATTGATACTGTAACAGCAGTCAAGTGTACTGCAGAAATAAAGCCCTCTCTCTAACATGGTGGTGCAGCAGTAGAGTTGCTGTCCTGCTGGTGCTGTCTCTACGGAGTTTGTACATTCTCCCCGTGACTGCGTGGGTTTTTTCCTGATGTACGGTTTTCTCCCACACTCCAAAAATGTACAGGTTTGTAGGTTAATTGGCTTGATATAAATGTAAGATTGTCCCTATTAGGTATAGGATAGCGTTAATGTGTGGGGATCGCTGGTCGGCGTGGACCCGGTGGACTGAAGGGCATGTTTCTGTGTATCTCTAAACTAAACTAAAAGAAACAAAAATATAATTAAAAATATTACATCTCGTATCTGACTGCATATTCACTAGAAGGTAGGCACAAAATGCTGGAGTAACTCAGCGGGACAGGCAGCATCTCTGGAGAGAAGGAATGGGCGACGTTTCGGGTCAAGACCATTCTTCAGACTGATTTCAGGAGAGTGGGTGGTACAGAGATAGTCGGAGACTGTAAGACTAGTGGGAGAACTGTGAAGGAGGAAGGGATGAAGAGAGAGGGAAAGCAAGGGCTATCTGAAGTTAGAGAAGTCAATGTTCATATCGCTAGGGTGTAAACTACCCAAGCGAAATGTGAGGTGCTGTTCCATCAATTTGCGCTTGGCCTCACTCTGACAATGGAGGAGGCCCAGGACAGATTGGGAATGGAAGGGGGAGTTGAAGTGCTGAGCATCCTTGAGATCAGGCAGGTTAAGACGGACTGAGCGGAGGTTTTCAGCGAAACGATCGGCGAGCCTGCATTACGTCTTGGTGATGTAGAGAGGTTGACACCTGGAATAATGGATACAGTAGATGAAGTTGGAGGAGGTGCAAGTGAACCTCTGCCTCACTTGGAAAGACTGTTTGGGTCCTTGGATGGAGTCGAGGGGTAGGTAAAGGGACAGGTGTTGCACCTACTGCGGTTGCAGGGGAAAGTACCTGGGGAGGGGGTGGTTTGGAAGGGAAGGGACGAGTTGACCAGGGAGTTTCGGAGGGAATGGTCTCTGCGGAAAACAGAAAGGAAAGGGGTGGTGATGGGAAGATGTTGCCAGTAGTGGGATCACGTTGGAAGTGGCGAAAATGTTGGAGGATTATATGCTGTATGCGATGGCTGATGGAGTGGAAGGTGAGGACAAGGGGGACTGTCCTTGTTATGAATGGGAGGAGGGGGAGTAAGAGGGGAGCTGCAGGGATATCGAGGAGACCCTAGTTAAACCCTCATCTAGAATGAAAGAGGGGAACTCCTGTTTCCTAAAGAATGAGGACATCTCTGATTTTGCCCGCTCTTATGCATATTCACTTGGCACTTGTCCCAGGTTCTGGGAAATGGCTAAAACCTAAACGGAGCATAATACACTGACCAAAAGCAAATTCAGTTCCGGTAGGCGGCGCGACTCTGGTCAGCAGCGGCCTCTGCAGTCTGTCCGCGTTTTATTATTTTCTGTCTGTGTTTTTATGTAGTTTTTGTTATTTTTTGTTGGGGTGTGTGTGTGGGGGGTGGGGGGGGGGGGGGGAAACTTTTTAAATCTCTCCCTGCACGGGAGACCCGACCTTTTCTCGTCGGGTTTCCGTTGTCGTTGGGGCCGCAACGAGGAGCGGCCTCCAACAGGAAGAGACCGGGGACTCTGGTGCTACGACTCACCGTCACCGTCGCGGGGCTGGCCGAGTCCGGAGCGGGTGGAGCGGTGGAGGAGCGCTGCTGCTGCTGCTGCTGCTGCTGCTGGCTGCGACCGGAGAGTCGGAGGCTCCAACGGCAGGTCTGTGGACGGCGGCACCGGGAGCCCGCGGGTCCCTGGAGGGAGACCGCTTTTCAGGGCTCTCGCAACGGCGACTTCCCCCGCCCGAGTTGCGGGGTTGAAGAGCTCCTGGAGCGGGGCCTACATCACTGCCCCGCGCGGCTTGGAATGGCCGCGGGACTCTGCGAGCACACGCCGGGGGCTCTAACACCAAGACCCGGTGTGCGACCTTGCACCACCCGGCGTGGCTTTAATGGCCGCGGGACAATCGCCATCGCCAGCCGGGGGCTTTGACTTTGACTCTGACATGGGGGGGGGGGGGGGGAGGGCGGTGGAGAGATAAGTTTATTGGCCTTCCCACACAGCAATGTGATGGATGTTTATGTAAATTATGTCGTGTCTTGGGTCTATTTGTTTGTAATGTATGGCTGCAGAAACGGCATTTCGTTTGGACCTCAAGGGGTCCAAATGACAATTAAATGTATCTTGTATCTTGTATCTATCTTGTATCTTCAGCGGAGGCCAGTTCTCTGAATGCTTTCAAGAGAGAGTTAGATAGAGTTCTTAAAGATAGCGGAGTCAGAGAATATGGGGAGAAGGCAGGAACGGGTACTGATTGTGGCTAATCAGCCATGATCACAGTGAATGGCGGTGCTATTGAATGTTTGGAAGTTTTTTCCATATTTTAAAAATATGTGCAGGTTTTGTTCTTGACGAGTTTCAGATATAATTTCTATTATATTTTTACACAATATGTTAAAAATGCAGGTAGATATGGGATGTGGGTCACAACATGTTACTACATGAAATGAAAAGGCACCTCGGCCCAGGCATCTGAATTAAATCCCATTTGACATTTCTCAGCCCATTTGCCAAGTTGATCAAGTGGAATTTGTAATTGTAATTTAGATAACCATCTCCAGTTCAAGTTCAAGTGAGTTATTGTAACCATCTTCACTCTTCATGATACCACCTATGTTAGTGTTATCTGCAAACTTGTTAAACATTCCCTATACATTATCATCTCAAACATTCTTGACGTCACAATGTTGTGTGGTTTAGAGGACACCTTCTAGGTGGTGGTGTTTTGCTGTCCTCATTATGGTACAACTGCCACTGCTGTCTTGGTGGTGGAGTGAGTGAATGTCTGTGTTTGTGGTGCCTATCGAATGGGTCTGTCAAGCTAAGCTCTGCCCCGCATGGTGTTGAGCTTCTTGAGTGTTGTGAAGCTGCACTCATCCAGGCACGTGAAGAGTATTCCCTCAGTCCTACCTGATCTCCTAACTCTCACTCCCATTCCACACTGACCTTTCTGTCCTGGGCCTCCTCCATTGTCAGAGTGAGGCTCAGAGCAAATTGGAGGAACAGCACCTCATATTTCTCTTGGGCAGCTTACAGCGGTTTGAACATTGACTTTCCCTCTCTCTCCCCTATCCTAGTTCACTGACTAAGTTTACTGTCCTCCTGATTAAATATTACTGATTGTATACCTCATTGCCACCTTCCCCTCAGCTAACAATGACACATTCTACATTTCCCTACAGCATCTGCTTTGATTTATCGTTTTCACACCTTCCCTTCCTTATCTCTGGGTCTTCCTCTCTCCTGACCCTCAGTCCGAAGAAGGGTCACACCCTGAAACCTTTGATAAGGTCCCACAGAGGAGAATAGTGAGCAAAATTAGAGCACATAGTATTGGGTGTAGGGTACTGACATGGATAGAAAATTGGTTGGCAGACAGGAAACAGAGAGTAGGGATTTACGGGCCCCTTTCAGAATGGCAGGCAGTGACTAGTGCGGTGCGGCAAGTCTCGGTGCTGGGACCACAGCTATTTACAATATACATTAATGATTTAGATGAAGGAATTAAAAGTAACATTAGCAAATTTACAGATGACACAAAGCTGGGCGGCAGTGTGAACTGTGAAGAGGATGCTATGAGAATGCAGGGTGACTTGGACAGGTTGGGTGAGGGGAATATGCATGGCAGATGCATTATAATTTGGACAACTGTGAAGTTATCCACTTTGGTGGCAAGAACAGGAAGGCAGATTATTACCTGAATGGTGTCAGGTTAGGAAAAGAGGAAGTACAACGAGACCTGGGTGTCCTTGTACATCAGTCACTGAAAGTAAGCATGCAGCAGGCAGTGAAAAAAGCTGATGGCATGTTGGCCTTCATAATGAGAGGAGTTGAGTATACAAGTAAAGAGGTCCTTCTGCAGTTGTACAGGGCCCTGGTGAGACCACACCTGGAGTATTGTGCGCAGTTTTGATTTCCTAATTTGAGGAAAGACATACTTGCTATTGAGGGAGTGCAGCGTAGGTTCACAAGGTTAATTCCCGGGATGGCGGGACTGTCATATGATGAAAGAATGAATAGACTGGGTTTGTATTCATTGGAATTTAGAAGGGTGAGAGGGATCTTATAGAAACATATACAATTATTAACAGATTGGACAGGCTAGATGTAGGAAACATGTTCCCAATGTTGGGGGAGTCCAGAACCAGGGGCCACAGTTTAAGTATAAGGGGTAGATCATTTAGAATTGAGATGAGGAAAAACATCTGTGAATTTGTGGAATTCTCTGCTTCAGAAGGCAGTGGAGGCCAATTCATTGGATGCATTGAAAATAGTTAGATTGAGCTTTTAGGGTTTGTGGAATCAAGGGATATGGGGAGAAGGCAGGAACAGGGTACTGATTGTGGATGATCATCCATGGTCACATTAAATGGTGGTGCTGGCTCTAAGGACCGAATGGCCTACTCCTGCACCTATTGTCTATGTATCTATGTACCTCCACCATTCTCTACAGAGATGCTGCCTGACCCGCTGAGTTACTCCAACATTTTGTGTTTATCTTCAGTGTAATCCAGCATCTGCTGTTGCTTCCTACGCAAGACTTGAGCCATGTCGATGGTGGATGGGCTTTGGCACATTAAGAGACAAGTTACTTGTTGTGGAATTCTTAGTCTCTGACCTGCGCTTGTAGCCACAGTGTGTGCCTGGCTATCGCAGTAGAGTTTCTGGTCAGTGATAACCCCTGGATATTAATTATGGGTTTGGGAATGTCTTTGAATGTCAGGAAGTTTAACCTGGATCTTATCTTGTTGAATATCATAATTGCCTAGCATTTATCTGGCACAAATGTTACTTGTCAAATATTAGCCCAGTCCTGGATATTGTCCAAGTCTTGCTCCATTTGTTTGTCGAATGCTTCATAATTTGAGGACTCACAAATGATGCCGAACTTTGTGCAATCATCGGGGAAAGTCCCTACTTCTGACCTTTACAATTGAAAGAAGGTCATGGGAGGAGCAGCTGAAGATGCGTGGGTCCAGGATACTACCCTTCAGAGATGTCCTGTGGCTGAGAAGATTGAATTCCAACCACCACAAATACATTTATTTGCACTAGGTATCGTCCCACCAGTGCAGAGCACCCACACCCCTCGTCCCACCCTCAATTCAGGGACAGTTTCTTCCCAGCTGTTATCAGGCAACTGAACCATCCTTCCAACAACTAGAGAGCTACTGTCTACCTCATTGAAGGCCCTTGGACTATCTTTGATCGGACTTTACTGGCTTTACCCAACTTCTCCGTAGATTGGCACCTTGTCCTGGTGGAGAAACTTGTGTGGTCCTGTGATCCTGTGATCCTGAGATGTCGTCTGGAGCTATGCTCCTGGTAGGGCCACCCATGGCGGTAAGGTCGAGGGGGAGGTCTCTGACAAAGAGCAATCCAACCAAGACCTCAACGGTGGAACAGGCGGAGGTTGATGGCTGACTTTAGTGGAGCGTCACAACGGCTGGGAAGGCGGATGAAGGCTGCAGCAGAAAAGGGTCCCCGGTCGTCTTGGACACCATGCCACTGGATCCTGACCCAAATCTGTCAAGGACCGTGTGGTGGCTGTCTGTGCACCAGTCTCCCCACGTTAAACAAAGTCACGCACTGGCATCCTCCAACCCTGGAGACACCCATGGTCAGCCATGATCGAGGTGGGCCTAAGGAAAACATTATTCATGTTATTAAAGTCGTCAAGTCAAGTTTATTCATCACATACACATACGAGATGTGCAGTGAAATGAAAAGTGGCAATGCTCGCGGACATGATTCCCTTTCTCATGTATTTATTTGTACACTGTAAATGGCTCGATTGTATGGACAGGACATACTTGGGGTATTTTCCGCCTTGTCAGGTACGATATGATACAACTTTATTTATCTCAGAAGGGAAATTGATCGGCCAACAGTCATCGTCATAGTGTTAGTGTACGGGGATCGCTGGCCAATGTGGACTCGGTGGGACGAAGGGCCTGTTTCCAAACTAAATTTCAGAGTAGTTTGGCAGCTGGGACTCTGCTGCTCTCCATGTGAACAAGTAAAAATAGTGTGTTTGGAACACGATTGCAAGTTGTCAGAGACTAGTTGATCGTCGCCGACCCCATCCATGCAACTCATGGGTGGTCGGTGTTTGGTACAAACTGGAGGAGGAGCAGGTAGTTGAGGCAGGTACTTAGTCTGCCTCGGCCTACCTGATCTCCCGGTTGCTCAACACTTTAACTACCCATCCCATTCCCACTGACCTTTCTGTCCTGGGCCTCCTCTATTGTCAGAGTGAGGCCCAACACAAATTGGAGGAACAGCATTTAATATTTCGCTTGGGCAGCGGTATGAATCTTGACTTCTCTAACTTCGATTAACCCTGGCATCCCTCTCTCTCCACCCCTCCCCATCCAAGTTATTGTACCAGCTTCAAAGTCGTCTTGTTGAGACTCATTGTAACTCATTTTCACCTAACACACAGCTAACAATGGCCTGTTTCCTTCGTTACTTCATCATTACTTTTTTTTTGCATGTCTTTCATCCATTTGTTTTATATCTCTCTGCATTCCCTTTACCCAGACTCTCAGTGTGAAGAAGGGTCTCGACCCGAAACGTCACCTATTCATTTTCTCCAGACATGCTGCCTGACCCACTGTTACTCCAGCTTTTTGTGTCTAACTCCAACAGACACTTGGACAGATACTGTAAATAGATGGGAAAGGTTTGGAGTGATAGGGGACCAAACAGGGGAAAATGGGACTAGCTTAGATGAGGCATCTTGGTCAGCCTGGACGAGTTGGGTTGAAGGGCCTGTTTTGGTGCTACAGTCACTTGAGTCTCTTGTCTACCTTGTTATATAGCTGAATCTCTTAACATAAAGCTCATATTTCTTTAAACACTAATTAAAAGTGAATTTATCCATTTCGCAAGAAAACATAGGACAGTACAGCAGGCCAGTTGGCCCATTAAGTCTACTCCGCCGGTACACAAAAATGCTGGAAAAACTCAGCAGGTGCAGCAGCATCTCAGCAGTGAAGGAAATAGACGACGTTTTGGGCCGAAACCTTCTTCAGACTGATGGGGGGTGGGGGGGGGGGGGGGGGCAGCAGGAAGGAAAAAGGGAGGAGGAGGAGCCCGAGGGCGGAAGGATGGGAGGAGACAGCTCGAGGGTTAAGGAAGGGGAGGAGACAGCAAGGGCTAGCAAAACTGGGAGAATTCAATGTTCATGCCATCTGGACGCAAGCAACCCAGGCGGAATATGAGGTGCTGTTCCTCCAATTTCCGGTGTTGCTCAGTCTGGTAATGGAGACCCAGGACAGAGAGGTCGGATTGGTAATGGGAGGGGGAGTTGAAGTGCTGAGCCACCGGGAGTTCAGGTAGGTTATTGCGGACTGAGCGGAGGTGTTCGGCGAAATGATCGCCCAACCTCCGCTTAGTCTCCCCGATGTAAATCAGCTGACATCTAGAGCAGCGGATGCAGTAGATGAGGTTGGAGGAGATATAGGTGAACCTTTGTCGCACCTGGAACGACTGCTTGGGTCCTTGAATGGAGTCAAGGGGAGAGGTGAAGGGACAGGTGTTGCATTTCTTGCGGTTGCAACGGAAAGTGCCCGGGGAGGGGGTGGTACGGGAGGGAAGGGAAGAATTGACAAGGGAGTTGCGGATGGAGCGGTCTTTGCGGAAGGCAGACATGGGGGGAGATGGGAAGATGTGGCGAGTGGTGGGGTCACGTTGGAGGTGGCGGAAATGGTGGAGGATTATTTGTTGTATTTGCCGGCTGGTGGGATGAAAGGTGAGGACTAGGGGGACTCTGCCCTTGTTGCGAGTGCGGGGATGGGGAGAGAGAGCAGTGTTGCGGGGTATGGATGTGACCCTGGTGCGGGCCTCATCTATGGTGGCAGAGGGGAATCCCCGTTCCCTGAAGAACGATGACATTTCCAATGCCCTGGTGTGGAACGTCTCATCCTGGGAGCAGATGCGGCGTAGGCGGAGGAATTGGGAGTAGGGGATGGAGTCTTTACAGGGGGCAGGGTGGGAAGATGTGCAGTCCAGATAGCCATGTGTCTCCCTCTCAACCCCTCTCAACCCCATTTTCCTGCCTTCTCCCCATAACCCTTTACACCTGTTCTTTTCTGGATATTCTCCTCTTCAGATACAACTCATCCCTCGTGTGTCACCTCTGTCCCAGGAGGTGGGTCATTCACCTCCCCTAATTCCCCATTTACTAGCGCCCTCCCCTAATTGTCTATTTACTGGTGCTCTTCCCTAATTGTCTATTTACTGGTGCCCTCCCCTAATTGTCCATATACTGATGCCCTCCCCAATTCCCCATTTACTGATGCCCTCCCCTAATTCCCCATTTACTGGTGCCCTCCCCTAATTCCCCATTTACTGGTGCCCTCCCCTAATTCCCCATTTACTGATGCCCTCCCCTAATTGTCTATTTACTGGTGCTCTTCCCTAATTGTCTATTTACTGATGCCCTCCCCTAATTCCCCATTTACTGGTGCCCTCCCCTAATTCCCCATTTACTGATGCCCTCCCCTAATTCCCCATTTACTGGTGCCCTCCCCTAATTGTCTATTTACTGGTGCCCTCCCCTAATTGTCCATTTACTGGTGCCCTCCCCTAATTGTCCATATACTGGTGCCCTCCCCTAATTCCCCATTTAGACTGGTGGATGATTCAGATGCCTAATAACAGCTGGGACGAAACTGTCCCTAAATCTGGAGGTGTGCGTTTAACACCTATCTATACCTCTTGGCTGATGGGAGAAGGGAGAAGAGATTCTTGATTAGTACGAGTGACGGAGGTTACCTGCCCAATGCATTCGTCCCACTTGCCTGAGTTTGGTCCGTATCCCTCTGAACCTGACCTATGTATGTACTTGCTAGTTGTTTCTTAAACATTACCATAGTCCCAGCCTCAACTACTTCCTCTGGAAAAAGTTACCCCTCAGATTCCTACGAAATATGATTTCAAACATAAAATTAAAGAGACGAGTGGAAAAGATTGGGGATGTGCAAAGATTGGGAGGGGGGTTGTAACTTTGTCAACACCGTACGTATGTGGTGACTAGGCAAGAGTCAAGTGTGTTTTATTGTCATGTGTCCCAAATAGGACAATGAAATTCTTGCTTGCTGCAGCACAACAGAATATGTAAACATAGTACACAACAGGAGAAGAAAAAAAGTTCAGTGTGTGTATTTATCACATGCACACGTACTCAATAAATATACAAATATAGTGCATTAATAATAATAGTTTGTTGTAGTTCTGAGCTTATTTGTTGTTGTGATTAATAGCCTGATGGCCGCAGAGAAGTAGCTGTTCCTGAATCTGGATGTTACAGTTTTCAGGCTCCTGTACCTTCTTCCCGATGGCAGTGGTGAGATGAGTGTGTGGCCAGGGATAGTGTGAGTCTTTGATGATGTTGGCTGCCTTTTTGAGGCAGCGACTATGATAGATCCCTTTGATGGAGGGG
This sequence comes from Leucoraja erinaceus, assembly GCF_028641065.1. Lineage (NCBI taxonomy): Eukaryota > Metazoa > Chordata > Chondrichthyes > Rajiformes > Rajidae > Leucoraja > Leucoraja erinaceus. Next base: position 143,120,865 of record NC_073377.1, read on the forward strand.
AGGTCGGAGCCGGTGATGGACTGGGCAGTGGTTACAACCTTTTTGCGCTCTTTTCCGTTCCTGGACGTTCAAGTCTGGGCCAGGCCTTATGTACCTTGGGTTTGCAAGCAAAGAATTTCACTGTGCCTTGTCACATGTGACAATAAAGTATTGCGTTATATTCCATCCATTCATAGAAACATAGAAACAGAAAATAGGTGCAGGAGTAGGCCATTTGGCCCTTCGAGCCTGCACCGCCATTCAATATGATCATGGCTGATCATCCAACAGTATCCTGTACCTGCCTTCTCTCCATACCCCCTGATCCCTTTAGCTGCAAGGGCCACATCTAACTCCCTCTTAAATATAGCCAATGAACTGGCCTCAACTACCTTCTGTGGCAGAGAATTCCAGAGATTCACCACTCTCTGTGTGAAAAAAGTTTTCCTCATCTCGGTCCTAAAAGATTTCCCCCCTATCCTTAAACTGTGACTCCTTGTTCTGGACTTCCCCAACATCGGGAACAATCTTCCTGCATCTAGCCTGTCCATTCCCGTGACTTTCAGTCTGAAGAAGGGTCTCGACCCGAAACGTCACTCATTCCTTCTCTCCAGTGATGTTGCCTGTTGCACAATTACTCCAGCATTTTGTGTCTATCTTTGGTATAATCCAGCATCTGCAGTTCTTGTCAATTTTTGTTGTTGCTTGACCAGTCTGTGAGACAACATTCCCAATGTTGGCACAAATCCCCAGATGTTGAGTGTAGTTTAGTGATACAGCATGGAAACAGGCCCTTTGGCCCACTGAGTCTTCACCGACCAGCGATCCCCGCACAATAACACTATCCAACATCCACTGGGGACAATTTTTACATTTACCCAGCCAATTAACCTACAAACCTGTACGCCTTTGGAGTGTGGGAGTAAACTGAAGATCTTGGAGAAAACAAACGCAGGTCACGGACACAACGTACAAACTCCGTACAGACACCACCCGTAGTCGGGATTGAACCCGGATCTCCGGTGCTGCTAGCACTGTAAGGCAGCAACTCTACCGCTGACTTCTGTGGCCTCCCATGTTAATAAGGAGGATTTTACAAGATGGACAGGGGAAGTTTTTGCCATTGTTGTTTCCAATGCTGAGGATAATTCTTGGTGACCCGTCCAGTTGTACTTCCTTCTATCTTTTTAACCATTTAATACAACTGAATGATTTGCCGTACCATTTCAAAAGCCAGCCAGAGCGTGGCACAATGGCGCAGCGGTAGAGTTGCTGCCTCACAGCGCCAGACACTCGGGTTCGATCTTGACATCGGATGCTGTCTGGAAGGAGTATGTACCTTCTCCCTGTGGCCGCGTAGATTTTCCCCGGGTGCTGTTTCTTCCCACACTGCAAAGATGTACAAGTCTGTAGGTTAATTGGCTTCTGTAAGTTGTCCCTAATGTGTAAGACAGTGCTGGTGTACGGGATGATCTCTGGTCGGTGCAGACACAGTGGGCCGAAGATCCTATTTCCACGAAGTATCGCTAAACTCTAAAGGTATACCACATAATGTCTCACAGGCAATATTTTTTTTTTAAGTTTATATTGGAAACAGCAATAAAATAATATTCTGAAAAATAAAAAATAATTGATCAAAGATAGATACAAAAAGCTGGAGAAGTCTGAAGAAAGGTCTCAACCCGAAATGTCACCCATTCCTTCTCCAGAGATGCTGCTTGTCCTGCTGAGTTACTCCAGCATTTTATGTCTATCTTCAGTTTAAACCAGCATCTGCAGTTCCTTCCTACACTGATTGATTAATGTGCAGCCTGCAATTTGTTTTTTTGTCTTCTGGGTAAATATTGAAATGTGAGGAAATTACCGCAATCTGCAGAGGGGAAACAGCATGAATTTATGGGTGGGGGGGAGAAACTGGAGAATGAATTAAGCTAGCTGTTATTTGCATTGCATTGGAGTCATTTGCCCGAATGTGTCATTTGGCTTTGCTTGCATGTTTGTTGATGGTATCTATTGAATGTGTTCTGCTTGATTAAGGAAGCATAATGAACAGATGGCTAAATTTCATGTTTGTTTACTTGCTGAAAATTAACGGATAGATATTATAGAGTCTTACAGCATGGAATCAGGCCCTTTGGCCCAACTAGTCCATTCCGACCGCAGTGACCAACTAAGCCAATTCCATTTACCGACATTTGGCCCATATCCCTTAATGTAGGAAATTCTGGAAATTATCCCAAGAGCATAATACTGGGAACAATGATGGGAAAAGAGGCCAAAATAGTGAAGGTACTGGTTACTGGTGCAGGAATGCTGAGGCCCTGTACAAGTAGGGACAGAGCCGGCTGTACTTTTTAAGAAGGCTCTGCTCCTTCAACACCTGCACTGAAATGCTGCAGATGTTCTACCAATCGGTGGTAGCCAGTGCCATCTTCCTCACTGCCATGTGCCGGGGCAGCAGAGCGAAGGCCATGGACACCAACACGATTAACAAACTCATCAGGAAGGCTGGCTCCATCCTGGGGGTGGAGTTGGATTCATCGGAGATGGTCTTGGAGGGGATGATGCTCCTCAAACTGCGGAGCATCTTGGAGAATACAGCTCACCCCCTCCATGACACACTGGTCAACCTGAGGAGCACCTTCAGCAACAGACTGGCTCGACCAAGATGCAGCACAGAATTCCACAGGAGATCCTTCTTCCCTGTGGCTATCAAACTGTACAACTCCTCCTTCTGTCGTGGGGTAGACTTACTCCCCCCCACCCCCCCCCCCCCCCCCCCCCCCCCCCCCCCCCCCCCCCCCCCCCCCCCCCCCCCCTCCCCCCCCACCCCCCCCCCCCCCCCCCCCCCCCCCCCCCTCCCCCCCCCCCCCCCCCCCCCCCCCCCCCGCCCCCCCCCCCCCCCCCCCCCCCCCTCCCCCCCACCCCCCCCCCCCCCCCCCCCCCCCCCCCCCCCCCCCCCCCCCCCCCCCCAATCTTTGCACATCCCCAATCCTTTTCACTCGTAACTTTAATTTCATGTTTCATGTATTTTGTGTTTTATGACTGTTGGCAGGCAGACCAATTTCCTTCCTGGGATAAATAAAGTATACGTATCGTAACTTACAGATCTTGTTAGGAGAGGCAAATGATAGATTTATGAGGTGTTCAAGACACACGGCATAGCTAGTTGGAGTTAAGAGAAACATGCAATATTGTAAACTGGCTAAAGGCAATAAAATGAATCATGAAACAGGAAGGGTTCTGTATTCCAAGCATTCATCAGAGAAATAGGATTTTTTCTAATTAAGAGGAAACAAAGTTGAATGTTACTCAGAGAGAGAAGAAATAAGATGAATGCAGCATCTCTAGAGAGAAGGAATGAGTGAAGTTTCTGGTCGAAACCCTTCTTCAGACTCTCGAGCTAAAACATCACCCATTCCTTCTCTCCAGAGATGCTGCATGTCTCGTTGAGTTGCTCCATCGTTTTGTGTCTATCTTTGGTTTAAACCAGCATCTGCAGTTCCTTTCAACACAATGGGATATTGGTCTGTTGACTAAATATTGTGTAACGAAAGTGTGAAGAAGGGTCTTGACCTGAACCTTCACCCATTCCTTCTCTCCAGAGATGCTTTCCTGTCCCACTGAATTGCTTCAGCATTTTGTATCTATCTACGGTGTAAACCATCATCTGGAGTTCCTTACACATTTTGTCTAATCTACTGTGAAATCTCCACAAGGTTTGTCTATGAAGAAGTTCTCCTCCTCTCTCCGACGAGAGTTCTGCAACGCCCTCTCTCACAACTCCCACTGTGATTCCTCCTGCCCTCGGAGTCTGAAGAAGGGTTCTCGACCCGAACCTTCGCCCATTCCTTCTCTCCAGTGATGCTGCCTGTTCCGCTGAATTACTCCAACATTTTGTGTCCACGTTCAATATAAAGAACAAATTGGGTGCATGGAAAGTTTTGTGTGTAAGGGTGTGCACAAAATGTTGTGCTGACAACGTTAATTTAAGTGGCAACCAAGTGGTGGAAGGAACTGTAAATGTGGAACAACACATGCTTTGCCAAGTAGCATGCAAAATATTGTTAAATAAATAAGATACAATTAACTGTGTAGGAAGGAACTGCAGATGCTGGTTTAAACTGAAGATAGACACAAAATGCTGGAATAACTCAGCGGGCCAAGCAGCATTTCTGGAGAGAAGGAATGGGTGATGTTTTGGGTCTAGACCCTTCTTCTGACCAGTCTGAAAAGGGGCCTCGACCTGCAAGGTCACCCATTCCTTCTCTCCAGAGATGTTGCCTATCCCGCTGAGTTACTCCAGCTTTTTGTGTCTATCTAGAGACAAATAACTGGCAGTGATAGGTAATGCCCCTGTCCCACTTAGGAAACCTGAACGGAAACCTCTGGAGACTTTGTGCCCCACCCAAGGTTTCCATGCGGTTCCCGGAGGTTTTTTTCAGTCTCCTTACCTGCTTCCACAACCTGCAACATCCGGCAACCACCTGTAACCTCCGGCAACCGCACGGAAACCTTGGGTGGGGCGCAAAGTCTCCAGAGGTTTCCGTTCAGGTTTCCGAAGTGGGACATGGGCATTATACTTTGCATTTAAAAATCTTCCCCTTCCCTTGTTAACTATTCTATCATTTTACCACCTTTTTCTGATTTATTATTTTTAAGTCACCCAGCGCTCTCATACCTAAAGCAGCTCCGTTAACAGTGTCTAGATCGTGTGATGTGCCACGTGAGAAACTCATTATCCTGTCTGTACCTCTCCACCGTTGCCGGGAGACGAGGTTAGACTGTCAGCAGTGAACAGATGCTCAGCTGCTGAGCTCGCACTGCAAACAAGGAATCAGGAAACACTATTACATTTTGTATCACCAGCATTTTAACACCGTAGAATATTGGAAATTAAATGTGTAGGAAGGAACTGCAGATGCTGGTTTTAACCAAGGATGGACACAAAATGCTGGAGTAACTCAGCAGGACAGGCAGCATCCCTGGAGAGAAGGAATCGGTGACGTTTTGGGTCGAGACCCTTCTTCAGACCGAAATTAAATGTTCTACCAGTCTGGCTGTGTTCAATCCACAGCTTTCTGCAGCTGCTTAGTAAATTTCTCCGGGAAGATTTTCTCTGATCGGCGTCCAAATATTAATTTTTCCCGCATCACAATTTGGTAAGGCTTTTGAGTTTAACTCGTGGCGGCCAGCATTTTAATTCTCCTTTCCAATTCAATCATCGAGCAATCTGTCCTCCATTGCCAGGGGAAGCTCACATGCAAACTCTACGAACAAGCACCTCGTATTGCGTTTGTGTCGCCTTGTATCCAATGGCACGAACATTGAATTCTCCAATTTCAGATAAATCTCCACCTCCCCCCCCCCCCCCCCATGCCCCACTCCTCTCATGGACCCAGCTTTTCCCCACAATCACCCTCACCCCAAACATCTTTCTTTCCTATCTTTCATCCCCATCATTCAGTTTGGTTTAGTGATGCAGCGCGGAAACAGGTCCTTTGGCCCACTGAGTCCGCACCGACCAGTGATCCCCGCACACTTCCCCACACACACTAGTCCAGACCATCTACCACGCTGGGCCTTGTTAAAGGGTTTTCAAAAGTCCATGTAGACAACAACATCTATCACTCTGCTTCACCTGTCCCTTTGATTGAATATTTCTGAAGAGGTGACCAATGTTGCACGCTTTCCCATGCACACAAAGCCCTAATCAGTGTTTCTCATTCTAAATGCAGATAGATCCCGGCTCTCAGATTCCCCTGCAGCAGTTTTTTCACTTCTGCTGTAAGACTCACCAGTTTATAGTCCCCTGGCTTGTCTTTTTAGTTTAGTATAGAGATACAGCATGGAAACAGGCCATTCGGCCCACCGAGTCCACACCGACCAGCGACCCTACACACACTAGGGACAATTTACACTTAAACTAAGCCAATTAGCCTACAAACCCGTACATCTTTGGAGTGTGGGAGGAAACCGAAGATCTTATTGAAAACCCACGGGGAGACCATGCAAACTCCGTACAGACAGCACCATTAATCGAGATCGAACCCGGGTCTCTGGTTGCTGTGAGGCAGCAACTGTACCACTGTGCCACCGTGACGCCTTAATCCCTTTTCCCCACCTCTGCCTTTTCCATCCGCTCTTCTCCCACCCTACTCCGGGTTTCCCATTACTCATCAAACGCCTGTTCCCTTCCACCCACCATCCCTCCCTCCCTCCCTCCTTCCCGTTCTCCATTTCACTCCCAGCTTTCCTTCCTTATAATATTCCATCATTGGTATCCTTTTGCCTTCTGCACTGATCACCTCCAACCTTGGTTACCATTTCCACCCATTTCACCCCGCCCCAATACATCTGACAAAATAACTATTTTAGCTCTTACTCTTAGCTCTGATAATGTGCTCTTGCCCCACGCCTTTCCCTTGCCAGCACCGCCATTCATTGTGATCATGGCTGATCGTCCCCTATCAATAACCCGTGCCTGCCTTCTCCCCATATCCCTTGACTCCACTAGCCCCTAGAGCTCTATCTAACTCTCTCTTAAATTCCATCCAGTGACTTGGCCTCCACTACCCTCTGTGACAGGGAATTCCATAAATTCACATCTCTCTGGGTGAAAATGTTTTTTCCCACCTCAGTCTTAAATGACCTCCCCTTTATTCTAAGACTGTGGCCCCTGGTTCTGGACTTGCCCATTTTTCCTGTATCTAGCTTGTCCAGTCCTTTTATAATTGTATATGGTTCTAAAAGATATCCCCTCATCCTTCTAAACTCCAGTGAATACAAGCCTAGTCTTTTCAATCTTTCCTCATATGACAGTTCCACCATCCCAGGGATCAATCTCGTAAACCTACCCTGCCTCCTAACATCCTCTTCACAGCTCACACTGCCACCCAGCTTTGTGTCATCCGCAAACTTGCTAGTGTTGCTCCTAATTCCCTCTTCCAAATCATTAATATTGTCTCTCTAATCATTTCAATAGCTGGGTTGGTGATCTGGGTTGAGATCTCGAGGTGCACAGTTGATGGAATAAGGGGCAATGGACAGTTTCCTTCAGTCTAGGAACCCAAAAGCATGGGTTTCTATCTAATATGTGCGACAACATTGCTGGCTATTCCGTTGAAATTGTTGCCTGTTCCTCACTATCTATTTTGCTGCTTTAATACAAATTCTCTACATTTACGGCAATAACTTGACCTCTCTGCTTCTCAACCAGAGTGGAGCAGTTGGTAAGGGCATAAGGTCATACGTGATCGGAGTAGAATTAGGCCATTTGGCCCATCAAGTCTACTCCGCCATTCAATCATGGCTGATCTATCTCTCCATCCTAACCCAATTCTCCTGCCTTCTCCCCATAGCCTCTGACTATACTAAATAAGAATCTATCTGCCGTAAAAATATCCATTGACTTGGCCTCCACAGCCTTGCGAGTCACTGCCTCACAGCACAAGAGACCAGCTTTGATCCTGACCTCGGGTGCTGTTTTTGTGACGGTCTGACCACAGATGTTATTCTCTCTGGCCTGTAGTTCCCAGGCTTTTCCCTGCAGCCCTTCTTAAAGAGATGGGCACAACATTTGCCACGCTCCAGTCTCCTGGCGTCGCACCTGTACTTAACGATAAATCTCAGCCAGGGCACGTGTGGCTCCTCGTGCCGGGTGCTCTGGTTTGCTTCTACATTGCAAATACGTGCGGGTTTGGAGTTAATTGGCCTCTGTAAATTGCCTCGAATCTGTGTGGAGTAGATGCAAAATTGGTATAGCATAGAACTAGCGTGATTAATGATGGTCAGTGTAGACTTGATGGGCCGTAGGGCCTGTTTCTATGCTGGATATCTAAGGCCTAAAAACCTAAACAACTCGCAGGTTGTAGGAGTAGGATTAGGCCATTTGGCCCTTCGAGTCTACTCTGCTATTCAATCATGGCTGATCTCTGCCTCCTAATCTCATTTCCCTGCCTTCTTCCCATAACCTTTGACACCCGTTCTAATCAAGAATTTGTCTATCTCTGCCTTAAAAATATCCACTGCCTTGGCCTTCCCAGCCCATCTGTGGCAATGAGTTCCACAGATTAACTACCCTCTGACTAGAAGTTCCTCCTCAACCTCTTTGTAAAAGAGCGCCCTTCAATTCTGAGGCTATGACCTCTGGTCCTAGACTCTCCCATCAGGACTCATGGACTCATGACATTTAAAAAGCACATTGTCTATAAAACAAAGCCTTTGGCATCAGGAGAAGAAATGTTATCTTGGTCAGAGAGGTGGGTTCTCATGATACATTTATAGGGAGGAATGATTGAAAACCAGAGAGGTTCAGAGAGTTTAGAATGTAGCCAGCTCAATCATGGCCTCCAGTGACCCAGCGCTAATACTGGCAATGCACGCGAAGCCAGAATCGTGGTTAATGATCTCAAAGACCAGCAAGGCAGAGCAGGCCAGAGATAGGGTAGCAAGCAAGAGTGTGAAAGCAAGCATGAAGATTTTAATTGGGTTGTTGTTGGCTCAAGAATCAAAGTAAGTGGCCAATATTTAAGAACAAGGGGTAAGCCATTTAGAACGGAGACGAGGAAACACTTTTTCAAACAGAGAGTGGTGAGCCTGTGGAATTCTCTGCCTCAGAGGGTAGTGGAGGCCGGTTCTCTGGATACTTTCAAGAGAGAGCTAGATAGGGCTCTTCAAGATAGTGGAGTCAGGGGATATGGGGAGAAGGCAGGAACGGGATACTGATTGGATGTTCAGCCATGATCACATTGAATGGCGGTGCTGGCTCGAAGGGCCGAATGGCCTACTCCTGTACCTATTGTCTATTGGCAAGCCCAGAGTGATAGGTGAGTGGGTTTTTGTCATGCTATTATGGCCTGCAGCAATATTTTGGATGAGATTCAGGATGCAAAGAAGTGGAAGGCAATGAGAATCTTAGATTTAGACAATAGAGAATAGGTGCAGGAGTAGGCCATTCGGCCCTTCGAGCCAGCACCGCCATTCAATGTGCCTCCACCGCCCTCTGAGGCAGAGAATTCCACAGATTCACCACTCTCTGTGAGAAAAGGGCGTTTCCTCGGCTCCGTTCTAAATGGCTTACTCCTTATTCTTAAACTGTGGCCCCTGGTTCTGGACTCCCCCAACATCGGGAACACGTTTCCTGCCTCTAGTGTGTCCAAGCCCTTAACAATCTTATATGTTTCAATGAGATATCCTTTCATTCTTCTAAACATTATTATTTTACATAAAAATGAATGGTTTGTAATGTTAACAAATTCAAATGATTTAAATCACAGCACTAATATTTAGTTTAGTTCTGTTTATAGATACAGCGCGGAAACAGGCCACCGGGTCCACACTGACTAGTGATCCCTGCTCAGAGAATTGCAGCTAAAATGGGTTTTGATCGTTAGGGATTTGTAGTTGATACTGCCATTAAATGTCAAAGAGAAACAATTTGTTTGTTCATGCACAATCCTCCACGATAATCTTGCATCAGGGAGAAGTATGGGGTGTAGGTATGAGTTTCAGGAAATGGAGCAGGGTCAGAGTCTCATTGCTGTAATGGGATGAATCCCATACGATTCAATGTTCATTTCAGGTCAGACACAACACAAAGGCTATGGATGGTTGCCATGGATGAAATGGTGTTCAGGCAAGATAATTGCTACAGGCATCAGAGGCAATGGCTTTGATCTTCTCATCATTTAATGAAAGGAATTTTTCTGCATATTCAATATTAGATGTTGGGCAAATTAAATTAAAGAAAAATGATTTTTTGGGGGGGGGGGGGTGGGGGGGCTTGAAGTTAAGATCATACTTTATGTGTTTGAAACAACGCCTTCAAGAAATTAGATTAATTATATGACTTCCTAGATACTAATAGCAATATGGTGTCAGGAGTTATGGGGAGAAGGCAGGAGAATGGGGTTAGGAGGGAGAGATAGATCAGCCATGACTGTATGGCGGAGTAGACTTGATGGGCCAAATGGCCTAATTCTGCTCCTATTACTTATGACCTTCTGACCTTAATTGCCACATGATTTAATGTCCATTATGTGTTTACATAAAAATGAATGGTTGTAATGTTAACAAATTAAAATGGTTTAAATCACAGCACAAATATTTAGTTTAGTTCAGTTTACAGATACAGCGCTGAAACAGGCCCTTCGGCCCACCATGTCCGCACTCTGACTAGCATTCCTTGCACAGAGAGATTGCAGCTAAAATGGGTTTTGATCATCAGGGATTTGTAATTGATACTGCCATGAAATGTCAAAGAGAAACAATTTGAACATATGACACTTCAAAGGTCTTTTACCCCAAATTCACAGTTGAAGAAACATAATCTACTTAATCATGTGTAGATAATGATAATGATAATGATTGGCAAGTATTTACATCACTTTGCTAATGAAAGTGAATAGGCAGCCAGTACAGCAATTGGTCAAAATGTGTGAGAAAGAACTGCAGGTGCTGGATAAAATTGAAGGTAGACAACAAAATGAAGGTCTTGACCCGAAATGTCACCCATTCCTTCTCTCCATAGATGCTGCCTCACCTGCTCAGTTTCTCCAGCATTTTGTGTCTACCAGCAATTGGTCAAGTTAGATTTCTTTAGTTTTTGCGTATCGTTGGCTGCTTTGGGTTATATGAACACACAAAGAGCTTTCTATCCATTTAGGTTTCATTGTCTTTACTTTGAAAATGGCATTTTTAGTGCACTTCATTTTTTTCTTGATAATTGAAATCATTGTTTAGAAACCGATGTGCACCTCTTATCTGCCGTGCAACATATATTTAGTCTTTACATTTTTTATCTTGTGTATTATGCCTTTTAAGTTTTGTTAATTTTGGCGTCTATGCTGAATAACTGTTATGGTTGCATTACAACAATGGTTAATTTATCTTTCCTGCAATGCTACAAAAGGCACGGTGGCGCAGTGGTAGAGTTGCTGACTTACAGCGCTTGCGGCGCCAGAGATCCAGGTTCGATCCAGACTATGGGTGCCGTCTCTACGGAGTTTGTACCTTCTTCCCATGACCACAGCAGATCTCCGAAATCTTCTGTTTCCTCCCACCCTCAAAAGCTGTACAGGTTTGTAGGCTAATTGGCCTTGTTTATGTGTAAATTGTCCCTAATGTGTGTAGGATAGTGTTAGTGTGCGGGGATTGCTGGTCGATGCGGACTCGGTTGGCCGAAGGGCCTGTTTACGCGCTGTATCTCTAAACCACACTGAAATAAAAAATACAGCTGATTGACCTATAAATAGAGGGAGTGTAGAGAAGGTTCACCAGACTGATTCCTGGGATGTCAGGACTTTCATATGAAGAAAGACTGGATCGACTCGATTTGTACTCGCTAGAATTTAGAAGATTGAGGGGAGATCTTATAGAAACTTACAAAATTCTTAAGGGGTTGGACAGGCTAGATGCAGGAAGATTGTTCCCGATGTTGGGGAAGTCCAGAACAAGGGGTCATAGTTTAAGGATAAGGGGGAAATCTTTTAGGACCGAGATGAGGAAAACTTTTTTCACACAGAGAGTGGTGAATCTCTGGAATTCTCTGCCACAGAAGGTAGTTGAGGCCAGTTCATTGGTTATATTTAAGAGGGAGTTAGATGTGGCCCTTGTGGCTAAAGGGAGCAGGGGGTATGGAGAAAAGGCAGGTACGGGATACTGAGTTGGATGATCAGCCATGATCATATTGAATGGCGGTGCAGGCTTGAAGGGCCGAATGACCTACTCCTGCACCTATTTTCTATGTTTCTATGTTTCTAACTAGGTTGTCCATGTTACATTGAAAGGTATAATATGCACTTCATTTGAGAGCAGTATGTTAATCATGGACATTCAACATAATTCGGGGAATCTTTATTGATTTCTAGGTTTAAAGATCATACATTCCATAATTTGAAGGATTGCTATGTGGAATAGAATCCATGTAACGTGGGATTTTATCAAATTGTGTTACTGCTGGTCCTTTACTCGATGGTCAGGGAAAGGTTGACACACTGACCATGACATAAAATATTTAAAGTATTTTTCGATAGCAGGGCATTTCTTACAACTAATGGGTTTTAAATGTGATTATGAAATTATGGTATCAAAGCACTCTGGTGGATTGTAATATTTATTTTCAATGCCAGTCCACCCTCTCTTGGCCCAGAAAAGCTGTAGTTATTTCATCCCATAATAATAACAAAGAATACTGGCAGATCAAGTAGCATCTATGGTGAAGGAGAAACATTTCAAGAGGATGATCGTTCCAAGTCAGCATGGATTTACGAAGGGGAAATCATGCTTGACAAATCTTCTAGTTTTTTTTGAGGGTGTAACAGGTAAAATGGACAAGGGAGAGCAAGTGGATGTAGTGTGTCTGGATGTAGTTTGGCAACCGGGAGATTAGGTAGGTTTAAGTTCAGCGATAATCAATGGAAAACTGGTAAGGGGAGTAATGGAACGAATGATAAGAGGAAGCAAATGTTTGGGGCATGGAAATAGATGGATACTCTTGGGGCTGTATTTTTAGGTTGTAACAACTGGCAGCTGCTCTCTTTATCACAACACACCACGCATCACTTCCCTCCTGAAAGATATGATATAGCAAAAAGGAAAACTAAAAGAAACGCAGAAGTGGCAAAGTGGAATGAGACAATATAGAGACATCAAACGTGATATGGGGTTTGTTGCCAACTTTCTCACTCCCAAATAAGGGATAAAAGGTCAAAATAAGAGACAAATTCCTGATGGCAATTTGTTGACCGACTCGGCCGTGGCTGGGTGAATGATGAGTTGACCCGGGTGCTGGACAGCACACAAAGCCCAGCCGGCGGGCCAGCGGAGGAGTTTTGGCCCGGGTGCCGGACTTTGCGCGCAACGTTTTGCGGCCTGGGCCAAAACTCCTCGGCTGGCCCGCAGGCTGGGCTTTGTGTTCTGCTGCACGCAAAGTCCGGCGCCCCATCCAACTCTTGAACTGATGATCGGCCATGAGAAGGAGGGGTGTTGGTGGCGGTGGTAAGCGAAGGTCCGAAGGTTGGACAACTGGCCGGGCTGCCGACAGATGGGGCCACAGGCGAGGCGCTGCTGCTTTTGCACTCCATGGGCTGCACTATGTCGGGATGGTTGAGGTGGGGCCGAAGGTTCCAACCCGACAGTCCCCTCGACCCGAGTAGCAGCAGCCAAATACGGGACAAGGGAGGTCCCATATGGGACAAACCAATTTAGCCCAATATACGGGATGGCCCGGCTAATACGGGACAGTTGGCAACCCTTTTTGGGGCGATCATATATTCCATGTGCAATGCCACTGGAGATCATCAGAAATCATATGGCAGGATTGGTATGGGCCTAACTTCCTCTAATACCGTGTACACTCCTAATACAAGTGAAATAATGTGAAACATGTCCATTAGTCAGACTCAATTTAAAATTAATCAAAAATATTCGGAAGGTTTGCAGAAAATTTTTCCGGTTTAAATGTCAGGTTTTTTCAACATATCAGTAGCAAACCTGAAACAATTTGTATACATTCAAAAATGTATAAAGAAGTTATTTATACTGAAGGTGTGTGGAATGAGCTGCAAGAGGAGGTAGTTGAGGCCGGAGGGGGGGGGGGGGGGGGGCAGGGACACACACATCCCCCCTCTGTTTTGAGAGGTGTGGGACATCCCCCCCCCAAGTTTTTGTAATCCAAATTTTAAAACCCGGTGAAATCTCCGCTTTCCGCGAGACAGTGGGGATGGGACTGATGATCGAGGGCGCCGATTGGATGAGAGAGACGTGGGTCAGCAGGCAATGGGGGCGGGACATGATGATTCAGTGCGATCAATGGAGGAGGGACAAGCGGGGGAGGGGGAATGAGGATAGAGAGCGATGATTGGAGGAGGGAGATGTGCCAAAACACTCTCGCGCCTCATCCGCAGCCAGGATCGATCCCGGCCGGGTCTCCAGTGCTGTCCCGTCCCGTCCCCACCCGAGTGCCCCCCAGGGGTGGCCAGAGAGGTGGGAAGTCAGACAGAAGCTGGCCCACAGCCAGCGCAGAGAAGCAGCGCTAAACCCAGCTCAACTCTGCCTGTCCCGCCAGGTTAACCTGGCTGGGCTTGCGGGAAATATAGCCAGCGGGGAGAAGCAACGCTGGTGTCCCGTCACTCCAAGCAGGGCTGTAGGATAACCCGGCGAGACAGGCAGAGTGGAGCTGCATTTAGCGCTGGATTGAGCCTCAGAAGCCTTGCACGTGTGTGTGTGAGTGAGCGCATGCACGCGCGGCCACCAAGAAATTGTGTGTCCCCTGACCCCCAGTCCCCTCCATATTTTGATAGTGATTTCCGTGCCTGGTTGGGGCAGTTACTATAACAAGACTTAAAAGACATTAGGATAGTTACATGGATAGGAAAGGTTTAGAGGGATATGAACCAAACAGGGGCAGGTGGGACCTTTGTAGATGGGGCATCTTGGTTGGCATGGGCAGGTTCGGTCAAAGGACCTGTTTCCATGCTGTGTGACTATAATTCTAAGGGAATATACCAAATCTTTCTGATTTTCTGAGTATCATCTTTTGGATTGATGCTGACACAATTCTTTTTATTTTAATCATTGCTCTGTAGACTCCATCTAAAGAGTTTCGGCTGCACCCTGAATTGGAACACATTCCTGGTTCAGCATCATGTTTTCTCGAGTTTAGTGCAGATAACCTGGATATAATTTTAAACAAGATGACTACCATTTTGTTGCCTTTATTGGTGCATATTCCTGAAAGGCTACGATCATTTTTAAAGTGCATTTTTTAAAATGCATTTCTTTGAGACCAAAATAGACGGATGACATTTGCCCTTGTAAGTCCCGGATCAAGAACCTACAATGCTTTGATATTTTAAGGAAAAATTAAAAAGGGGTATGATAATCCGGCACTCCATCCAACTCGTGAACCGATGATCGGCCATGAGGTGGTGTCGGCGGTAAGCGAAGCTCTGAAGGTCGGACAGCTGGCAAAGCTGATATTTTCAGAAAAAAGTAAAAAGTGGTAATCCTAGTGTGTTGGAGAAACGGCAGCTTCTCTGCAGTATAATCTATCAATCTTGCAGACATGAAAGGTGAGGTGTAAAATCTCAGGAGATTTTATTGAACCTCCCACATGGTAGATTTTAATGCAGCACAGATCGGTGGGCAGGTGCTGCTTGCAGAACTGCTAAAGGGCTCATTAAATACATCGCATCGGTCATCATGGTCCGATTCTTCATTGGACCGCTCCTTAAGCATGACTAATCCATCTGAAACAGTCAGATCCGTTCATTTTTCCAATTAGTTAGCTACTTTATTTCTGATGTTACTGCATCAAGATTTTAATTAAGAGGCTTACACGACCATTGCGTTTGTCTGCATGCGATGATTCAGATGCACTGCAATCACTTTCTCCTTTGTTCAGAAGCTTGAACGTGGCATTTAGTTTTCTTCTGAGGATGCGTCAGCAATATAAATTTCCACCGGTCACATTATGTGGGATGCAATCATTTTATTTTCATTTACTCAGTGGAGATCTGGCAGATTACTAGGGCATGGATTACAGTATGAAAAGCTCCTTCCTGACATGTTCCAGGAAGCCTGACAAAAGTTGCTGACAGCTCTGTAACGCACACGTCACCAAAGTGCCTCTAATCACCTGTGGACGGTCTGAAATATTATTAATTCTGGGTCTGAAGAAGGGTCTCGACCCAAACCGTCACCTATTTCCTTCGCTCCATAGATGCTGCCTCACCCGCTGAGTTTCTCCAGCATTTTTATCTAACTCTGAAATACTATTTTGATAGTCATAATCTATTGCAGTACATCATTCCGACTTCAAAGGTGGTAATGGCCATCCTATGTATCCGTTGCAATCCATACCGCATGAGACCAGGGCGACCTTTAGGAAGGAGATGCCGAGAAATCTATTTAGCCAGAGGGTGGTGAATCTGGAATTCTTTGTCACAGAAGGCCAATTCAGTGGATATTTTTAAGGCAGAGATAGATAAAACTCAGCGGGTGATGCAGCATCTATAGAGCAAAGGAAATAGGCAACGTTCCTTCTTCAGTCTGAAGAAGGGTTTCGACCCGAATCATTGCTTATTTCCTTTGCTCCATAGATGCTGGCTCACTCGCTGAGTTTCTCCATCATTTGTGTCTACCTACGATTTTCCAGCATCTGCAGTTCCTTCTTGAACATAGATTCTTGATTAGTACGGGTGTCAGAAGTTATGGGGAGAAAGCAGGAGAATGGGGTTAGGAGGGAGAGATAGATCAGCATTGATTGAATGGCGGAGTAGACTTGCTGGGCTGAATGGCCTAATTCTGCTCCTATCACTTATGACATGACCTTATTTACCCTCAGAGGGAATGAGCTTTCAAGGTGGCATCTTTTAACTTTTCATCTTTCTATGTTCAGTTCCCTTGGCCTTTTGAATCTCCCTGGGTTCTGTTGCTGATAGAGCCGTTCATAATGATTGCTTTATGTAGTACCGCCTTGGGTCAAAGCTCAGTACTTTCGCCATTCTGCGTCTGTTTTGGAGAACGCTGGGCACTTTTTGCACCTGCCTCCACACTTCAGAGCTCTTTCTCCCGTTTGTCAGATGGTTTCATGTGAATTTCATTGCATCTGTTTTTTAAATCTGAACAATCCCAGTCAAACAGAAATGTTTCTTTGTCCAAAATCTCCCAACTCTCAAAAATATTATTTTTTTCATCACGACCGCAAGGTATTTGGTGAATATTATAGTGGAATTTTCTTTGAGCTTTCACCCACTTGCTTGCAATATCTTTGTCGGAGAAGCCGAGGGAGCTGCAGAAGAACTTCACACCGGTAGTTTTCCCAGATCTTGCCACTCTCCCGCTAAAATGTTGATGTTGAAAATTTCTCTTTTAAGGGGCCTTCTCTCCTATTTCTACTTTCCACTTTTTCTTTTTTTTACATACACACTTCCCGTTTTTTTTATTCTCTACCATCTATTTTTCCTCTTTTTCCCCTTTCTATTGTTTTCTTTTTCTTGTCTTGCTTACTTCCTTCTCAAAACATAAAACTAGAGGTTGTACATAGAATGGATTACGGTATGACATAGTTGGCACCTAAAATTAGGTTCCACTGTACTGTTTTGTACTGTTTTAACTTCTAATAAAATAAACAAATAATTTAAAAAAAAAAAAATGTTGATCGTTTTAGAAGAGATTGTTTCAAAATTTGCCCCCATGGTCTGGTCTTTGTCCTGCCACTGAGGTGAAATTACTGGTAAAATGAGTGTACTTAAAAATATAGCAATGGATCTCTGCAGGTTGGAATAAACGTACAACAGTAAATCACACCTCAGGCTACTTCAATGTTTTATAAGCTTCTGATCGATTTGCCATGTTTGCAACTTTAATTAGGTGCAATGGGATATCTTATATGTGGGTGTAAAAGGTACAAGCTGCATTACATTCTCATATGTGATCTTTGATATTTACCATTGTTTTGTGAAATGGATGTTGCATCTGTAATAATTACGTGAATTCTTTAAATAATATAAAAACTATGATGGATTTTGCTTCCATCCAACTAGTAGTAGCTGGAATACTATGCCCAGTATCTTGGAAACCATTGGGAATAGGACTGGCTGAAGAAGTCTTACGCAATAATACTTCAAACAGTATGATTGATAAAAGGATTTTTAATGAATTTAGCAGCACAAAGTTAATATAACACATTTGCTGGCCTAAAGTAGGCAAGAATCACTGTGTCATACAGTGTGGAAACAGGCCCTTTGTCCCAACTAGCCTACGCCGACAATCCATCTACTAGCCTACGCCTGCCCCATCTACACTAGTCCCACCCATCTACACTAGTCCCACCCATATCCCTCTAAACCTCTCCTATCTATATAACTATCTAAATATTTCTTAAACATTGCAAAGGTACCTCTGTCATCCAGCATCTCATTCCATACACCCACCACCCTTTGTGTAACAAAATACGTTACCTCTCAGGTTTCTATTAAATATTTTCCTCCCTCACTTTCAACCTATGTCCTCTGGTTCACGATTTTGTCCCATAAGATCACTTGTCATCCTGCGCTCCAAGGAATGAAGTCCTAGCCTGCTCAACCGTTCCCTATAGATCAGGCCCTCGAGTCCTGGCAACATAAACCTTCTCTGCACCCGTTCCAGCTTGACCACATGTTTCCTATAACACGGTGACCAAAACTGAACATGATACTCTAAATGCAGCCTCACTAATTAATGATCTCCCAACTTCTATATTCACTATGACTGATGAAGGCCAATGTGCCGAAAGCCTTTTTGAAGACCCTATCTACCTGTGATTCCACTTTTAACGAACTATGTACCTGCACTCTTAGATCCCTCTGCTCTACAACACTCTCCAGAGCCCTACCATTCACCGTGTAGGTCCAGTCCATGTTAAATTTTCCAAAATGCATCACCTCACATTTCTCTGTGTTAAACTCCATCGACCATTCCTCAGCCCACCTGCCCAACCGATCAACATCCTGCTGCAATTTTTGACGGCCATCTTCACCATCCACAATACCACCAACTTTTGCGTCATCTGCAAACTTGCTAACCTTGCCATGTGAAGAGTGTCAGCAAATTTGCATGCCGACATGGCCCACAAATTAAAAGGAGTTAGACACAAAATGCTGGGGTAACTCAGCGGGACAGGCAGCATCGCTGGGGAGAAGAAATAGGTGATGTTTCGGGTCGAGGCCCTTCTTATCAGGGATAGGGACTTGCCATTGGCCATGCGATATATTAGTGACTGTGCATTGTAATCCATTTCTAAAATTTGGTTGTGATGAGGATCATGGAACCACTATTGTAAGTAGATGCCAGTGTGCAGCCATCTTTATGCTTAATGCTTGTGGCTGAGAATGAATTCCGATCACTTCAGTTTTTGTTAATGTTGTTGACGCTGAACAGATAAACTCCTCTAGGTCCTACCTGCTGGAGAAAGTTGGAGTCCCCTTTATCACGGAATCAAGGGATACGGGGAGAAAGCAGGAATGGGGTACTGATTTTGGATGATCAGCCATGATCATATTGAATAGTGGTTCTGGGATCGAAGGGCCAAAAGGCCTACCCCTGCACCTATTTTTCTATGTTTCTATCTGCTGGACATCTTGTGTAGGAAGAAACTGCAGATAGACACAAAATGCTGGCGTAACTCAGCGGGCCAGGCAGCCTCTCTGGAGAGAAGGAATGGGTGATGTTTCGGATCGAGACCCTTCTTCAGTCAGGCCATCTCCTTTGACTTGTGCATGGCATTGGTCCTTCACAGTAGATTATGTTTTACTGCCCCCAGCATGATATCACAAATCTGAGAAAGTAGACAGAGGTAAAAAAAATATTGCAACCAAGGATGATGACTAATTTTCAATGTCATGGAAGTTGGGAAGTTTCCAGGATGTTGGGATCGTGATGGAGGCCAGGAACTACCAAGGTCACCTGGCGTTTACTGATACACTGGTGAATAATTGTTCAGATATTGTTGCATTAAATAATCAATAATTAGTACCAAGCAGTACTAATCAATAATTAGTACCCAGCAGTACTAATCAATAATTAGTACCCAGCAGTATTAATCAATAATTAGTAACCAGCAACAAAAACTGCTTAAAGTAACTCGGAGAACATCTGTCTGTTGATAAATATATCCACAAATACCACTATATTTTTAGCAACATGTGCCATTTGTACAACAAAATGTCAATGTGGCAAAATCTGAAAAGTCAATAAATGCATACACTCGTTATTAATGTCCTTGATTATTTTTGGTATGGGGAGAGAGGGGAATATTTTGCAAGATGAAGATCAGCCACGAGCAGGCCAAGTAACCTACTTTCTAGTTTAATTTGACTTTAGTTTGGTTTGGAGATACAATGTGGAAACAGGCCCTTTGGCCCGCTGAGTCTGTGCTGATCAGCGATCATCCGTACACCAGTTCTATCCTACGTATTAGGGACAATTTACAGAAGCCAATTAACCTACAAACCTGCACGTCTTTGGAATGTGGGAGGAAACCAGGAGGAAACCCACACATGGGAGAACATGCAAACACTGTACAGAAAGCACCCGTAGTCAGGATCGAACCCAGGTCTCTGGCACTGTGAGGCAGCAACTCTACCGCTACACCACTTTCTATTATTATTAAAAAAATTATGTAGACACTGAAGGACACAATTTTCAGGTCATACAGCTTTTGAAGAAGAGTTAAGAAACCTTTATTCTGAAATAAATCTCATGTTAATTTTCCCCCAATAGGGTGAATGGGTCTTTTAACCAGAGAAGGGGAATCAGGAACCAGATGACATGTGCATGGATAGGAAAGGTTTAGAGGGAGATTGGCCAATGCACACAGGTAGGACTAGCGTAGATGGGGCATCTTGGTCGGCATGGGCAAGTTGGCCAAAGAGCCCAAAGTTGGCCAACTTGGGTGACATGGGCAAGTTGGCCAAAGGGCAGCATGACTCTACGAGAAACATCAAGAGAGTCCCAAAGACAAATATCAAGTCTTAAAAGATTCTCAACTGCTGGATGGCTGAACAGCTGCTGAGGTGGGGAAGGTCTTCTGATTTAGATTGGCTGCTATAGTTGAGGCTTCTGATTTTTGCCAGTTGTGCGTGCATGATGAAGAAGTCAGGCAAGTCAGGTTAATTGTACGCTGGATGACAACATTGCTTGTGTCTAAGTGCAGTGTGAACATAGTGGTCGGCACATTTCATCCTGTGTCCATAAAGAACACCATTTCTGTGGTATTGTCCGTACAAATCTTGTATTAACCAACATAATTGGATTACTAGGTCTGCCTCTTTCATCTTGTTCTCCAACCTTGTTGAGTGTCGCTGTGTTGGGGATTTGATGTACAATTAAACCCTGTGACCATTTACCCACTGATAGACACAAAAGGCTGGAGTAACTCAGCAACTCTGGAGAAAAGGAATAGGTGGTTTAGAGTCAAGGCTCTCCTTCAGATGGTGGAAATGTGAATGAGAGATATATACGGTATTTAGGGGAAAGGGATGGAAGATATGCAAACAGCATTGATAATCAAGGAAATGCGGGGCACACATGAGGCAAGTGTGGGCTGTGGGACAGGTGACAACGGGTTATACAGACAGAGGGACTCAACAGGACGATAGTTTGATGACTAGGGTACCAGAGTTACTCCAGCCTTTTGTGTCTGTCTTCGGTTGCAACCAGCATCTGCAGTTCCTCCCTGCACCATTTACCCACAGTGCTGCATTATTCCATTGAATCCATGCTCAAGTTTCAAAAAGTAATTCCCAGAAAGACATTTTCACATTTAGATTACTCATATGATAAGTGAAGGAGATAGTGATTAGATCTACATTTGCGCTGCTGGGTGTTACCCGTGGAACAGTGATGGGACTCATTACGGACTTTTAATTGCACAATCAGAGTCCACACTGAGACAGAGATGCATAATCTGGGTTGGTGCTTCAGAGTGTTTTCAGAGCTATTTAAACAGCTCTCAAAGCCAGGCACAAATGATCCCTTGTGTAAGAAGGAACTGTAGGTGCTGGTTTAATCCGAAGAAAGACACAAAAAGGTAAAGTGACTCAGCGGGATAGGCAGCATCTCTGGAGAGAAGAAATGGGTGACGTTTCGGGTCGAGACCCTTCTTCAAATGATCCCTTGGCCATTTTAGGATGGGAACATGGGCAACCCGCTGGTGTCTGACCTACAATTTTTGTCCGACCGACTTTACTCAAAAGAAATGATCTGATGAAGATTGGCCTAGACTCCATGACCGTCATGTGTTGACTTGTCACAGTGCCTCCAATTTATAAAGCACAACCTATTTGGGAACCATATCTGAGGAAGGATGTGCTGGCTCTGGAGAGGGTCAAGAAGAGGTTTACAAGAATGATCCCAGGAATGAGTAGGTTAACCAATGATGAGCGTTTGTCAGCACTGGGCCTGTACTCGCTGGAGTTTAGAAGAATGAGGGGGGGGAGACCTCATTGAAACATACAGAACAGTGGAAGGATTGGATGGAGTAGGAGAGGCTGTTTCCACTAGTGGGAGAGTCTAGGACTAGAGGCCATTGCCACAGAATTAAAGGACGTTCTTTTAGGAAGAAGATGAGGAGAAATTTATTTAGTCAGCGGGTGATGAATCTGTGGATTCTTTTGCCACAGAAGGCTGTGGAGGCCAAGTCAGTGGGTATATTTAAGGCACAGATAGATTTTTGATTAGTATGGGTGTCAGAGGTTATGAGGAGAATGGGGTTAGGAGGGACAGCCATGGTTGAATGGTGGAGTAGACTGGATGGGCAGAATGGCCCAATTCTGCTCCTATTACGTATGACCTTATTTTAAATACAAACATTTTTCTCTGTCGGTATAGTTTAACTTAGCAATAGCATTCCACTACAAATGCTCCTCCCTCCTGCTACTCTTTACTTGCTGATTAATTGACAAATGGAAGTATAATCCAGAAAAGGGATTTTTAAACATAATGAAAATAACGGGAAGATGCGTGGCTCATTTTTGATTATGGAATAGAAGTTGCACAGACAATGTGGGGAAAGAAAGGTGAAGTATGTTCAAGGGATACGGCCTCAGTAGATTGAGTGAGTCTTTGTTAACTAATTTCTGTATCCATAATATGTTTAAATATACGGATATGTCATTATTTGGTTTATTCCATTGTTATGCTCTTGTACAAAACTCTAATTTTTATGTGATTTGGCTTGTCGCAAAAAAAGCTGGTTGGAAGGATTAGTGCAGGAAATATCTGTTGATCCTGCATCTGAACCTGCTCCACCACCTAAACATGCACCCTAAAAACCAATCACCATTTCTTCATTAACGGATTCTGATCTCTGAAGGAATGTAGTCCATCTGGCTATACGGACAAACAAAGCTATGATGCATTTTCCTGGTAGAGTTCTTTCTCGATCTTTAAAATAACCCTTAATATTAAAATTGACAATAGACAATAGGTGCAGGAGTAGGCCGTTCGGCCCTTCGAGCCAGCACCGCCATTCAATGTGATCATGCATGATCATCCACAATCAGTAATCCGTACGTGCCTTCTCCCCATATCCCCTGACTCCGCTATCTTGAAAACAGCTTTCATGGTTTAAAACTGGCTGCTCTTGTCTTTCGTAGAAGTGCTTTAAATCACTTTCAGTATTTGGGTTTCACCTTCAAGTTCTCGACATGACGGCCACAATTCTCCCAGGAGATTTCTGTTCTTTGATGCAACGCTGCCAATAATTCTCTTTGGCGTATTTGCTGGGTAAAGTGCTACACTGACACCAATGTGGACGACTCCTTTGGTCTCAGCTTTTGCTGAATATTAATCGGAAATGTAAAGCTCAGAGGAGAAAATTGTAACAAAAAAAATCCAGCACAGTTGTGTTAAAGTTGGACAGGTTTCAAGACGTGATATTTCATGTTCAAACTATTACATTTCTGCTCTGAAATACTGCCTCAAAGCGCAGGACTCGCACAGAGGAATACTACATTTTCGGAGAACAGATGTCACCTTTACAGCAGGTTTCCAAATCACAGTGTGAGACTTGGAGATAAACTGCTTGTTTCATTTATGCAAATGTGTCAGTGAAATCAGACTATTTCATGGTTGTTTTCAGGAGATTTCTTGCCTTTAAAAATACAAGTGCTGGAGTAACTCAGTGGAGCAATGCAGGATCTCTGAGGAATATGGATAGGTGGTCTGTGTAGGAAGGAACTGCAGATGCTGATTTAAATCGTATACTCTCACACTTTTATAGCGTTTGGCAAGGCAACACACAACAGGCATGAAGACCTGCCCATTCTTCATCAATCTTCACCTGACCATTTCTTTTGAGTAATGTTGGTTGTTCAAAAATTGTAGGGTAGACACCAGAGGGTTCCCCATGCTCGGAATGGACAAGGAATCATTTGTGTAGGAAGGAACTGCAGATGCTGGATTCAACTGAAGATTGACACAAAATGCTGTAGTAACTCAGTGGGACAGGCAGCATCTCTGGAGAGAAGGACTGGGTGACGTTTCGGGTCGAGACCCTTCTTCAGTAGTGGGGAAGATGGGTCTCGACCAAAAACGTCACGCATTCCTTCTCTCCAGAGATGCTGCCTGTCCCGCTGGGTTACTCTGGCGTTTTAGGTCTATCTATGGATAGGATAGGTGACCATTTGGTTGGTGACCGTTCTTCAGACTGTTTGTGGTGGGGAAGGAAAAGCTGGAAAAGAGTTGGTTTGGGAACACTTTTTTTATAAACCGGCATCTGCAGTTTCTTGTGTATCTGAATTGTTACTTCAGCTGATTCCTGTTTTGAAAATGTGGCTACTATTCTTTTCCGGCACGTGTTTTTAAAAAGGTTGGCTACCTATATTTCTTTTTAAAATAAGATTGAGATAATGATTCAGATTCAGATTCAGATTCAGATTCAATTTTAATTGTCATTGTCAGTGTACAGTACAGAGACAACGAAATGCATTAATGCATACAGATAATGTGGTTTGTGTTGAAGCGTTTGTAGTCATGTCGTTTCCCTTCTTTATTCCGGGCATTTTAGACTGTTTTGTACTGTCGTCAATGTCTTTGCACTGTGAGTGTGCACTTTGTATATGGATGCTCCCCTATTCACGATGCTTCGTCTTACGATATCTCGACTTTATGATGGTGCAAATGCTGGGCAATGTCAGCGAGCCGCAGCTCGTCTCCGGTCACGTGATCACACTGTATTAAATGCTTTTTCGACTTACGATATTTGCCATTTACGATGGGTTTATCAGAACGTGACCCCATCGTAGGTCGAGGAGCAGCCATAGTTATAACTAATACAGTAATTTTATTTGAATATCTAAGCGAACCTGTGTGCAAACCAAAACTATGCAAGACTCTTAAAACATCATGAGCAACAGGGCAACATGGCTTAATGATTCAGTGTTTTTTTACCACTTCTGTTTGGCAGATGGCAGTCGCAAACCAATATTTTAGCAGCACTTTAAGTTTGTGAGACATTGCCATTAAATGAAATAAAATCACTCAACTGCAGCTTTATAAATAGCCCGACCAAACGTGCGGCTTGTGTACAGGTTTTTTAAAAAAGAACTGATCTTTTAGTACGAGACCTTAGACAGGAAATTTTGACTAATTACGAGGGGTGAAAGTCTCAATAATAGCTGATCTGTGAAAGCAACAAGTCGCGGAGGTGAAGCTTGAACTCTGTAAATGCTGATTTGCAAATGTTTTCGTAAACATATTTTGTAATCCGAATGGGGAAAAAGGTACAAATTGCCAAGTATAGCAGCAAACTTCCAATTCATGTGCGATTTTCAAAGGCATTATTGGTGGTGAAAGAAGATGCTTTGATATGATAATTTGATTTGATATAGTATTTTTTTAATTAGCATAATTTCATGAAAGCTTGTTTTGCCAATATTCTTTGAGAGTCACAGAGCCACAAAACTGGATGAAGTTTTGTCCCCCCCCACACTATCCATTTTGTAACCCCCAAGGATGTTACACTCCAAAGCTGGGCAGATTGGACAATCTTTCAGCCGAGAGGTTTGTATCAGCATGAAAGAAGGGAACAGCATTGAGAGGCTGTGGCACCCTTCTGTGGAGGTTATATTCAATCTTTTTCCTCTCTATTTCACACTGTATGAAGGATTTATATCTGGGCTCATTCTCCTCTTATCCACCCCCTGTTTGTGGAATTAGAAGCCCACAGAGCATTTATTCTGCGTGTCTGGCACAAGCATATGGTTTTGCGAGTGAAAGGGAATGAGGTGGAGCTGAACAAATGTCCGAGGGGAAACATCCTATAAATGTGTCCAGTGGTGTAATTTTAAACTTTTTCTGGCAGTTTTGTGTGCTGATGCCATCACGATCTTATCTGACAGGTTGTTTAAATGGCAGCATCAAGCCAACAAGATTTTGGGGGGCATTTTGCTGTTCCTTGTGCTGTAACTACCTTTGTGAGAAGTGAACTAATTTATTTCCAGCTTCCGTTCCTGGCATTGGGGTTTTAATTGATGGAGGTCCTAGTAAATGTGTGCTGTATGAGGCCTCTTCCAACACCCAAACCTTGATGTGACCCTTCCCCACCATGCATTCACTATATCTATAGTGTCCACCTATGCATCAAGATATGCACCTAAATAGTAAGATTAAACGAGAACTTACCAGTTCGAAGTTTGATCGTTATTTTATGAGGAGTACGTTGAGGGAATACGTGAAGAACCCCACCAGGACGCACGCGTGTCATTCTTCAAAGCAGCGGTGTGAAATCACAGATAACTGTAATGACTGAACATAGTAAGATTAGAGAAGAAGATACCAGTTGAGTATATGATCAAGGGTGGGAGCGGAGGGCACGTATTCCCTCAACGTACTCCTCATAAAATAACGATCAAACATCGAACTGGTAAGTTCTCGTTTAATCTTACTATTTTACTTCGGAATCACGTGAGTGACTATGTGAAGATTTCAAAGCTCTGTGATTTCATGCCGTGGAAACGAGTCCATGCATCACATCTGCCTTAATTGACTAAGGGAGGAATTGTGTTAACATGTTTAAACATGAATCCGACATTGAAATCCATGATAAAGTTATTAACAACAAATTATAGCCCCTATTTCATGGGGTGAATCATATTACAGAACTTAAAATTGATTCTGCAAAAGTTCCAGGTTTAACCACTGGTTTATGGTAGAATTGTTGGAACGTTTTTTCCCTTGACCATCCTGCTGTCTCCAGGATTTGGTCCATCGGTACGTCCAACTCCATAGCTGCCGATGTAGCTGCAGCCCTGGTGGAATGAGATTTGAATATGTTAGTATCCACTCCAGCTGTTGTTAAAACCTGTTTCAGCCATCTGGAAATAGCTTGAACCGACACTTTTTTGTGGGGTTGCTTGTGGCTGATTAGTAGTGCCATCTCATAGCCTCTGATGTTTTTGGTGTTCTCCATATATAACAATGAATGTCTTATTATACAGAGACGATCATCTATAGGGTAAGTCCTAAATTCTATTTTGAGGCCTGATGGTCCCGGTCTGTTCTGTTTGACTAATTTGTGAACATGAAAAGTTATATTTCTTGTTGAAGAAGTCATATTGTCCAGCCTTAACTTATGTAAAGACTGTACCCTTTGTGTTGTGACCAAAGCCATCAGCATGACTGTTTTATGCGTCAGTTTTTGCAGGGACAGAGCTGTTGCTGGAGACTAGTTCCTTAGCAACGTTAGGACAATACTCACATCCCATATTTGATAGTACCTGGTTCTTGGGGGATTGATATTAAAAAATTCCCCTCATAAATTTGGTTACCAGGGGGTGAGTCCCAACAGAATGACGCTCTGATCCTCGCCATAGATATGCTGAAAGGGCACTTCTGGCGCAGTTAATGGCACTGTAACTGAGCCCCTCATCATAATGGAGGCCTGCCAGGAATTCCAGAACAGACGTTTTGTTCGTTGTACAGTAGTGATGTTGTTCCTAGAACAATATTTCCCACTTCCTGATGTGGACCCAATATAGTTTCTTCGTGGACTGCCTGTGAGCCGCTGTATATGTTCATTGTTCGGTTTATTAGTCCCAGGTCCGGAAATGGTTACTTAAAATTCTGCTACACGAAATATAACACAAACACATTTGTCCTATTATGGTAGGGATGATTTCCCCCCCCCGTTACGGGATGAACCAACTATCTGGTTATTTCGTAACGGAGAGCCATGTTTAGTTGTATTTTGCGTAATACCCGACTGATGAGGTCGAAAGGAGGGAATGCATAGAAAGAACAATCCCCCCCCCCCCCCCCCCAATGCAGCGAGAAGGCATCCATCGCTGATGCCTCAGTCTGATTCCCAAGAAACACAGATAGGCAATTGGTGATTAAGCCGAGATGCAATAGATCAATCTCTGGTGTTTCATATCATGCTACAATACCAGCAAACACTTTGCGGTCCAACATCCATTCGATGTTTGTCATGAATTTGCGTGACCTGGTGTCTGCCACTAAATTTGAGGTTACTTGGTAGGTAACTAGCTGATATTTAAATGTTTTTCTGAATACACCATTGCCAAATTGTGTTAGCCGGATTATCACATGATACCGATTTGATTCCACCCATGTAGTTAGTATATGTCACCATGGTGGCGTTATCAATCTGTAGTCTTACATGCAGGTGATGCATTTCTGAACAGTATGATTTTGGTCCATAGAACGCACCCAACATTTCCAAGTAGTTTATGACATGTATCTGAAGCAATGATGCTTCTTGTGCATCCCATCTATATCCACAACTAGAGATGGGGCTAGTAACACGCCAACCATGAACACTGGCATCAGTTTGTAGCACCACTCAATGGTTGCTGACAATGATAGGGTTTGAACAATGCCCAATATTTCCCCTATCATTGTAATTCCGTGATTGCTTAGATTGGTAGCCTCGTTGGTCTCTACACATGACCAGCATTGATTTTAAGTGCTTATACCTTTGTCCTTGTAATTATTGGTAATACAAAGGTCAAACAGTGTTACTGGAAAGATTACAGTATTGCCAATTACCCTTGCTACCAGTCGAATAGGTGGTTTACTGATGTCAATGAGGTTGTTGGCCTCAGTTAAGTCTGTACTTTCCTTTGATAAGTTACCCACATGTAGACTAAGTCAAAGGTGAACCCCAAGTAGTCCTTAGTGGTGGAAGGTGTTAGCTTAGAATTAATAACGTCTATAATCCTTCCGCATAGGCACCGTATAGTAAGCATCTTTTACTGGATGCAATTCATAAAGTAGCCTATGGAATCAATTGTTTGGCAGTAACAAAGGTTTCCAATTTCGAATGAATTTACTGCACAATGTATTCAGGTTTGTCAGACTTGAATGATTGGTAATCACATCTTTTTGTTTTTCGTAAAGATATTGACACGAATTCCAAAGAGTCGTGTTGGGATTTCCCCATGATTCCCTAGCATCTAGCCTCTCCAGTTCAGCATGCGCTTCCAGTTGTTCTTATCGTGAAGGCACGAACATTCAGTTCGGTACATGTTCGGTACCGGGAAATCTTTTGCACAAATTCAATTGTATATCCCTGAACACTAGGTAGAAAATAAGTGTTAGTAGTTATTGCACTCCATGCCTCCCAAGAAAATGTAATTTACACACCAATTTGTGTTATTTACACCTCCTGTTTTTTGGAAGAGACCAGGCCCCCCTACCTCCATGGTGACCAGCGGAAAGTTTGTTTTCTTCCTTGCAGTCGCCGTAGAGGTTGTGTCATCGGTTTTTGGATTTGGGATTTGCGGTTGCACGTCTTCCAGGAAGGCCGGTCTGGGCCAGGCCTAAAAGACCTCTATCCTGTAGCCCGGCCTTTGAGCTTTCACCAGCTTCTGCGTGTCTTCCTGCTGGTGGGTGCATGGAGGCCCTGTTGTCATGTGTAGGAGATCCTGCCTGTTGCCGCCTTTATGAGCCCCAGGGTATTGGCCTCATTATTGAGCTCTTTTACCTGTTTTGACAGGTTGCCCCCAAGTAGTAATATTGGTGGTTTAATCCCTACAGGTCTGCACAGCTCTGCAAACTTAGGGTTTAAAGCTGGGCGGATGGCGTTCTCCTGAGACTATTAATCTCATACTCCGTATTGCAGAATAATGCCACAGCGTCTTAGCTAAACATCCTGCCTTCTGACTCCCGTTCCAGCCTTCCTGCACCCCCTGTAAACTTGTAGTTTTGTTCGTCAAACCCCTCTTCAGGGTCAGCCCAGAATTGACCCCCCAGTACTCCCCTCTGACGAGGGAGATGCACTGTGCAGCCCTACGTAAGGTGCTGCTGTGGGTGTTTTTTATATCCCCACTGTGACTAGACTCCATCTCCCGGAGTCTGTCATGTTGGAGCTTTTGCTCCATAAGCCGCTCCCACCGGCTCCAGCACTCACAGTCGCCGGCCGCTCGAGGCTGCTCAAAGTCGGACTCATCAGTCAACGACTCTTTTGGTTTTCTCCTTGCCTTCCTCCACAGTGGATCAACAGGAGATGTGATCTCGCTGGGTCTCCTTTCTGCACTGCACCACTTGGATAATAAGAAGATGTTCATCAGGGTGTTTGTTGTTGATCGACGATGGTTCGGCGTTCAGCATCATCATCCCTTCAAAACCTCGCACCAATCCCAAATAACTGTGTCAGTGCTCATCCCCATGTGATCGAATCCTTGACTTCCTCATCGGCAGACTACAATCAGTGTGAATGGACAACAACACGTCCTCCTTGATAATCATCAGCACTGGATCATCTTAAAGCTGTTCCTGGTCTACTCTATGAACATTTCTGTGTAACCAGACTTAGTTCCAATGACAACATAATTTTAAAATTCACCGACCACACCACCATTGTTGGAATAATAGTGCGTAAGGATGAATCAGAGTACATGAAGGAGATTGGCAAAAATGATTGAGTGGTGGGAGAATAATGATCTCAAATGCAATGTTGGCTAGGCCAAGGAGCTGACTGGTGACTTCAGGAGGGCAAAGCCAGGGATCCATGAACCTGTCTTCATCTTCGGGACAGTGGTGGAGAAAGTCAACAGTTTCAAGTTCCTGGGCATGGATATCTCTGAAGATCTGTCCTGGGCCCAGCACATTGTTGCCGTCACAAAGCCTCTACTTGCTTAGAAGATTGGGGATATTTGAGATGTTGATGAATATTCTTTAGAACCTTTACAGGTTTGCAACTTACTGAATGATGAAAGGCATAGATAGAGTGGATGTGGAAAGGATGTTTCCACTGGTGGGAGAGTCTAGGACCAGATGTTTTAGCCTCAAATATTAAGGGTGCTCTTTTAGAAAGGAGGTGAGGAGGCACTTCTTTAGTCAGAGGATAGTTAATCTATGGAACTTATTGCCATAGATGGGCTGTGGAGGCCAAATCAGTGGATATTTTTAAGGCAGAGATAGACAAATTCTTGATTGGTACGCGTGTCAGGGTTGTGGGGAGGAGGCAGGAAAATGGGATTAGGAGGCAGAGATTAGCCATGATTGAATGGCGGAGTAGACTCGATGGGCCGAATGGCCTACTTCTACTCCTGTAACTTGCAAAATGGTTTACAAGAGAAAACATACTGACAGGTTGCATTGTGGGCTGGTTTAGCAACATGAACATCTAGGAATGAAGAATGCTACAAAGAGTGGTAGTCATTGGTATGGACATTGCTCCATCACAAGTACTGATCTGCCCATCAACGATAGGAGGTTCTGCCTCAAAGGCAGCCAATATCATCAAAGACCGACACCACGTTAGCCATGCTCACGCTTTGCAAGTGCCATTGGGGAGAAGATACAGGCTCCTCGAAACCATGAGCTCCAGATTTAATAGGAGCTTCGTGCCAATAACCATCAGGCTCATGAACACTGCACAACATGAACCACATCAGCAACAAGAAATTCTGTGAACGGTGTCTTGGGCTGCATTACAGACTTGAATGTAGACACAAAATGCTGGAGTAACTCAGGTGAGGCAGCATCCCTGGAGAGAAGGAATGGGCAACGTTTCGGGTTGAGACCCTTTTCCAGACTGATCTTGGGGGGGGGGGAGGGGGGAGGTTGGGACAAAGATAGATTGTAGGCTAAGACAGAAAGACTTGAGGGAGAACAGGGAAGAGGGAGGGGATGGAGAGAGGGAAAGCAAGGACTATCTGAAGTTAGAGAAGTCAATGTCCTTACCGCTGGGGTGTAAACTACCGAAGCGAAATATGAGGTTATGTCTACTTACGGACTTGAATGTTGCACTAGTATTTACCTAGTATTACTATTATTGTTATAATATTGATTATGATATATTTATCTGTGTATTTTGCATTAATGAGTTTGTTAAGCAGCAAACAAGAATTTCATTATTCCATTCCCGGCACAAATGACAATGAACTTTTTTGGCTCTTGACACCTCACCTTATGTAATACGTAATTTTGGGCTTAGACTATTACTTAGATACTGCAGCTCCAAAGAAGGGGTCCATTCTTTACAGATAAAACAAATGGTAAATTATCTTCTGCTTTCATTTTGGTTTCTAAATTAGCTTTAAAAGCAAGTTGTTGTTTGAGGAAAGTTGAGCATTCCATCAGTCAGTGCGACGCTCGCACAAAGCCCCGTGCGAACAGTTACTTTCCTTGCTTGATTTTATTTGAATTAACTTTAAAGCTTAAGTTCGAAACAAAAACCACATGACAAGTGTGGGATTTATAAAACTACAAAAGGGTATTTGTAGAAGTTTGGCTGGCGTGGTGTGTTGGCAGAATGAACCTGGATTCACACACTGAAATGGTGTGCCGAAAGCCAGCTCTGTGTGCAAGCTTCTGCTGAAAATAAGTTGGCAAACTTTCAATGTCATCTCAGAGAGAAGTTGTTATCCAATGAATTTGGCTGACAACCTCTCACTTAGGGAGGTGACAAAAAGAAACTGCTAGAATGGAGGAGCAGCAGATGGCTTCCTGAATTTAGATGTGGGTGTCTAAATCTAGACGGGGACAAGGAAACTAGTGTGTGGCAAATGCACGGAGCTACATTTTGTCACTGCCATGTATTGATGAAAAATGCTTTCCAGTGTTGTCACCTATCAATTTTTTTTGCCGATTCACCCATAAAATGCTTTAAAATTATGAAAGTGGTTCACAAATCGATAAATTGTTTCCATGGTTTTATTATGACTTTTGGTTTGATTTTAATTACTGTTGTTGTTCTGCAAGCATTTACTACTGCAGTATAAACAAGGGGCATAAAATCTTGGAGGGAAGGAACTAGAGATCACGGATAGACAACTTGATTCCTATGCTAACACACATTTCTATCGGGGTTAAATTTGCTGCCTATTCGCTCAAGGAGTTGTGATTTTCACCCAGAGAGTTGTGAAACTGTGGAATTCTCTGCCAACGCACTGGATGTTTTCAAGAGAAATTTAGCTCTCAGGGCCAACGGATATAGGGGAAAAGCAGGAACGGGGTACTGATTTTAGACGATCAACCATGATCATATTGAATGGCGGTGCTGACTCGGTTGGCCGAATGGCCTACTCCTGCACCTATTTTTCAACATATTCTATGTTTTCCATTCACTGGTGTTTAAGTTTTGTGTTACTGATGACAACCAATTACTCCTCCCTGCTAATCAATAGATGGCAAGGTAACGAATTCATGGTAATTTGGAATATTTTCAATTTTTTTTTCTCCTTTCCAGAGATTATACATACTGGTTTATTTTTTAATTTATCTGTAACCCCCCCCCCCTTTACCATTTGCATTTCGTAGCTCAGTCTCTATTAACAAAGTGTATACCTGCGTCTCTGCAAGTAAGTGACCAAATTCCTCATGATCTTTTATTTTACTTTAGAGATACAGCATGGAAACTTTAGAGATACAGCTTTGGCCCACTGAGTCCGCGCCGACCAGTGATCCCCACACATTAACACTATCCTACACACACTGGGAACAATTTACAATTACACCGAGCCAATTAACCTACAAACCTGTACGTCTTTTGGATTGGGAGGAAACCGAAGATCTCGGACAAAACCCCACGCAGGTCAGGGGGAGAACGTACAAACTCCGTACAGACAGCACCCGTAATCGGGATGGAACCCGGGTCCCTGGTGCTGCAAGGCAGCAACTCTAGCGCTGCGCCATCGTGCCACCACTCTTTATCTGTGGCCGTTTGTGGCAAGGATCTTCTCACACAAGTGGTTGCAATGGAAGGAGCTGATATCTGCTCACTTGTTTCCAAGAAGACAATGTAGCCTGACATTTAAAGAACAGGTTGTCTTATCCACTGTGTTAGGAAAAGCTAATGTAAGTGTAAGGGGGTGGGGGTGGGGAGCTTGTGGATTTGGAGCAAAGTCTTTCGCTTTTCCTTTGTATGTTCCCAAAGGGTTCCAGCACTGTACGAAGTGCCCGAGGGGCACAAATCTTGTCAAAATCCTCACGCACCTTCTCTGTTTTTACAGGAGAGCCAGAATTTAAATACGTTGGCAACATGCATGGGAACGAGGCAGTGGGAAGAGAGCTGCTTGTCTTCCTGGCACAGTATCTATGCAATGAGTACCAGAATGGAAATGAGACGATTGTCAACTTGATTCATAGCACGCGGATTCACATTATGCCCTCCATGAATCCTGATGGCTTTGAGAAGGCTTATTCACAGGTAAATCCAGACCTTATGATGAAATTAGATTAGATTATTGTCATATACACGAGGGTGCAATCAAATTCCTAGTTCACATGAAGCTCACAGAGTAAAGAATATACCTACAGTAATGATAAATGCAACAATATGTTAGTGCCAGATTGCATTGCAAAATCCAAATAGTGCAAAAGAATATTAATATGCATTAACAGAATAACCCAATGAGACACAGCTAAAAGAAAGAGCAGATAGACACAAAATGCTGGAGTAACTCAGACTGAAGAAGGGACTCGACCCAAAACGTCACCCATTCCGTCTTCCATCGATGCTGCCTGACCCGCTGAGTTACTCCAGCATTTTGTGTCTATCTTTGGCTTAAATCAGTATCTGCAGTTCTTTCCTACACATAAGCAGAAGAGTACGTGGCAGTATCTAAAGGTTTGAAACAATGATTCCTTCAGGAGTCAGATAGCAACCGTGCAAGGTATATTCCTTTGGATAGACAAAAAAGCTGGAGTAACTCAGCATGCCAGGCAGCAACTCCGGAGAGAAGGACTAGGTGACGTATCGGGCCGAGATCCTTCTTCCACTGAAGAAGGGTTTCGACCCGAAAAGTCACCTCTTCCTTTTCTTTTTCTCCAATGATGCTGCCTGTCCCGCTGAGTTACTCCAGCTTTTTGTGTCTTATCTTCGGTTTAAACCAGCATCTGCAGTTCCGACATATATTCCCTAATGATTTTGATCCCTCTCAATACCTCTTTAGAAGGAGAGTTAATGGATAAAAATGTGTTTAGAAACATTGATATTTTAAAATGTTGAAATGTTATGCTTGTACTTAAACCGAGTCTTTTCACTCCGTTGAACATCCTTCTGCCATTGAAGCATGGTTTCTTTCTTTATGTGAGCCTACACTGTAACATTCAGCAAGGTATTCAAAGATGCAATCAGTATGGCCAAGGCTGGTGATATTGCCACCTGATTCATTTTCCATTGGGAATCAAAGAACCACCTTTAAAGCCTACACCAGGACTGGCAATGGCAGCTGGTGTGGAATCGCAGGTCTGAAATCAGCAACTCAGCATGCACTGTGTAGAATCAGAATCAGAATCATATTTTATTCGCCAAGTATGTTTTACACCATACAACGAATTTCACTGGCCAGGTCAGTCATACAATTAAAACAACCAGAGAGCAGTGCTGAACTACTATCTACCTCATTGGTGACCCTCGGACTATCCTTGATCGGACTTTGCTGGCTTTATCTTGCACTAAACGTTAATCCCTTATCATGTATCTATACACTGTAAATGGCTCGATTATAATCATGTATTGTCTTTCTGCTGACTAGTTACACGTGACAATTAAACTAAACTGAACTGAGATTCTTGTGGTGGTGAGGGAAATATAATCCAAATACATTCTTATTCATCTACCGCCTCCTGCATGAACGTCTGACCAATGACTGTGGGTAAATGGAGCTAATGGAACGAGTGGGATAAGTATAGACATGTACAACAGACAGCATGAACATGGTGGCTGACGGGCCTGTTTCTGTGCTTACATAACTCAATGATTCTCTAGTGTGCGAGCGTGCATGCTAGGAAGCCGTCCATAGCACACCGTGGGTGATCACGGTAGCGCAGCGGTAGAGTTGCTGCCTTACAGTGAATGCAGCGGCGGAGACCCGGGTTCGATCCCGACTACAGGAGTTTGTACGTCCTCCCTGTGACCTGCGTGGGTTTCCTCCGAGATCTTCGCCTTCCTCCCACACTCCAAAGACGTACAGGTTTGTAGGTTAGTTGGCTGGGTATGTGTAAATTGTCCATAGTGTGTGTAGCATAGTGTTAATGTGCGGGGATCGCTGATCGGTGCAGACCCAGTGGGCCGAAGGGCCTGTTTCCACGCTGTATATCTAAACTAAACTAAGCTAAACAAGGAACTGCAAATGCTGGAATCTTGTGGAGAGCATAAAGTGGTATCTCATTAGTACTATCTCTGGAGCACATCAATAGGCAACATTTTGTGTTGGGACCCTTCCCTGACCCGAAACGTGGACTCTCAGCGTTCTCCAGAGATGCTACCTGACCTGTTAAATTACTCCAGCAGTTTGTGCTGTACATATATGATGCAATGTGGCAAAAAAAATCCAAAATCCAAAATCCTAGATCAGTTTCAAGGTTATCTCCTCTGTACTGATTTTGCACTCTGTCTTTAGTATAATGAGAACGTTAAGTTCTGTCTTAAGCGTTAATTCTTTTTAGCAGCTTATGCGTGTTTCTGTAGATATGTTTATAATTTCTTCTTTCTCTGAGAACATCTGTTCCTGTTTATCCTGTTCAATGACAGCTGGTTTCTTTAGTCATTTGCAAATTTAGTTTAGTTTAGAGAGAGCGTGGAAACAGGCCCATCGGCCCACTGAATCCGCCCCACACATTATCCTACACACACCAGGGACAATTTACACTTATGCCAAGCCAATTTACCGACAAACCTGTATGTCTTTGGAGTGTGGGAGGAAACCGAAGATCTCAGAGAAAACCGCTCGCAGGTCACGGGGAGAACGTACAAACTCCGTACAGACAGCACCTGTAGTCGGGATCGAACCTGGGCCTCCGGTGCTGCAAGTGCTGCAACTTTACTGCTGCGCCACCGTGCCGCCCCAAATTTTCAAGGAAAATGTGGACACTTGCATTGAGGACACAATTCATTGCCACAGCTGATTGATGGTGTCCAGTCTTCCCCTGTTTTTCTCTTCCAGGTGGACGACATGAAGGACTGGTTTGTGGGCCGCACCAACGCAGAGGGGGTCGACCTCAACAGGAACTTCCCTAATCTCGACAGAATCATTTACGTTTATGAACAGGAAGGAGGCCCCAATAACCATCTCCTGAAAAACTCAAAGCTTTCCGTGGAGCGCAATCCAAAGGTAGGGTGTGCCGATGGGTTCCTGGGACTAAAGAGGGACCCTTCTCTGCTGCAGAGTGACCTTACGTTGGTCTACAGGCAACGTACGTCCTATAACCCTGAATGAAGCTCATGGTGTTACATGTGAGCAATGCACCAAGTGGTGGAGGAACTCAGCAGGCCAGGCAGCAACTGGGGAGGGAATGGACTGGGTAAGGTTTCCTCCCCCACCCCCGCTCACTGGGTTGCAATCCCAATATTGTCATCAAACCTGCTGATGTGAGAGAAGTGGCCTTGTAATGTGGCAGATTGGTGATGCTGAGTCTAGGCGCAAGCTTTCAGACACCTCCTTGTCCCTACCCCTTGACCATGATCCCCACGGACAAATGCCAGTTCACCATATCCTGAGTCTCAAGAAGCGTCCTGGCCCCGAAACGTCGCATGTCCATTCCCTTTCCAGATGCTGCCTGACCCACTGAGCTCCTCCAACTCCTTGAGTGTTGCTTCAGATTCCAGCATCTGCAGTCTCTTCCCACATCACTTTATGAGCAGCTCAGTTTCTGAACTTGTGGACCTTAAGTGTCCAATCATCACTTTCAGGAAAACTGGGTGCAGGCCTGTGAATGCCTGATGACTAAACCCTCTAAACACCCATTCTAGATCATGTTCTTTCTAGATTTTCTAGATATCTAGAAGGCCCTGGTTCCATCGGCCAATTATCCTCACACATACTGTAACCGACTACCCACGACTAGATTTAGCTCTAAGGGCTAATTGAATCAAGGGATATGGGGAGAAAGCAGGAAAGGGTTACTGCTCTACGCTCCTTGTGCAATCCTCTCTTGCAACTGGGCCAGCCATCAGTGGCAATGTTTTGTTGTGGGCTGGCTTTAAAATTAGTCTTGCACGGTCATAAAGTCATAAGTGATAGGAGAATAATTAGGTCATTCGGCCCATCATCTACTCCACCATTTAACCATAGCTGATCTATCCCTTCCTCCTAACCCCATTCCCCTGCCTTCTCCCCATAATTGTATTGTATTGTATTGTATTCAATTTATTGTCATTGTCTCAATTTGAGACAACGAAATGAATTTTCCTTACAGGCAGTATCATTAAAAAAAAATCACAAAGAAATTATAAAAATAAATAATAAATAAATAATAAAACATATTATTAACCTAACATAACCTCTTACACCCGTACTAATCAAGAATCTATCTATCTCTGCCTTAAAAATATTAATTGACTTGGCCTCCACAGCCTTCTGTGTCAAAGAATTCCACAGATTCACCACCCTCTGACTACAGAAATTCCTCATCTTCCTAAAGGAACGTCCTTTAATTCTGAGGCTATGGCATCTAGTCCTTGACTCTCCCACTAGTGGAAACATCCTCCCCACATCCACTCTGTCCAAGCCTGTCACAATTTGCATGGTTCCTCTGCCTGTGTGTGTGCATGTGCATGTGTGTCCCATTCACCCTCTGGCACTAGCAAAGTTAATTTGCTGCATTTACTGCGAGCAGCAGCTGCGAAAATCAAAACTAATGCAACATGCATGATTGAAAATGTCCTGTAGATTACTGCTTTAATTGATGTCTCTTGTTCATGGAACACAATGTGCTGTCTATATCAAGCCTCAGGCCATACTGTCCAATAACATGCGGTTTACAAATGAAGTCATTTCACTACGCCGGTAAATGTACAGATCTGGAAAGGCCCTTTGCCCTGAATCTTCATGCTAATGTCTGACACAATGCTATTGTACCAAATAGTGTGCAGTGCAACAAAATATCGAATAAATCCACTAGGTGGCGTATTTGCTCTTTGTTGAAGCTCCGGCTTTGTTTCAATCATCGACTACACTAAAATTGGAACGGTGTGGAGATGATTAGCATGCTTTCCCAAACAAGGATCACAAGCTAATTTGGAAAGCGATAGTCAAGTTGAAAAAGGCTTTGCCCGGTAACCTATCAGGCCACAATGTGGGGCACAAGAGAGTGCGGATGCTGCATTCTGGAGCAAATAAGAAACTGCTGGAGGAACGTGTGTGTGGAGGCTGAGGGATGGTCGTCATTTCGGGTTGGGACCCTGCATCAGGGCTGAGATTGTAGAGGGGAGGTAGTCAGTGTAAAGAGGTGAGAGGTTGAGTCGGCTGGGACTCTATTCCTTGGAGTGCTGGAGGATGAAGGGTGATCTTTTAGAGGTGTATAAAACATGAGAGGAATAGATCGAGTAGATGCAGAGTCTTGTGCCCAAAGTAGGGGAATGATGTAGAAGGTTTTTATATGTTAGAATTTATTGATGTCTTTACAGCACTTTATTGATGTCTTACTGCGCTATTACGCTGCTCGGACCTGAGTACAAATTTCGTTCATGATTCATGTGGAAGCACGTTTTTATCGAATGACAATAAATGAACCTTGAACCTTGAGGACCAGAGGACATAGGTTGAAGATGAGGGGAAAAATATTTAATAGGAATCTGAGGGGTAACATTTTCACACAAAGTGTAGTGGGTGTATGGAACAAGCAGCTAGAGGAGGTAGTTGAGGCTGGGCCTATCCCAACATTTAAGAAACAGTTAAACAGGTACATCAATAGGTCAGGTTCAGAGGGAAATGGGCCAAATGTGGGCAGGTAGGACTAGTGTAGCAGGGACATGTTGGCCGGTGTGGGCAAGTTGGGCCAAAGGGCCTATTTCCACACTATATCACTCTATGACTGTAGGTAAGGGTGAGGCAGGGCTGGTAAGTGATGGTTGGACCCAGGCAAAGTTGACTGTTGACGATTAGATTGCCTCCGTAGATGCTGCCTGACCTGCTAGGTGCTTCCGGAAGTTTGTTATTTGGTCCTGAATGATTCAAAATACAAGAAGGAAATCACTGGCTCAGGAAATAACAAATCTCTCGTTCTTAGCATTGAGCCACATGAAACTGCCGATGCTGGAATCTTGAGCAAAACACAAAGTGCTGGAGGAACTCACTGGCAGGCAGCCTCTGTGGCAGGAATCGATAGGTGATAATTCAGAACAGGACTTTAAACTCTGATAAATGGTCCAGATTCGAAATGTTGTCTGTACAT
Organism: Leucoraja erinaceus; assembly: GCF_028641065.1. Taxonomy (NCBI): domain Eukaryota; kingdom Metazoa; phylum Chordata; class Chondrichthyes; order Rajiformes; family Rajidae; genus Leucoraja; species Leucoraja erinaceus. The sequence goes on from NC_073377.1 coordinate 143,160,975, forward strand.
TCTCTCCACTGACGCTGCCTGACCTGCTGAGGTACTTCAGACTTTGTGTTTTGTTTTTGTGCTTAACATCATTGTAAGAAAAGCCCACATCCAGGTTCATGGTGGTTGTTAATATCCTCTGCATCCCAAGCATTTGTAAAATCTGTTGCAATTGTTTGATGCATTGTTGTACTGAGAAAGTATTATTCTGCAGCTCGCTCCCGAGACTAAAGCTGTCATCCAGTGGATCATGGATATTCCATTCGTGCTCTCTGCAAATCTTCACGGAGGCGATGTTGTGGCAAACTATCCTTACGACGAGACTCGAACAGGTAAATATTCCAAGCAATCCGGTGAATTGTGTTTTGATTGCATAAGTGGAACATAAAATGAATATATAGCAATGCCAGCATTCTACTTTCTGAGGACACAAGTAATTGCAGACGCTGGTTTACAAGAAAAAAAGACACAAAATGATGGAGTAACTCAGCAGGTAGACAAAAAAGCTGGATAAACTCAGTGGGTGAGGAAGCATCCATGGAGCAAAGGAAATAGGCGACGTTTCGGTTCGAGACCCTTCTTCAGATTCAGAGTAACTCAGCAGGTCAGGCAGCATCTCTGGAGAATATGGATAGGTGACACTTCAGGTCAGGACTTACTCCAACATTTTGTCTTTTTTTTACTTTCTGTTAAATTAATTGACAATATGTGCAGGAGTAGGCCATTCGGCCTTTCGAGCCAGCACATATGTGATTCAATGTGATGACTGATCATCCACAATTAGTACCCTATATCTCCCTTCTCCCCATATCCCCAGACTCCGCTATCTTTAAGAACCCTATTTAGCTCTCTCTTAAAAGTATCCAGAGAACCGGCCTCCACCGCCCTCTGAGGCAGAGAATTCCACAGACCACAACTCTCTGTGTGAAAACATTTTTCCTCATCTCCGTTCTAAATGGCCTACCCCTTATTCTTAAACTGTAGCCCCTGGTTCTGGACTCCACCAACATCGGGAACATGTTTCCTGCCTCTAGCGTGTTCAAACCCTTAATAATCTTATATGTTTCAATAAGATATGTTTCAATATGTTTCAATTAAGGTTCAGGACTGAATAAGTTGGCCACAAAAATGCAAGGCAGTGGGCAAACATCCACTGTTGGTGCAGGTGAAGGCTATGCAACTCCACCTGTCACCAGGAGCATTTTCCGCAGCAGTTTATTTGCTTCACTACAAACTTCCCTTTGCAGCCAAATGTCAGGTTGACTTTTCAAAACATAGTTTAGTTTACAGTGAGATACAGTGCGGAAAAACAGGCCCTTCGGCCCATAGAGTCTGCGCTGACCAGCGATCTCCGCACACTAACACTATCTACACGCACTATGGACAATTTACACTTATACCAAGCCAATCAACCTACAAACCTGCACGTCTTTGGAATGTGGGGAGGAAACCGAAGATCCCGGAGAAAACCCAGGCAGGTCACAGAGAGAACGTGCAAACTCCATACAGACAGCACCCGTAGTCGGGATCGAATCCAGGTCTCTAGCACTGTAGGGCAGCAGCTCTGCCGCTGCGCCACCGTGCCGCCATCATCCGTTTGTGGTGCTACCAAATTTAGTTTGGGTTTAACTTGGTCAATATTATGTTTTTATTTGATGCAGCCTATTCAAATGTCCAATTCTGCCTGATAAACCTGAGGTAAAATGTGGAGTGTGGGGTGAACGTTCACGCCCGTTGACACCTCCGCTCGTGATTTTGCAAACACACAAGATTATTCATATTGGCAAAGGCGACCACGAAGTGAGCAACAAGTACAACGTTTAGGCGCTTTCTGGACATTGATATTTAAAAAGTCTTTTAGAGGGGAAGGCAAATTACAGTGTCAAGATATATACTGGAATATACACAATGCAATACAATATTGGGCAGGAGATCTGCTGCAGTTCCCTAATTGGACGATAACAAAAATAGTAGACTCCAAGTTACTCTTCTTGCCTCAAGTAGATTTCCACACACCCGCCCGCCCTCTGGTGAATCCCACATTGTGACTGGAATCTGAAGAAGGGTCTCAACCTGAAACGTCACTCATTCCTTCTCTCCAGAGATGCTGCCTGTCCCTCTGAGTTACTCCAGCGTTTTGTGTCTATCCTACATTGCGACAGTCTCTTTGGCCTGCACAGGAATTCACATGACCAGCATCTGAGTTTGCCTACAATGTAAGCATTTAAGGCACACCAAAGCAATGCTTGTTTTCTCACCTTTGCAGGCAGCAACGGCACCTGAATTCATAAGGTCATAAGTGATAGTAGAATTAGGCCATTCGGCCCATCGCGTCAACTCTGCCATTCATTCATGGCTGGTCTATCTCTCCCTCTTAACCCCATTCTCCTGCCTTCTCCCTATAACCCCTGACACCCTTACTTGGCCTCTACGGCCTTCTGTGGAAAAGAATTCCATGGATTCACCACCCTCTGACTAAAGAAATTTCTCCTCATCTGCTTCCTAAAAGAACATCCTTTAATTCTGAGGCTATGACCTCCAGTCCTAGACTCTCCCAATAGTGGAAACTCACATGGGAACATGTGCTCTGCTATCGCCTCACATGATGCATCACTGCAGGAAGGAAGAACTACATTGTTATATTTTGGACCAATGATCGTGGTAATGAAAATAAGTTTCCAATGATATCCTCTGTAATTATTTGTTTCAAATGTGTGCGCTTGTTTAACAGGTTCTTCACATGAATACAGTGCGTGCCCAGATGACAAGATTTTTAAAAGCCTGTCGGAAGCTTATGCTTCTTTGAATCCGGTCATGTCGAACCCTAATAGACAACCATGCCGCAAGAATGATGATGACAGCAGCTTTATTGATGGAACTACAAATGGAGGAGCTTGGTATAGTGTTCCAGGGGGTAAGTGAAAATCATTCCATAGGCAGCACTGTCTTAGACAATGGACCATAAAACATAGGAGCAGAATTAGGCCATTCAGCCCATCGAGTTTGCTCTGCCATTCAATTGTGGCTGATCCATTTTCCCCCCTCAAACCCATCCTCCTACCTTTTCCCTCTCATCTTTGACACCCTTACCAACCAAAAACCTATCAATCTCCACCTTAAAAATACCCAATGTTGGCCTCCACAGTCGTCAGCGGCAATGAATTCCACAGATTTGGCTAAATAAACTCCTCATCTTCATTCTAGAGGTACCTCCGTTTATCCTGAGGCTGGAACGACTGGAAACCAATCTTTTCCTGCATGTTTTAACAGCATTTTTACAAGTTCACTACAACTTTTACATACACAAGAACAGACAACACAGGAACACAATGTCTGTGTCAAACATGATGCAAGACCAACTCTTATCTGCCTACACGTAAGCCATAACCCTCCATCCTGTGCACATCCATGCCATACACTTTGTTGCAAATCTTATAGAAGAGCCAAATATCCTCTGACACCCAACAAGATAATGTTAGCATGTTTGAACCTACATTCTACATTTCCTTGATCACTCCCAAAGGAATGTACAACAGTGGAATTAATTTCAAGTAAAGTCACTGTTGTTAAGTGGACAAATGCTGCAGCCAATTTGCATAATTAGCTCATTCATGATGGCAAATCCTACCTAGGAAGATGATATTCCTCTTTCAGTTTGCCCATTCGTTAGATTTCGCCCTTGCCATTTTCTGCCATCTTAGAATGGATTGGAATACTTTATTGTCACATGTGACCAGGCACAGCAAAATTCTTTGCTTGCATACCCAAGGTATATAAATAGTTGTCACATAAAGGGCGCTGACAAAGGTACAAAGTATCCCACGCTGGTTCCTCCTTTGTTCTTCCCCCCCCCGCCCCCCCCCCCCCTCCCCCTCATGGCAGTCCACCCACACTGGGTCTTCCTTTGGTCTTCACCCTCTCCCCCTCACGGCGGTTCCCCCATGCCCACATTGACCCATGAGGCTCCACCAACCCATGAGGCTCCACCGCCGCTGCCAGGCTCCGCCGCCGCTGCTAGGCCCCACCGCCACTGCCAGGCCCCACCGCCGCTGCCAGGCCCCACCAACCCACTGGCCGTCGCGAGGCTCCACCGCCGCCGTGATTCATTCAGGGTGGTTATGTTGATAATCTCTGAGCTATGATAGTGGAGACATGTTTGGGTTTGTTGCTATTTGAGTTGACCCTGGGGGCCCAGGTATCCCATATGTCAAATGCCTTACTGAGGAGTGGAAGGTTTCTTGAGCATGGCTTCTTACCTGTTGTGCATCGGTTACCACCACTGTTTGATGGAGTGGGGTCTTGGTCCATTTGCAAGAGAGATCACTGAGAACAGGATGAAGACAACTATATACAGCGGTCACATGCACACACTTGCACAAATTCAGATGCCGAGAGCCAACAGCGAACAAACCCACACATTTAAAACGAAAGCAGACAAAAAATACATAAAATACAATATGGACAATACCTGAAAGCAATAAATACTTAAAAAGACTTAAAAAGACCCAATAATTAACTGTTAAAAATGCAAAAGCATCCCCATACAGCCTAGCGATGTATTATAAAATCTAATGTCTGCAGGGGTGAAGGATCTCCTGAACTGCTCCGTTCTACAGCGCAGGGAGAGGAGCCGGTTGTTGTTCCGTCTGACCCTTGACCCTCCAGAATTTCATGGAGGGGGTGCCCGGAGTTGACGAGGATGACCTGCACCTTTCTCCTCATACGCCTCTCAAGCACATCCCCCACAGGGTCCACTCTACCCCCCAGCACTGAGCTAGCTTGTTTTACCAGCTTGTCCAGCTTCTTGCCGTTTTTAGCACTGATGTTGTTGCCCCAGCAGCAACCACAGTATAGTAAAAAAAAGTACAGCATATCATTGCACACATTGAAGGATTTGAGCTTTCTGAGGAAAAAGAGTCTGCTCTGTGCTATTTTGTAGAGGGCATCGGTGTTGACAGACTAGTCCAGTTTGTTATCAAGGTGCACTCCCAGATATTTATATGTCTACACCACCTCAATGTCCACCCCTGCAGTGTTAACTGGCTGAAGGGGGAGCTTGGACCTGCCAAAGTTAACAACCATCCCTTGTGCGTGTGTGAGGGTATTTGTGTGTGTATGTGTGGGTATTTGTGTGTATATGTGTGATACTTGGATGTGTATATATGTGTGTGTATATATATATATGTGTATATGTGTGTAAGTGTATTTGTGTGAGTATAAATGTATATGTGCGTGTGTGTGTATATATATGAGGGTATTTTGTGTATGTATATTTACACACACTGAACTTTTTACTTGTTTATTATATTGTTTACAGTGTACTATGTTTACATATTCTGTTGTGCGGCAGCAAGGATGAATGTCATTGTTCAATCTGGGATACATGATAACAGAACACTCTTGACTTGAAATCTTGCAAAGCACAAATGCTTGGGGCTGTCCTCCTCCATTTCTTTAATGGCAACAGATGGCCTTTACTGAGAAGGTTGAGAGACCACGTCAAGTTGTTGCAGAGTTGTGTGGAATTAGTTTTTCTTCATCTCATTCCTAAATGACCCACCCCTTATTCTTCCATGGAAATACATGCATTCCGCTCATACTAAATGCCAAGCATTGTAAAACTATCTTCAGACTGTAATCCACTTACAATATGTATTCTCTTGTTGAAGCATTCGTCTCTCAATAGCCAGCTTTTCATTTTGTGATTTAATATTTAATACTTAGAGACAATATATATAAGCATCTAGATAAACAGGGTCTGATTAGGAACAGTCAACATGGATTTGTGCCTGGAAGGTCATGTTTGACTAATCTTCTTGAATTTTTTGAAGAGGTTACTAGGGAAATTGACGAGGGTAAAGCAGTGGATGTTGTCTATATGGACTTAGTAAGGCCTTTGACAAGGTTCCTCATGGAAGGTTGGTTAAGAAGGTTTCAAAAATATCTTGGGTATAAAATGCAGGAATAGCAAGATGGATTCAACAGTGGCTGAATGGGAGAAGCCAGAGGGTAATGGTGGTCATGGCTGTTTATCGGGTTGGAGGCAGGTGACTAGTGGGGTGCCTCAGGGATCTGTGTTGGGTCCTTTGTTGTTTGTCATGTACATCAATGATCTGGATGAAGGTGTGGTAAATTGGATTAGTAAGTATGCAGATGATACCAAGATAGGGGGTGTTGTGGATAATGAAGAGGATTTCCAAAGTCTACAAAGTGATTTAGGCCATTTGGAAGAATGGGCTGAAAGATGGTAGATGGAGTTTAATGCTGATAAATGTGAGGTGCTACACCTGGGCAGGACAAATCAAAATAGGACGTACATGGTAAATGGTAGGGAATTGAAGAATACAGTTGAACAGAGGGATCTGGGTATAACCGTGCATAGTTCCTTGAAGGTGGAATCTCATATAGATAGGGTGGTAAAGAAAGCTTTTGGTATGCTAGCCTTTATAAATCAGAGCATTGAGTATAGAAGCTGGGATGTAATGTTAAAATTGTACAATGCATTGGTGAGACCAAATCTGGAGTATGGTGTACAATTTTGGTCGCCCAATTATAGGAAGGATGTCAACAAAATAGAGAGAGTACAGAGGAGATTTACTAGAATGTTGCCTGGGTTTCAACAACTAAGTTACAGAGATAGGTTGAATAAGTTAGGTCTTTATTCTCTGGAGCGCAGAAGGTTAAGGGGGGACCTGATAGAGGTCTTTAAAATGATGAGAGGGATAGACAGAGTTGATGTGGACAAGCTTTTCCCTTTGAGAATAGGGAACATTCAAACAAGAGGACATGACTTCAGAATTAAGGCCGCAGAAGTTTAGGGGTAATACGAGGGGGAACTTCTTTACGCAGAGAGTGGTGGCGGTGTGGAATGAGCTCCCAGTGGAAGTGGTGGAGGCAGGTTCATTGGTATCATTTAAAAATAAATTGGATAGGCATATGGATGAGAAGGGATTGGAGGGTTATGGTACGAGTGCAGGCAGGTGGGACTAAGAGGAAAAAAATTTGTTCGGCATGGACTTGTAGGGCTGAGATGGCCTGTTTCCGTGCTGTAATTGTTATATGGTTATATGGTAATATTTTGACTTTGAGGCGTTGGTTTTAAAGGAATGTACAATCAAGTGAATGTTTTAATTTGAAGGATAGTGGTCACTGCGGAAGCATTTTTTTGTTCGTACAGAGAAATGGGAATCATTTGCATGGATGTTTAGACTGACTTTAAAAATACTAAAGTCTGCCTAAAGAAATACTTTAGGCAGACAGGCCCTTCAGCCACTGAGTCCATGCCGTGCAGTAAGGCAGCAACTCTACCGCTGCGCCACACTGCCGCCTATGCTTTTGTTAGGCTTTCCTCCTCTCTTGATACTCATTAGGGTGACTTTATAGAGGCTTCCATTATAAATGATCTTCATGGCACTGAAAAATGCTTGCTGTTGTTATTGGCCGAGTTCTTTCTAACACCCACGTGTTCTTTACGTCATGGTTATTGTGTTGGACCTTGGTGGTCACATACATGTTGAGTCATTTTCTCTTGAGGCCCATCGCAGTGACCAGTCCAGGTATGCTTTATGTTTGTCATTGAGTCATGGAGTTATACATCATGAAACAAACCCTCTAGCCCAATATGTGTGGGAGGGAACTGCAGATGCTGGTTTAAACTGAAGATAGACACAAAAAGCTGGAGTAACTCAGTGGAGCAGACAGCATCTCTGGAGAAAAATAATAGGTGATGTTGTAATGGTCAGTTTTAGGATAAGGGCCTGATTCCTGTGGTTTGCTGGTCTCATGTTAGAAGAGCAGCCATGATTGAATGGCAGAGTGATGGGCCGTATGGCCTAATTCTACATACTACTAATGGCCATTGGATTGTGATCGCTTATGCTAGATGCTAGATTAGCGCATTCATGCTGGTAAATACTACCTAGGAAGATGACATTCCTCTTTCAGTTTGCCCATTCGTTAGATTTAGCCCTTGCCATTTTCTGCCATCTTGGAATGGATTGGAATACTTTATTGTCACATGTGAGCAGGCACAGCAAAATTCTTTGCTTGCATATCCAAGGAATACAAATAGTCGTCACATAAAGGTCGCTGACAAAGTTACAAATTATCCCACGCTGGTTCCTCCTTTGTTCTCTCCCCTCCTGCCCCCCTCCGCCTCCCACGGCGGCCCACCCACACTGGGTCCTCCTTTGGTCTTCACCCTCTCCCCCTCACCGCGGCTCCCCCCGCGCCCTCATTGACCGGCGAGGCTCCACCAACCCATGAGGCTCCACCGCCCCTGCCAGGCTCCACCGCCGCTGCTAGGCCCCACCGCCGCTGCTAGGCCCCACCGCCGCTGCTAGGCCCCACCGCTGCTGCCAGGCCCCACCGCCGCTGCTAGGCCCCACCACCACTGCCAGGCCCCACCGCCGCTGCCAGGCCCCACCGCCGCTGCCAGGCCCCACCGCCGCTGCCCCCACCGCCGCTGCCAGGCCCCACCGCCGCTGCTAGGCCCCACCGCCGCTGCTAGGCCCCACCGCCGCTGCCAGGCCCCACCGCCGCTGCCAGGTCCCACCGACCCGCCGGCCATCGCGAGGCTCCACTACCGCCGTGATTCATTTAGGGTGGTTATGTTGATTATCTCTGAGCTATGGTTGTGGAGACATGTTTGGGTTTGTTGCTATATGAGTTGACCCTGGGGACCCAGGTATCCCAGATGTCAAATGCCTTACTGAGGAGTGGAAGGTTTCTTGAGCATGGTTTCTTATCTGTTGTGCACCGCTTACCACCACTGTTTGATGGAGTGGGGTCTTGGTCCATTTGCAAGAGAGATCACTGAGAAGAGGATGAAGACAACTATATACAGCGGTCACATGCACACACTTGCTTAGCTTTGTCCACTGCTCCCACTTCAGACACCACTTCCTACCTTCCCATGGAACCCTCTCGCCCTCTGTCACCCTGATTCTTGAATCTTCTCATCCTCAGTTTCTCATATCACTAACCTCCTGCCACACTTGGGCCTCCTTCTCTTCTGCTCTTTCTCTCCCACCTTATCATGTGACACACTTTGTCCTTCCTTCCCTTTCTTGTCTGGATCCTATTATTTGTTTTTTCTCACCATCTTCTTTTCTTCCCCACCCAACCCCCCCCCACCCCCGCCTCCCCAAATACCATCACTCTCATCAATGTTGATTGACTGAAGTTATGACAAAATGTTTGTTTGTTTTTTGTATGTGTGTGTGTGTGTGTGTAAGTGTATATGTGTGGGTGTGTGTATGTGTGTGTATATATACGTGAGGGTGTTTGTGTGTGTGTGTATGTGTGTATATATACACACACTGAACTTTTTTCTTATTTCTTATATTGTTTACAGTGTACTATGTTTACATATTCTGTTGTGCTGCAGCAAGGATGAATGTCATTGTTTTATCTGGGACACATGATGATAGAACACTCTTGACTCTTGAAATATCGCAAAGCACAAATGCTTGGGGCTGTCCTACATTTCTTTAATGGCAACAGATGGCCTTACTGAGAAGGTTGAGAGACAAAGTCAAGTTGTTGCAGAGTTCTGTGGAAATATTTGCTGAGAACAGTAATCATGCAGCAATGTTTATTTTGAGGGTTGCTTGCACCCTTTGTGCAAAGTGAAGCATGCTGAAGAAGACCACTCCTGTGTTATTTTGTTTCACTCTGGATATTTGACTGGGCATCTCCTGCTGTGACTTGCTCTTGCATGTTGTACACACACTCTTCTTATCGAGACCACATACAAGATTAGAAGTTATAGAGTCCACATACAAGATTAGATGTTATAGGGTGCCACTGGAACAGTCAAGTATTCATAATGCAGAGGTGAACTGGGATCCTACTAATGCATATTTGTACTTTTACTCTCTGGTGCTCAGAACTGAACAAAATGCTCTAACTGCAGTCTCACCAACATCTTATAGAACTGCAACATGACTTCCCAACTTCAATACTCTGACTAATGAAGGCCAACGCCTTTTTGACCACCCTATCTACCTGTGGTGCCACTTTCATTGAACTATCTACCTGCATTCCTCAATCCCTCTGCTCTACAACGCTCCCCAGATCCCTACCATTCACTGTGTAGGTCTTAACCATGTTAGACTTCCCAAAATGCAACACCTCACATTTCTCAGTATTAAATTCCATCAACCATTCCTCAGCCCTCCTGCCCAACCGATCAAGATCCTGCTGCAATTTTTCGCAACCATCTTCACTACAGTACCACCACTTTAGTATCATCTGCAAACTTTCTAATCATGCCATAAACGTTCTCTTCCAAATAATTGATATGGATGACAAACAGTGTTGGGCTAAGGCACACCACTAGTCACAGGCCTCCAGTCTGAAAAGCAACCTTCCACCATCACCCTCTGCTTCCTTCCGTGAATCCAATTTGCTATCCATTCCACTTTCTCTCTTTGGATCCCATGCGATCTAACCTTCCAGAGCAGTCTACCATGCAAAACCTTGTTGAATGCTTTGCTGAAGACCATGTATAAAACATCTACAACTCTGCCTTTATCAACCTTTTTGGCCACAACAATAAACGACTCTAGATGCCAGCAAGTACACACAAAGCCAGAAGTGCAGATATTTTGGTGACGACAGGCTGGAGGAGATTCCAGATCGGAAAAAAGGCCTTGGGGAGATTTGACATGTGCATGAGCATTGAGTGTTAACTGGGACCCAGTGTAGGTGAGCAACCCCAGTGGTGAATGGGAGATTGTGAGGCAGGACTGTAGCTTGTAGTGTTTGGTCAATGGATCGCAGCATGAGGGAGGTTGATGAGAAATGCATTGGAAAAATCATGTCTAAAGTTGACAAAAGCTTGGGGGAGACAAACAAAGGCAATGTGAGAACTGTATTGCGGTCTGGTGTTTAGAACAATGCCGACTATTTTCCCAATTTACATTTACTTTAAAGTAACTTTGAGTGGAGCAGCTGGTGGAGCTGCTGCCTCACAACATCAGAGACCTGGGTTTGATCCTGACCTCAGGTGCTGTCTGTCTGGAGGTTGCACATTCTCCCTGTGACTGCGTGGGTTTCCTCCAGGCACTCTGGTTTCCTCCCATATCCCAAAGACTGGCAGTTTTGTAGCTTAATTGGCCCTGTAGATTGTCCCCAGTGTGTGGAGCGTGGATGAGAAAGTGGGATCGAACTAGTGTGATCAATGGATTTGGTGGGTCGATATGCCTATTTCCATGCCATATCACTAAAACTAAAACTAGATCGTATTTGGAACTTAAACTCCCTTTTACTCAAGTTTAGGAACAACAAGGTGGGAAGTCTAACAACAAGACATGTTGCTTACAGACATACAGGATTAATGGTAGACTTCAGGAGGAGAGGAACACCCCTGTCCCCTGTCTCCATCAATGGTGTGGATGTGCAGTTTACCAGGGAGTACAAATACCTTGGAGTGTACCTGGACAGTAAACTGGACTGGTACAGGAACGCTGAGGCCCTGTACAAGAAGAGACAGAGCCGGCTGTACTTTTTGAGAAGTCTCCGTTCCTTCAACGGCTGCAGTAAGATGCTGCAGATGTTCTACCAATCGGTTGTAGCCAGTGCCATCTTCTTCGCTGCCATGTGCTGGGGCAGCAGGGCGAAGGCTGCAGACGCCAACAGGATCAACAAGCTCATCAGACAGGCTGGCTCCATCATAGATTCATGAGAGGAGGACTTGGAGGGGAGGATGCTCCTCAAACTGGGGAGCATCATGGACAATACAGCTCACCCTCGCCATAAAACACTGGTCAACCTGAGGAGTACCTTCAGCAACAGACTGGTTCCACCAAGATGCAGGACAGAACACCACAGGAGATCCTTCTTCTCTGTGGCTATCAAACTGTACAACTACTCCCCCTTCTATTGTGGCGTAGACTGAGACTGACTCCACTCCCCAATCTTTGCACATCCCCAATCCTTTCCATTCCTCATTTTAATTTCATGTTTCATGTATTTTGTGTTTTATGACTATTGGCAGATTAATTTCCTTCCTGGGATGAATAAAGTTATATCGTATCGTATTGTAAATTGAATTAAATCACCTGAGATAAGAAGCTAACCTTTGCAATTCTAATCTGTCCAGCATATTTCCTTATCACTGTGCTTTTTTTATAATTACATCATTTTTTTTTGTATATTGTATTTACAAGATCTTATAATATTGCATTTTTTTATTCCCCAGGTATGCAGGATTTTAACTATCTGAGTAGCAATTGCTTTGAGATCACATTGGAATTGAGCTGCACAAAGTTCCCACCAGAAGACACACTTCCGATCTACTGGGATGAGAATAAAGACTCCCTCATTAATTACATCCGACAGGTCAGCACAAAAATAAGTTCCATTCAGAGATGTCATTACATCATGCCCAGTTTAAAATGAGCTACTCTTCACTTTCCTCATCTTTAACTGAGTTTAATTCGAGCCACGTTTGTGGCTGGAATTTCTGTAGGACTGATTCTTTTAACACTGATAAATTCAATTGGAAAAAATGGAAAGCAACATTTAAGTTTCAGATGTGTGAAAGGTTAGGCATAGACTAAAGGGCCTGTTCCACTTGGCGATTTTGCCGGCGTCATATCAGTGTCGCCAAAAGATTTTGAACATTTCAAAATCCAACGGCGACAAAAAAAGTGGTTGCGACACTTGAAAAGACACCGCGGGTCATACGTCATCACGCCACTTTACCGCTTTACCGCCGCGTCATATGTCATCACGCCATGTATTTTCCAGTGACCTGATACGTCAATCAATGATGCTGGCAGTCACCGAAAAAATCGGCACGTGGAACAGGCCCTTTAGACATTTTTGGCCCGTTGAATATAAACTTGCTATAGCATTGCACGTTATGCTCAAGCAACTAGATTTTTGAAGGGTGAGATAGTCCATTTCACAACTGACTTCTCGGTGGGAGATTCCGTGGGAAATTTATAGATGTCGTTTGCAAGTTATAACGTCTTTACAATTGTGTTTCAGGTCCATCGTGGCATTAAAGGCTTTGTCCGTGATTATCACCAGAACCCAATTTCAAATGCGACTATATCTGTGGAAGGCATAAATCATGATATCACCTCTGGTATGTTTCAACATATATATTTGGGTTAAGAAAGTAAGTGGCAGTTCAGCAAAACACTAGCTTCTATCCAGAGATGCTGCGTTTCCCGCTGAGTTACTCCAGCATTTGGTGTCTATTCGTGCACTAGTGCAGTTTAATGGAAAGTAGGGTTTATTGATTGGAGATCATGATTCTTATTATAGGCGATTGTTACTACAGGTGGATCCCTTCATGTCTCCTATCCTCTTGGCTACCTACATGTAGACTGCACACTTTCTATATTAATACCGCACTTCCTGAAAGATTACAGTCCACCGGGTGGCACCGCGGTGGCGGCCTCACCGACAGTCTGTCTGTCCCTTCTTCTATTTTTTGTTATTTTAGTGTGTTTTAAAAAAGTTTGTGTTAATGTTCTCTGGTTTGTTTTATGTGGGGAAGGGGGCCAGGAGCAACTTTTTTTCAGTCTCTTACCTTACCGGAGATGCAATTGTTTTCCGGGCCGTATCTCCGGTCACTCTGCGGCTTAACATCGTGGAGCTGGAGGCCTCGTTCGGGACTGATTTTGAGCCCCACCGTGGAGCCGTAGACTTACCATCAGGGTCGATCCCTTGTCTGGGATCAATGCTCCAACCGCGGCCTGCGGACCTTAACATAAGAAGCTCGCAATCTCGGGTAAGAGACCGACGTCGGGAGCTTCAAAGTCGCAGAAGGTTTTGACCGGCTTTGACCCAGGGTCTGATCGCCCGGCGCGGGGAGCTGACATCCCCCCGGAGCTTGATCGCCCCGACACGGAGGGCCTGACCGCCAGCTACGGGAGTCAAGATCGTCCCGTCATCGTAAGGCTCGAGGCCCCCGACTGCCAGAGAACAAAGAAGGGAAGAGATTAACCATTTTTTTGCTTTCATCACAGTGAGGAATGTGGACGTCACTGTGGTGGATGTTTATGTTAAAATATATTTTGTGTGCTCTGTTGCTTTTGACACAGAGAGTGGTGAGTGTGTGGAATTCTCTGAGGGCGGTGGAGGCCGGTTCTCTGGATGCTTTCAAGAGAGAGCTAGATAGGGCTCAAAAATAGCGGAGTCGGGGTATTGAAAGAAGGTAGGAACGGGGTACTGATTGGGGATGATCAGCCATGATCACATTGAATGGCGGTGCTGGCTCGAAGGGCCAAATGGCCTACTCCTGCACCTATTGTCTATTGTCTATTGACTGTATGACTGATTGCAAATCAAATTTCTCGTATGTTGCAAAACATACTTGGCTAATAAAATATGATTGTGATTGTGAAAAGGTAAATCTAATTCGAAGATCGTAATCCACAAGCATTGACGTATAGAATTGTGTGGCATGGAAGGAGATAATTTCATGCCTCAGGACTGCATCAGACTATGAAAGAGATATCCAGTTAGTCTATAAATCTTTTCCCATCTTACTGCGACAATTCTCCTTGAAGTATTTGTCTTCTGGAAACTTATAGTTTAATCCGTGTTTCAATTTCAGTTTCAATAGTTATTGAAATCACAATTCAGTTGGGTTACAATACAGGCCCTCTCATTATTGTGGTTCCCTTAAGCATGTGTCCACTGCCTATTAAACCTTCAACCAAGGGGAATAACTTTGCTTTATTTTACCTATCTCAACTCTTTGTTATTTTAACTATCTATATTAAATCCACTCTGTATGTGTATCCCTTAACAACACCTCATATTCCACTTAGGATGTGGCACACCAGGGGTATGAATATTGACTTCTCTAACTTCAAGTAACTCTTGCTTTCACTCTCTCTCCATCCCCCTCCCCCCTTCTCAGTTCTCCGACCAGTCTGAATGTCCCTGATTACATTTTATCTCTGTTTGCTTTGTTGCTACCTTCTCCCAGATAACAATGATCTATTCTACATTTTCCTTGATCTCCATCCCCTTTGTCTAATTTTCACACCTTGCAATTCCTCATCTCTGTATCATTATTGTCTTTCTACTGACTGGTTAGCACGCGACAAAAGTTTTTACCTGTACTTCGGTACACATGACAATAAACTAAACTCAAACTCGTCATGCCTTCTGTCTTTATTTCATTCCTCAATCAATCACGCCATTCTTCTAACAATTATTTTGCTGATTGCAGAAATGTAGTAGACCCTTAAATGTCTATTTGTGTGAGCTGCCATTCTATTTTCCCTTTTCATAAGGTCCTAAGATCATAAGTGATACGAGTAGAATTAGGCCAAGCAGCCCATCAAGTCTACTCCGCCATTCAATCATGGCTGATCTATCTCTCCCTGCTAAACCCATTCTCCTGTCTTCTCCCCATAACCTCTTATCCATGTACTAATCAAGAATCTATCTATCTCTGCCTTAATAATATCCACTGGCTTGGCCTCCACGGCCTTCTGTGGCAAAGAAATTCCCCAAATTCACCACCCTCTGACTAAAGAAATTTCTCCTGATTTCCTTCATCAAAGAACGTCCTTTAACTCTAAGGCAATGTATGACCTCTTGTCCTAGACTCACCCACTGGTGGAAATATCATCTCCACATCCACTCTGTCCAAGCCCTTCACTATTCTGTATATTTCAATGAGGTCCCCCTTCATTCTTCTAAACTCCAGCGAGTACAGGCCCAGTGCCATCAAATGCTCATAACAGGTTAATCTACTCATTGCTACGATCATTCTTGTAAACCTCCTCTGTATCCTCTCCAGAGCCCTTTCCCCTTTATCAATTCCACTGCTCTTCCATATAGTTTTGCATTCACCCTAACTCTCCATTGTATACGCAGGTTGACGCAGGTTATATCCCTTCATTTTCACCATCCTTCGCATTCATTCCTGTGTCTTTCAATGAGAACTGCTTTTGTTTGAAGAGGACCCTGACCTGAAACGTCAGTGGGCCATGTCATCCATAGATGATGTCTGACCCGCTAAGTTACTCTAGCACTTTAACTGTGTTTAATCTGGTTTTCCCATCTGGAGGGGTACCTGGTTTGGTTTCACTACTGTTTATTTTATTTTTTTTGCATTTTCGTGGGTGGGGCAGGATCTTTTACCCCATTTGACGGGTGGGACTGGCTTCTTTAAGGAAGTTTCTGCAGCGGAGACCACTCAAGATGCCATCACTTCTTCTAAAAGGGGATAAATAATCAGAGCCAACTTTTCCTTAAATCCTGATGTTGCAATGAAGCATGGCCAGTTTGTTTGTTTCTACTGGAGCAAGAGAAAGGGAATGATGTGTGGGAAATGAATTACAAACCATTTAGAAACCTTTGTCAACTTTCCAACATGACCTCAGCTGGGAGTGCCTGCATCCCATCTGTGCATGTATGGACACACTTGGCCGAGCTGCAGCAGAGAACTGAGATTGAACATTTGGTTAAAGACAATAGCCTCTTTCAATTGACACGGGCACTTTCGTCCAGCACCTCAGAGTGTGACTCTGAGATTTGTGTGTGGAATCGGTTATCTGTCTGGATGAAGATATGTCTGTGTTCTCTGTACAACATAACAAAGATCTGACTTTTTTTTATACTGTAGGGAAGCAAATTGGCAGTTTTCACTAAGCTTGTGGCGTGACTTCTTGGAAAACAAGCTTAAAGATCCAGAATGTATCTGTCACGAGAAAAGTGAAGGGAATCTGCTTTTCCCCCAAATGTGCACAAGGATTGAATTTTCATACAAGGCCTGTGATTTTGCAGAAATACAGAATTTGGAGAACATTGATTGAATTTACATTGATTTATTCACTCTGCCATTGTTATAGTGGAGAGTAGAAAATACATCCATGGAAACTCATTCTTGTTTAGTTTAGTTTAGTTTAGAGATGCAGTGCAGACACAGGCCCTTCGGCTCACCAAGTCGGTCAGCGATCTCCACACATTAACACCACCTTACACCCACTAGGGCCAATTTTAACATTTATACCAAGCCTATTAACCTACAAACTTGTTCGTCTTTGGAATGTGGGAGGAAACCCTGAAGGTCTCGGAGAAAACTCACGCAGGTCATGGGGGGATCGTACAAACTCCGTACAGACAGCACCCGTAGTCAGGATCGAACTCTGGTCTTTGGCGCTGCAAGGCAGTAGCTCTGCCGTTACACCACCGTGTCGCACAATTGTTGTTTCCCTCAATGGCTATTGATCTGGATTGTATACATCAATGCCGTCAGCAGCTGGATATTTGTCTTTGAGGAACATATTGAAAAGATGAGGGGAGCAAAAAAAAAAGCCAGACTGCTGAAGAACTCAACGGGTTAGGCAATATTTGTGAAGATTATGGATAATCAATATTTTTGGGTGAAGACCTTGCATCAGAACTTCATGTAAGCCTGGGGCTTGATATGAAATGTTGACTATCCCTTTGCCTCCACAGATGCTAATTGACCTTCTGAGTTCTTCCAGCATCTGCAATCTCTTTGTGTCTTCATTGCGAAGGTGAACATTGGACATGGGGTTTATTGGTTAAATTTATTTTACATAACCACATAATCATGTATTGCAAAGTCTTTTTGTGTAATTTGCCTTTAAGGGCTGCATTTCAGTAACTAACTGTTTTTTGGACTAATTCATTTGATGCAATATCATTTTGCAAGTGAGAGTTCGGCAATGGAAGGAAGCTACTGGCAGCATGGGAATGTCTTCCCAATAGAGGTACTAGTTATTATCCTCACGTATCTGTAGATTAAATGGTCATTCTCCTGAGGTCCCCTTGGTAGTTTCCTCATTACTTTAAACACGTTAATCCTGCAATTGTTGTGACTAACATGTTGATACTCTAAAGTAGCAGAGGTATAGTTGCTGCCTTACAGCGCCAGAGACCCGGGTTCAATCCTGACTATGGGTGCAGTCTGTATGGAGGTTGTACGTTCTCCCCGTGACCTGCGTGGGATTTCTTCAGGTGCTCCGGTTTCCTCCCACACTGCAACGATGTATTGTAGATTAATTGGCTTGGTATAATTGTAAATTGTCCCTAGTGTGTGTAGGATAGTATTAGTGTGCTGGGATCGCTGGTCGGCGCAGACTCAGTGGGCCAAAGGGCCTGTTTCCGTGCTGTTTAAACTAAACGAAACTAAACTAAACCAAAGAAACACAAAAAGCTGGAATAACTCAGCGGGAAAGGCAGCATCTCTGGAGAGAAGGAATGGGTGACATTTCTGATCGAGACCCTTCTTCAGACTAAACTAAACACTGGCCAAAACAGTCCTGGTGCTCTTTGCGGAATTCAGTGTGTGTTCTCTGCTTATGTGACAAGTTGGGGTCACTTGAACTCATTGTGGGTGCTCCTGATAGGCACATGTTTAGATATTGCTATATCTGCCCAAGGCATCTTCTGTCAGAGAAGACCTGCTGTTTGCACTAAAACTGGCATTCATGAACATTTGTTTTCCCTTCAGCAAAAGACGGTGATTACTGGAGGCTCCTCGCTCCTGGAAACTACAAAATCACAGTTTCTGCTCCTAACTACCTGGCAATAACTAAAAAAGTGGCCGTTCCGATCAGCCCAGCCGTGGTGGTAAGTAAGCTTCTTCTTCTTCTTGTCGAGTCCACACACAAGATTAGAAGTTGTTCAGCCAGAGCTGAACACACTTCTCGACATCTGCATACAATGATGTCTGCCTTGTCGCTTCTTGTGACTCTTGTGCGCGGTGGTGGAATGAATGGTGGAAACAGGGTCGCGACGTGAACGCTCTTTCCTTGACCCCCGTAAGTAAGCTTTAATGATTGATATTTGTCCCCTTAAAACAAAAAAAAAAGAAACCTCCATAGTTAGATAAGGCTATCATGGCACTCCAGAATAAAGATGAGAGTTTGTCTTTAGTTTAGTTTAGTTTAGAGATACGGTGCAGAAACAGGCCCTTCGGCACACCGAGTCCGCCCCGACCAGCGATCCCCGCACATTAACGCAATCATACACAACTTGGGACAATTTACACTTATACCAAGCTTATTTACCTACAAACCTGTACCTCTTTGGAGTGACAGAGGAAACGGAAGATCTCGGAGAAAACCCATGCAGGTCACAGGGAGAACGTACAAACTCTGTACTGACAGCACCCGTGGTCCGGATCGAACCTGGGTCTCTGGTGCTGCAAGCGCTGTTATGCCTCTGTCCCACTTAGGAAACCTGAATGGAAACCTCTGGAGAGTTTGCGCCCCACCCAAGGTTTCCGTGCGGTTCCCGGAGGTTTTTGTCAGTCTCCCTACATGCTTCCACTACCTGCAACTTCTGGCAACCACCTGCAACCTCCGGGAACCGCACAGAAACTTTGGGTGGGGCGCAAAGTCTCCAGAGGTTTCCGTTCAGGTTTCCTAAGTGGGACAGGGGCATAAGGCAGTAACTCTACTGCTGCGACACCTTTGTTCCAGACTGTCATGACCTTCTCATCTCATATTTTACCGAGACACAGTCTGTGATATTGATCCGATAAATAAATGGGTCTTCAGGCAAACTGCTGCCATACTTCCATTGCTGGAAGAAGGTGCCCTTGTCTGGGATAAAACTTGGCTGGGACTCCATACCATGGGAGTTCCTGCTTCCCATGCTGCCATCTCCTCAATGGGGCAACCCTTGCAAGTGAGATAGGGCGACCTTGCCTTGCAATCTTCCTTCCCTCTACCAGAAAAGTTGATGAAAATAAACTCGCAACAAAAAAAAGTGGATTGCCTCTTAAACCATAAGCAGCCACATAGCATTAATGTGAGGCACCCTTTGTATTAGATTTCTTGGCACAAAGTACGGATTTATTTAACTGCAATCATAAATGACCTTATGCTGTTTTTGGATCTATTCATTATGTCTCAGTGCAGCAGATTCAAATGATTTATGTTATTATGTTAAACCACTCTGTACATGAAGGAAGGAAACACAAGTGCCCAGAAATTGGACTAGTGGTGAGAGAGTTCAGATTCAAGACAATAGGCCAAGTACTTCTCAGCTGTCATGGTGGCGCAGCGGTAGAGTTGCTGCCAACAGCGCTTGCAGCGCCAGAGACCCATGTTCGATCCCGATTACGGGTGCTGTCTGTACAGAGTTTGTACGTTTGTCCCCATGACCCGAGTGTGTTTTCTCCGAGATCTTCGGTTTCCTCCCACACTACAAAGACGTACAGGTTTGTAGGTTAATTGCCTTGGTAAATGTAAAAATTATCACTAGTAGTGTGTAGGATAGTGTTAATGTGTGGGGATTGCTGGTCTGCACGGTGGGTCAAAAGGCCTGTTTCCAAAAGGCTCTGTATCTATAAACTAAACTAAACTTAAGCTGTCACATATCTCACTGGGAAAAGGTGTAAACTTGACATAGACGTCACCTGAGGCCAGGATTGAACCTGGGTCTCTGGCGCTGTGAGGCAGCAGCTCTACCAGCTGTGTTACATGGTGTGGTTGGGATGATGGTATGCGGGGCTTTCGTGATAATGTTTTAGCCTTGGTTCAGTGGACTGACTGGTGTGTTCTTTCATTTCCGTGCATGCACATGTTTCCTGCTGGGTGGAATATTTCCCAAACACCTTTTTATTTTGATCTGTACTTTTTGCAGCTTGACTTTAGCCTGGAGTCATTTTCTGAGCGAAAGGAAGAGGAGAAGGCGGAAATAATGCAGTGGTGGAAGATGATGTCTGAAACCCTAAACTTTTGAACAGAAGGATTTTGCTCATGCTTTCATGGGAAGTGTCAAGCAACTTGGTCCTTTTTTAAAAATCATTTAATTATTTATGTTTGATGTTCTAATCTTACGAGGAGATTGATGTAGGAAGTGATGCCTTGAGGTAAGGTGATCAATCTGACGACCCTCCTCTCTTATTCAAGCCACTTCTTCAGCTAGAACATATATTGCCATTTGGCAGTGATTCCGTTTGCTCGCCTTACTGAAAGATGGTTTCTCTTCCTCCATGGTCTTTTTTTAGATACATGTGATCACTACTACTGTGTTTATATCTCCGCGTGGTAATTCATTAAAAGATCCTAAACTGTGTGTCATAACCAACAATGTGAAATAATGCTTAGAATTCTTTAGAGCAACTCATGGCAAATGAAGTTGGTAAGACCCTTGTGGATTCATGTAACTGGCTTTTGAAGGTGTTCAATGGAAGTCTAATTTGGGATATAACGAAGGGTGGCCCCTACTTCAAACTGCTAATGATTTATGTATGAAAATGTTAAATGTTCAATTCCCTTAATGGTTTGAACATCATCCATACATTGTAAGCTTAAAGGGCCTGTCTCACTTACGCGATTTTTTTCGCCGACTTGCCGGCACCCGTCATAGTCGCAGCAGGCTGCCGAAAATTTTCAACATGTTGAAAATCCAGCAGCGACCAGAAAAAGGTATGACTCTTTGGGCGACTACTCACGACCAAACAGGCGTCACCACGACCATACAGGCGACATGTCGCGGGCTGACGCCTGTATGGTCGTGAGTAGTCGCCCAAAGAGTCGTACCTTTTTCTGATCGCCGCTGGATGTGTTCAAAAATGTTGAAAAATTCTGGCGAAATGCTGCGACTATGACGGGTACCGGCCGGCTGAAAAAAATCGCGTAAGTGGGACAGACCCTTAAAGTTAATTGATTCCACAGCTACAGATGTATGCTGCAGCAAGTTCCTAAACCATGAGATTGAGCACTTGAAGGAAACAATTATCTGTCTCATGTTTATAATGTAAAACGAGTTATGCTTTACTGTTCCAACTTTAGTTGCATGTGAAGATTTGAAACCAAGTTATTTAAAATATGATGGTAAACAATTTAAAGGTTTAGAATATATCTTGAGGGACCGTGTATGCCAGCAGTATGCTCTCCATTTGGTAGTTAGTTAAGATCAACTGTAATAGCACATGATGGTGCGGCTAATCTGATGGTATGGTTAATCTGTCCTCACAAGCACGTTGTGTCAGAATGTGAATGAAGCTAATATCTTGTGTCTTTATAGAAAGATGCTATACACTGTTTTGAAACACTAAGCATTGCATTGTCACCTCAAAATTTGTGGAGAACAGCACCTGCATATATTCATGATCGTATATAATTCAAAATGTACTGAACTGTAACTTGTGATTTTCTGTTTGCTGTGTTTGTGATAAAAAAAATAATCGTTGCCCAATAATCATTGAAGTTTGTAATTTGTCCAGTGTTCACATATGGTCACATAGGTCTCGGGGCAGCAGTACAAGATAGCAGCCAGATCTAAAGTACCCATACACATTGTATAGATACATAGACAATAGGTGCAGGAGTAGGCCATTCGGCCCTTCGAGCCAGCACCACCATTCATTGTGATCATGGCTGATCATCCCCAATCAGTACCCCGTTCCTGCCTTCTCCCCATTCAATGCAACGCAATTGAATACTCATGGCCAGTTCACTTAGTTGTTTAGGGATAGGCCTTTAAGGACTAGATTTAAACTATAAACTGGATTGGTCAGAGCATTTTATTTTGTTCAATGTGATTAAATTTCAACGGCAAATTAAATGTAGTTAAAAAATGGGGACCGACTGCAAGTTGTGCAAGCAAAGATTTTCCTTCCGGGTTGTCTGTATAATTGACTGCATTGGAACAAGCTGTCAGAGGAGGTAGTTGAGGCTGGGACTATCCCAACATTTAAGAAACAGTTACATGGACAGGACAGGTTTGGAGGGATATGGACCAAACACGGGCTGGTGGGACTGGTGTAGCTGGGAAATGTTGGCCAGCGTGGGCAAGTTGGGCCGAAGGGCCTGTTTCCACACTGTATCATTCTATGACTCAAGGAAGCTTGTTCTAATTTAATCACACAACCAGATACTGATAGTTTCAGTCACTTTTCGAATGGAAGGATATTGAACATTTTGTGTAACTAAGTTTTAAATTCAAATTGATAAAAAAATAACAAGTTAATAATAGTTTCCATATTTAAAGTTATAATTTATGGTTTTGTGTTTGACAGTATAATTTGCTTGAAATCATTTTTAACTTTTATCAATCCCAGAGGTTACTGATTGGGCCTCTCATAAACTACAGATGAATTTTCTAATCTTCCAATCTACCTTTTTGCATTCCTTGCACTTTTAATTATCTGCATTTACTCTGCAGTTACACCACCACGTTCTGCACTATTTTGTCTCGCTAGCTATTGTACTCGTGTGTGTGGTCCAATTTCTCTGGATAAGGTGCAGAACAAAGTGTTTCAATTGTACCTCAGGTGACAATAATAAACCAATACGAATATCTGAAGAAGGGTCTCGACCCGAAACATCACCCATTCCTTCTCTCCAGAGATGCTGCCTGTCCCGCTGAGTTACTCCAGCATTTTGTGTCTATCTTCGCAATAGAAGAACAGCCTGGGACAGCATTCAAATCAAACGCTATTATTCATGTTAAAATATTTCCTGCTTAACAATTAAATTCATATTTAATGTTTAGAGAAAAATGTTGCTCTTTCCATTCCCCTTCCCAATGTTAATTTATTTTCTATCATTGGTTTGTTGAGTTGCTGGCCAAAAATGCATTGCTTGCCAAGTTAAATAAGTAGAAAATCTAACCTCCCACCTACACCCCCCCTACTGCCAATGTCCTGGTCTGTTAAATTGCAGATTGTTTTCTGAAGTGTTTATTGAGTTTTCAAATAGATTAATCGAAGAGTTAGGAGGTTTTAAATTTGTTCCTGGTATAAAATAAACTAAAAATCCTACCTTCAACCTCATAAGAACATTTGGAAACGTTGGTCCAAAGGCTGGGTAAGGCACACATTTACTTGGAATGAAATGAGTCTCCTTGTCATAAAAGAACTTACTGGGAATTTCCCAGGCCTCGTCTCTGCATACACCACATGCCAAGTATCAAGACCGTTGGCTTATTTCGGGAATGAGGTGTTGCTTGGGGGTTTGCCAAATGGGACGAGATCTGCAAGGCAACCAAGCAAACAGAAATTCTGGAAGTTCAGATGTTTCACTAGTTTTATTTGAAAACCACCAAAGACAATGTTATTTAGCGGTCAGTGTCGAGCGGTCAAACAAAAGAAAAAAACAAATGACTGTAAAGATGCCGAGTGAAATAATTCCTTCTCTGTACTCTACGGAAATTCCCACTTGTGCCAGAAAATAGTACAATGAACAAAGTCTTCTCAAGAAATCTAGAGGACAAGGTTAATTTTCCGGGTTGACATTATGGGAAGGGAAGATATGTTTTTTGTCCAATGCTCATTTTTATTTATCTCCTTTCACACTTGCAAAGTACCTACATCCTTTCCATCTGTGGTGACTCCAACCAACATAATCCTTGGAGAACAATCATATATCTGGCTAATGGGCTGGAGATCCTGTCTTAAACTTCACCCATCACACTCCTGGGATGGTTCTGGCAAAAATGAACCTAGCCACATTTCTCTGTTGAGGATGCATGCTGGTTTTCCACTTGTGTGGGAAGGTTGTGCAGATGCTGGATTAAACCGAAGATAGACACAAATTGCTGGTGTAACCCAGCGGGGCAGGCAGCATCTCTGGAGAGGAGGAATGGGTGACATTTCAGGGCGAGTCCCTTCTTCAGACTGACGTCAGGGGGGAGGGAGATGGATAGATAAGGAAGTGCAAAGGTGTGAAAACAGGACAAAGGGAATGGAGATCGAAGAAAATGTAGAGATCAGCGGAGAAAATCAGAAGAGATGATTGTTAGCTGGGAGAATGTGACCACAAAGCAAACAGATAAAATGTAGTTGGAGACAGTCAGACTGGTCGGAGAATTGGTCTGGATTTCTGCTTGGCAGCAAATAAAGTTTACCATTATTGCCATTGGTTTCAGATAAACATTTGAAATTAAAATGTTATAGTCTTTGGGGAATTGAGAATTTTCAGGAATGGCCCATATGTCTCTCCAATCTGTGCATTTTGGCAGTTTAGTTTAGTGATACAGCACGGAAACAGGCCCTTCGGCCCACCGTGTTCGCACTGACCAGCGATCCCTGAACCCCTGTCCCACTTAGGCGATTTTTCAGGTGACTGCTGGCGATTGTCAAGTTGCGGGCAGTCGCCTGAAAAACTGGCAACTGGAACGCTGACTGTCAGAGTGGAACACACACACGCAGATACGCACACACACACACGCACACACACACACACACACACACACATCGCTTCCTTCACTAGCCCGTTCTGCAGGCGGGTGACAGGGCAAGCGGGGGAGCGCTGTCTGAGTGAAATTCACACGGTGCAAAGCCAAGGTGATACAGACACGCACCGCGATGAACTGGAAGGTTGGCGCTGTAATTAAGGACAGTGTACGGTAAGTCCTTTAAATGACGGGAAGGGGGATAAGGTGGGAGAAGGAGTGGAGACAACCTTTAAGAAGCCAGAGATACACGGCTGTGAAGCTTGGCGGACATTTAACATTACCGGTCAGGTATCCTTGGTTCTGAAAATTACTGTTACTACGTTTTTTTCCCCAATGAGCCAATGAAATTCACGTCAGCACCGGCTACAACCTACAAGAACCTTCGACCTCCTGTTGACCCACTAGGACCTCCTGGCGACCACGTACGGCACGAGAATTCTCGCTGCTCTCCATGGCTTCATTCTGGTCGCCACTAATCTTCGCGGTGACCATAATGAGGCCGCGACTAGTTCCCAGAATACCGGAACTCCTCACGGCCGTGAAGGCGACTCCCTGGCAACCACCCGCAAATATGTGGCGTCCGCATAGTCTCCTGCAGTCGCCTAAAAAATTGCCTAAGTCGGACAGGCCCATAACTATCCTACACACACGCGGGACAATTTTACATTTACACCAAGCCAATTAACATACAATCCTATACGTCTTTGGAGTGTGGGAAGAAAACTCACGCAGATCATGGGAGAACGTACAAACTCAGTACAGACAGCAACTGTGGTCAGTTCATTGGCTATATTTAAGAGGGAGTTAGATGTGGCCCTTGTGGCTAAGGGGATCAGGGGGTATGGAGAGAAGGCAGGTACAGGATACTGAGTTGGATGATCAGCCATGATCATATTGAATGGTGGTGCAGGCTCGAAGGGCCGAATGGCCTACTCCTGCACCTAATTTCTATGTTTCTATGTCTATGTTTCAAGATCGAACCTGGGTCTCTGGCACTGTAAGGCAGCAACTTAACCACTACGCCACACTGCTTCCCAGGTTTAGGGCAGACAAGGGCCCCCCAGGACAAGTTGGCGGCTTTAGTTAAAACACTGTATCTGCAATGTCAGTTTTCATGAAATATAAAATACATTTTAGGCAGTTGGATTGATAAACGTTTGGTGGTCACACAGAAGGAAGCTGAGTATAAAAGGACCTCCCATGTACCTGTTCCACAGGCAATGTATGAGGTTCCTCGGCTGGAATGTCGGATCACAGGGACCAGACAAGAGCAAACAATATATGTCATGTGGCCGACAAAAGTGCTGGAGAAACTCAGCGGGTGTCGCAGCATCTATGGAGCGAAGGAAATAGGCAACGTTTCGGGCTGAAACCCTTCGTCTTCATGTGGCAATGTTCCAACACATGGTAAAACACACATGTGCCCTGGAGTGTGATGACATGTAATGCCCTGCCTGGATTCTCTGCGATTTTCATTCACAGGCCACTGGTGCAGAAGCAGGGCATCATTTAATTTAATTTAGTTTGGAGATACAAAGCTGGAATAGAGAGGGGCAGGATCAAGCGTGGCAGGTAATAGGTGAAAATGTGTCTGAGAGATCTTTGATAAGCAGATGGTTGGACAAATGACAGAGATTTAAAAAATGTGAAGGTTCGAGACAAATGGTTTGATGAATCTTGAATTGTGGAGGTAGAGCGGGGAATGGAGGAGGAGGGGAGAAATAATCTGAAGAAGGGTCTCGACCCGAAACGTCACCCATTCCTTTTCTCCAGAGATGCTGCTTGTCCCGCTGAGCTACTCCAGCATCTTGTGTCTATCTTCGGAGAAACAGGTGCTGGTCCAGATGGGGTACAGTGAAAGTGGGAAGAAAGAGGAGGAGTGGGATTGTTAGAGGATGCCTAAAATTGGAGAATTTGATGTTTGTTTTGTTGGGTTGTAAGTTGTAAGTTACCTCAGCAGAATATGAAGTGTTGTTCCTCCAGTTTGTTTGTGGCCTTTCTCCAACGTAATGACATTCTTTCTATAGCAGGGTGACCAGATCTGAACATAACACACCCAACTGTGGCCTCACCAATGAGCTGTAACATAACATTCCCAACGTCAATACTCGGTACCCTGATTGATCCAGGACAATGTACCGAAAGCCCTCTTGATCACCCAATCTATCTATGATGCCTCTTTGAAGGAACTATGTACCTGCACTCCTCGACCCCTCTGCTCCACAACACAACCCCAACCCTGCCATGCCCTGTGAAAGTTCTGGACTGGTTTGCCTCCCCAAAATGCAACTCCTTGAAATAATTTGCATTAAACTCCATTAACCATTCCACTGTGCACTTGCCCAACCTATTAAGATCCTGCTGTAATTTTTCATGACGATTTTTGCTATTTACGATACCACCCACTTCAGTGACATCTACAACCCGTACTAACAATGCCTTGTGCGTATAAACCACAAACAGCAATGGGCTCAGCACCAATCCCTGAGGCACACTAGTAGCTGCACCATGGCAGACAGGGAGAGGCTTCAGAGGGTAACTAGGACAGCGCAAAAGATCATTGGTTGTCCTCTCCCCTCCCTGATGGATATCTACACCTCCCGCTGCCTTAGCAGGGCAAAGAATATCATCAAAGACAGCTCCCATCCTGCGTTTGGACTGTTCGACCTGCTGCCCTCTGGAAGGCGCTATAGGTGCATCAAATCCAGGACAAATAGACTCAGGAATAGTTGCTTTCCGAAAATTATAACTACTCTTAATTCAAATTCACACATGCACTGACTTCACAGCCCAACACCCGGACTTCCATCTGTATATATGTATATAGTGCCGCAGAATTGTGCACCTATCCCCCCCCTTCTCCCTTCTGTTTTTGTTTTTCTGTTTCTTGTTTTTTGTACTAAATTATATGTATGCGCTGAGTACGAGCAGCTTTTAATTTCATTGTACATGTATAGTGACAATAAAAGGCATATCTATCTATATCTAGTAGTGACAGGACTCCAGTCTGAAAAACAACCTTCCACCATCACCCACTGCTTCCAATACTCTATCCAGTCAGCTACCTCATCCTGGATCCCACGCGATCTAACCTTCCAGAGTAGCCCACCATGCAGAACTTTATCAAATGTCATATTGAACTCCATATAGACAACGTCTATGGCTTTGCGCTCAGCAATCCTTTTGGTTACTTTGGTTACTTCTTCAAAAAACTTGTAAGGCACACTGTTCCACATACATAACCATGCTGACTATCCCTAATCAGCCACTGTCTATACAAATGCATATATATAACCATATCACTCATAAAGCTCCCCACTACGCTACTAACTAGCCCACCACAGATGTTAGGCTCAATAGTTTATTCTTCTTAGGCCCCCTTCAGTCATTGCTGACTATGGGTGTCTCCAGGATGCTATTCCCTATCTGGAGGATGCCTGTTCGTGACTTTGTTTAACGTGGGGAGACTGGTGTACAGACAGCCACCCCACACTCCTTGACAGATCTGGATCAAGATCCAGTGGCATAGAGTCCAAGACGACCGGAGACCCTTTTCTGCTGCAGCCTTCATCCGCCTTCCCAGCCGTTGTGACGCTCCACTTAGGTCAGCCATCGTCCTCCGCCTGTTCCACTGTTGAGGTCTTGGTTGGATTGCTCTTTGTCAGAGACCTCCCCCTCAACCTTACCGCCATGGTTGGCCCTATCAGGAGCATAGCTCCAGACGGCATAGCTCGCAGTATCTCAGGTCCACACAAGCTTCTCCACCACGACAAGGTGACAATCCACGGAGACAGTCCAATCGTCTATAGCTCCCATATATGCCTTGAATTGCAGGAGGTTGAGGGGAAGTCTTATAGTCTCATAGAATCATAGAGGAGAATAAAAAGCGTGAATGCACCATCTTTTTCTCAGGTTAGATGATTCGATAACTAGAGGACATAGGTTTAAGGTGAGAGGGAAAATATAAGATCTTGGGGGACAACCTGGTCACTCAGAGGGTGGTGGGCATATGCAACATGTTGCTAGAGGAGGCAGTTGGTGCAGGTACAATAACAAAATGCAAAAGGCTTTTGGACACTAATACATGGATAGGAAAGGTTTAGAGTGATATAGGCCCAAGACAGGCCTATGGGACTTGTTTAGGCCTATGGAGTATTTTGGTAACCATGGATGCGTTGGGCCAAAGAGCCTGTTTCCATGTTTTACAACTATGACATCATGACTAGGTCAAGAGGTCATAAGATCATGTGATGGGTGTAGAATTAGGCCATTCAGCCCATCAACTCCACCATTCAATCATGGCTGATCTATCTCTCCCTCCTAACCCCATTCTCCTGCCTTCTCCCCATAAACCCCGATACCCGTCTCAATCAAGAATCTAAACTCTGACAAAAATATTCATACTTGGCCTCCATAGCATTCTGTGGCAAAGAATTCCACAGATTCACCACCCTCTGACTAAAGAAATTCTTCCCCATCTACTTCCAAAAGAACCATCCTTTAATTCTGAGGCTATGACCACAAGTCCTATACTCTCCCACTAGTGGAAACATCATCTCCATACCACTCTATTCAGGCCTTTCAATATTCCGTAAATTTCAATGAGGTCCCCCCCCCATTCTTCTAAACTTCAGCGAGTACAGACCCAGGGCCGACAAACGCTCATCATATGTTAAATTATATCACTAAATGGAACTCGCTGTCTAAAATACATATCCAAATACCTTGAAAGGTGACAAGGATATGCATCTCTTTCAGAGTAGCAATTGCAGATACTCTTGGGTGAAATAATTTGACCACCAGTTCCTTTTAAATCATTCAACCAGTTAATTCATGTGTAGGTTCTTCAGATAAATCCCTCAGGTTAGGGAAGTAGGTCCTTCCTGTTGCATCTGTGGTCATGTGTTGTGCGACTATCATCTTGTGTGAACTTCCTCAGCTTGAATATATTATCAGCCCCAGTTTAATTCCCAAAATGTAAATCAAACTTACATCATATTTTATTGAATAAAATCTTATTGAAGCATAATAGATTATTAAGGGTTTGAACATGCTAGAGGCAGGAAACATGTTCCCGATGTTGGGGGAGTCCAGAACCAGGGCCCCCAGTTTAAGAATAAGTTGTAAGGCATTTAGAACGGAGACGAGGAAACACTTTTTCACACAGAGAGTTGTGAGTCTGTGGAATTCTCTGCCTCAGAGGGCGGTGGAGGCTGGTTCTCTAGATACTTTCAAGAGAGAGCTTGATAGGGATCTTAAAAATAGCGGAGTCAGGGATATGGGGAGAAGGCAGGAATGGGGTACTGATTGTGGATGATCAGCCATGATCACATTGGCAGTGTTGGCTCGAAGGGCCGAATGTCCTACTCCTGCACCTATTGTCTATTCTCTATTGTCTATCATTACATGATCCAGCTTGACTTTGGGTTAGAGTGATTCTACCTGAAATATGTTATAAGTGGGTTTTATGTGGGCTCAAATATAGACACAAAAAGCTGGAGTAACTCAGCGGGTCAGGCAGCATCTCTGGAGAAAAGGTATAGATGATGTTTTGAGTCGAGTCCCTTCTTCTGACCAGATCCTAGTTGTGCCATCTCACTAAAGAGCAAGATGTTGACCTCTCTTTCTAATATCTAACTGTTCTTCCAAGCACTTTATTCATCTTGTGATGGGAGACTGTCAGGATGATGGGATCACAGGATGGATTTTCTAGTTCAGCAGTCTGTAACAATCTGCTGGCCTCTGCTTATTCCACAAAGCCCGCAAATGGCCTCACTGCCACAATCAGGCGCTGAAGGAAATAGTGGGGAAGAGATGGCATTAGAACAGATGGAAGGCAGGCTAGACTGATTTCTGTTCCTGGTTACATATTCTGACCACATCTTCTGACACAGCCTCAGGAACAGGAGGCCGGGTTAGAGGAACCACTTTAGTTTAGTTTGGAGATACAGCATGGAAACAAGTCCTTCAGTCCACCGAGTCCATGTCGATCTCTTGTTCACAGTAGTTCTATACTCTCCCACTTTCTCATCCACTCCCTGCACAGTGCAATTTACAGAGGCCAATTAACCTTGGGCACCATATCTGAGGAAGGATGTGCTGACTCTGGAGAGGGGCCAGAGTGTTCCCAGAAATGAGTGGGTTAACATATGATGAGCTTTTGACGGCACTGGGCCTGTACTCGTTGGAGTTAGATGAGGGGGAACCTCATTGAAACCTACAGACTAGTGAAAGGCCTGGATAGAGTGAATATGGAGAGGATGTTTCCACTAGTGGGGGAGTCTAGGACCAGAGTTCATAGCCTCAGAATTAAAGGATGTTCCTTTAAGAAGGAGATGAGGAGGAAATTCTTTAGTCAGAGGGTGGGGAATCTGTGGAAATTTTTGCCACAGAAGGCTGTGGAGGCCGTCAATTAATATTTTCAAAGCAGAGAGATAGATTCTGGATTAGTATGGGTGTCAGAGGTTATGGGGAGAAGGCAGGAGAATGGAGTTAGGAAGGAGAGATAGATCAGCCATGATTGAATGGCGGAGTAGACTTGTTGGGCCGAATGGCCTAATTTTGCTATCACTTATGACCTTATGATGGTTCACACAGATTGCTGAGGAAAGCAGAAAAAGTGATGAAAAACTTAAAAAATGTTTAATTTTTTTAAATGCATACTTTTACACAGATACAATTATGCACAATATATCTGGCAGAAGCCAAGGCACATTTTACACATACAAATTCCATGTAATTTATATATATATTGACAAATGATATGGAACAATGGACTTAGGTTGGGCAACAAATAATGTTGTGTATTTTCTGAAATGGGAGGAGCAGGATACATTTGAATAGAAAATGGTCTAAATGCAAAATATATATATATATTTAAAAAAAACTTACATCTCTTTATTGAATCAGAAGGAAAGAATCATGCTTGAAATTTTGCAGTGAAATTAAAATGAAGAATAGTTAACAAAAATACTGTATGTCTTGAAACCAAAACATAAAATACCTCGTCATTCTAGAGAACATTTCGCAACTGCTGGGTATCCCAATGGCTTACATCTATAACATATTTTTGAAGTGTGATCATTACATTAGCATGGACAATGTGTCAACCATTTGTCCTGGGTCAAGATCACACGAACTGCAATTAAATTAATGGCAAATTAATCTATTTTTTAAGGATGTTGAATGAAAGATACATATCGCTTAGGTCACCAGGGAAACTGACATTAAAAAAAAATAGTATCAAAGGATCTTTGGTATTTAACAGAGAAGGCAGGATTAAGGGAGGGGGAAGAACAATGGAGGAACCGGTTTGGTGGGACCGACATGGGGGGGGGGGGGGGGGGGGGGGGGTGAACAAACAGATACTCTGTATCTTTGTCAGTGCCCTTTATGTGGTGACTATTTGCATACCTTGGGTTTGCAAGCAAAGAATTTCACTGTGACTAGTCACATGTGACAATAAAGTATTTATACATCCCTTATTCTCAAGAATGGAGCAAATAAAAATTAATATCTAAATATCTTAACATTTATTTCACTGCAGTTTATGTCATGACTAACGAAGTCTTATCTTATCGTCCAAACGTGATGATGACAGGGACAGAGTGGTCAGGCTATACTCTGTCCCAAAGGGATGTTTAGACCTACCCTACTCTGGGTTGTCCTCTTCCTGATCCTAAGATGCTCCTACAAACATTTTCCTTATGGCTTGCCTGAGTATTGGCCTCCATTTCTTGCCCCACCTGGGATTGTCTCATTCAGCTTCACATTACACTTCTGCTTGTAAGAAAGCTACCTGATTGATCAGACGTGTAGATGACC
This sequence comes from Leucoraja erinaceus, assembly GCF_028641065.1. Lineage (NCBI taxonomy): Eukaryota > Metazoa > Chordata > Chondrichthyes > Rajiformes > Rajidae > Leucoraja > Leucoraja erinaceus. Next base: position 143,193,924 of record NC_073377.1, read on the forward strand.
CCATGCATTTAAATGTCAAGGTCAGAGACTCCCAGCAAACTCTCACCCAATGTGTTACAGATAGTTTTGTTTAGTTTAGTTTAGAGGTACAGCGTGCAAACAGGCCAACCAGCGATACCCACACACAAACACAATTTTACATTTATACCATGCCAATTAACCTACAAACCTGTACGTCTTTGGATTGTGGGAGGAAACCGGAGCAACTGGAGAAAACGCACGCGGTCATGGCGGAGAACATCACCCCAAGACTGCACCCGTGGTCAAGATTGAACCCGAGTCTCGAGTGCTGTAAGGTAGCAGCACTACTGTCACTCCATCTTGACAGCTTAATATGAATAGATAGCTCTCAGCATTTACTGTTTTCCCTCACTTTCTCATTTCTGTGTCCTTCACATTGATCTTCCCGAAAATGGAACAAAACACAAAGGGCTGGAGGAACTCAGTGGGCCGGGAAGCATCTGTGGAGGGGAAAGGACAGATATTGTTTTGAATCGGGAAACTTTCATCAGCAATTTGCATTTTGCGCAAGATTCCAGCATTGCAGTTTATTTTGCGTTCATTCCTGCAACTGGAAACCTGATTACAAACAATCACAATGAAATGCTCGATTGTAATCATGTATTGTCTTTCCACCGACTGGATAGCACACAACAACAGTGTTTCACTGTACCTCAATACATGTGACAGCAAATTAAACTGAAATTAACCTGCTCCGCCCAGGGGAAGAAAACCCCTGGATTTTCTTTGGCTCCAATTAGCTGAACTGTCCAGTTTTGGAAAACCTTCTCAGCATATTCAACAAAGGCTCTTTACATGCTTCCAAAACGTGATGCTCAGAATTCCAATGTTAATAATTTGATTATGCGATTTGATTAATTGAGATTTGTGGACTGCTAATGATGAAACATAAATAAAAAATGTACGGTAGACAAAAGTGCTGGAGAAACTCAGTACCTATGGAGCAAAGGAAATAGGCAACGTTTCGGTCCGAAACCCTTCGTCAGACTGAAATAGGGTGGGTGGGGGGCGGGAAGAAGAAAGGAAGAGGAGGAGCCGGAGGGCTGAGGGAGAGATCCCCCCCCCCCCCCCCCACCCTACCCCCCCCCCCCCCCCCCCCCATCAGTCTGAAGCAAAGATCTTTGGTCTGAAGAAGGGTTTCGGCCCGAAACGTTGCCTATTTCCTTCGCTCCATAGATGCTGCCACACACGCTGAGTTTCTCCAGCACTTTTGTCTACCTTCGATTTTCCAGCATTTGCAGTTCCTTCTTAAATAAAAAATGCACGGTTGTTTTCCTCCAGAATAGTTTTCTTCTGCTATTGCAATCAGTACTTGCGACTAGTGTTATTATTTTTGCATGTCGTTGGATCAATGCTTCGAATTCTCTCCAAGGTATACAATATACAATAATACAATATTATTTATTCCATGACATTTGAACCTCAGTGAGGCTCAAACGAAACTCCGTTTCCACAGCCATACAAACAAAGTCAATTCCTACAAGACATACAAACAATTCAATTTACACAAACATCCATCACAGTGAATCTCCTCCTCACTGTGATGGAAGGCAGTCTTTTCTCTCCCCTGCACAATTTCTCTCCCGATGTCGAAGCCCCAGGCGGGCAATGACAAGTCCCACGGCCATTTAAGGCCGCGCCGGGCGATGTATGGCCCCGCTCCAGGCCCAAAAGTCACAAGTTGGAGCCCCCGGCGGGCGCTGGAATGTCCCGCGGCCATTAAAGCCGTGCCGGGCGATGTACGGCCCCGCTCCGGGTCATTCCAACCCCGCGACACGGGCTGGCGAAGTTGCGTTGCGGGAGCTCCGAAAAGCGGTCTCCCATCCGGGCCCGCGAGCTCCCGATGTCCCAGTCCACCGGTCTGCAGCTGCAGTCTCTGAGCTCCGTAGTCGGACCACAGCAGCGAGCCATCACCGCACCCCACACTCCGAGGCCGGCCAGCCACACAATGGTGAGTAGTCCGCAGCTCCGTGGGCTCCGTGACTGGAGCCCCCAGATCGTTCCGGTTGAAGGCCGCTCCACGATACTAGGCCCATACGACAACGGAGACCCGACAAGGAAAATTTAAAAAAAGCTTTTCCCTCCACCTCCCCCGCCCCCCACATATACACAGTTAAAAACTGTATTATAAAAAACACGGACAACTAAATTTAACTAGACAAAATATTTAAAAAAAAGACAGATAGGCTGTAGGGGGCCGCTGCAATGTGAGTTACGTCGCCGCACTGTTATGCAATATGCACTGTATTTTTCCTGTTTTTACAGAAGCAATTATTACTAGTTGCAGAGATTTCTATTTGCAATTGACTTTGATCACCCTTACAGAATAAAAATTGGTCAACTGGTTCACCTTCACTAACATTCACATTAGAATGTTAAACTTATGGATAGCAATAAATTAAATGTGCAAATGAAATCATTGTATTTTGGCCTGGTAATTAATCACACATGCTGCTTTCATTAATGCTGTATGAAAGTGTACAGGGTAAACCTTCCCTTTGAAATTGACACGTAGATGGCTTATTTTCTGTACGTTCAAGATTCTTAGCTAACAATTAAGTTAAATAAATACACTTTTATCTTCAATGGATTCCTTGTCAGCCACCTGTCTTTGTTTGGTCTCTAGATTATTTTTTGAGTCAATATGAGACTTGTTCCCCTCGGGAATCAAATCCAGCAATTGGGAATCCACATAGGAAAGCACACCTGAGTCCTTGGACGATGATTTCTCCAGATCTTTAAATTCCGTTTCGTAGTTTTTATGGCTCGGATAAGTCACAGGTCTCGGCACTGCGTACTTGTTCTCCTGGACCATTTCTAGGGGTATTTCAAAGGCAGCCGGGCCAATTTCACTTAAAGAGCGCTTCAAAGGGTTGTGCTGGAAGTCTGAAGCTGGAGTAGGCCAGGAGACACCATGGCATATTGAAGAGCACAGGCAGGGCCGTGGCACATCATAAATGGCGTAGCTACTGGAGTCGGGAGATGGCGGCTCTGGGATGCTTGCTGCTGGCCGGGGCGTGGGCCGTTTTGTAGCTTTCTGGTCAGTTTGGGTAACTATGGAGTTTTTGTTTGGAGCATGGATACATGTTGGCGATTCTTTGGTCTGTGGAAGGATGTTCCTCTGGGAATTGCTCAGCTCTCTCTGAGAACCATTCCTGGAAGCATTGTTGTGGGAAAGTGGCGAAGAACATTTGGAAATATTCAATGTCAACTGGCTATTCCCTCTGACCCCGTTGGCTTGTCTCGCCGAATCCATGTCAAGTGTTGCTTCATTGGGAAACTCCAGTGAGAGGGCTCGGACCATTCCATCAGGAAGATTGTGGTAAGGACACTTGGTTGTCATCCTTTCCATGCCATGTTCACTGCCAGTTTCCACAATGCCGTTATTTCCCCTCACGTTTCCACTGGTGCTAACCGAGTCCTGGTCCTTCCTTAGTTTCTGCGCCAAAGGAGTTAGATGTGTGCCAATTTGTGCGTAAGTCTCATCGTCCTTTTCAGACAGCATTTTCTGGATCTGGAACAGAAAATGCATTTTTTTTTAATCAGAGCTAATGCAGAAATTAAGCAAGAGAGAAGAGAGCTATTTGGTGGCAATGGCATATGTTTATTTTAGAAGATAATTTAGAGTGACATCAATGATTTTCCCTATTCATTCATATGGGATGTGGGGAGAAGGCAGGAATGGGGTACTGATTTTGGATGATCAGCCACGATCATATTAAATGGCAATGCTGGCTCGAAGGGCTGAATGGCCTATGCCTGCACCCATTTTCCATGATTCTATACACTTTTCTCATTTACATGGGGCAGGATGTGGAATTGTCACATTGCCATGGTTTAGTCATCTGCACCAGTACAAATTCAGCCTCTTGTCTCTGCATTGAAGAGTTGATATTATTGTCTGGGTTCGACGTAAATACCCTCCACTGCAACTCTGTGCAAAGTGGTCAATCCATTCCTTTCTTTTGATCAAAAAATGCATCATCCAGCATTACAGACCATGCATCAGATATTTAACACTTCAGAGACGGTTCACCTGCATTTTAGGTGAGACAAACCCAGAAAAAACCTAGAAATACAAAATAGGCCAGGCAGCATCTGATGAAGGGTCATTAAATGGAAACGAATCAAATGTCAAATATTTCCAACACTTGGTGTTTTTATCTCAGTTTTTCATTGGCTGCAGGCATTTGCTTTTCCTGTACGTGGTAAGTCTAGCGTGTCTCACTTGTTCCCCTGACCAGCACTGATTCTCTGATTCCTCATTCTTTGACAGCAGTGCAAGCCCTATCATAGAGTCACACAGCATGGAAACAGGCCTTTCGGCCCAACTCGCACAAGCCGACCAAGATGCCCCAGCTAAGCTAGTCTCGGCTGCCCGCATTTGGCCCATATCCATCTCAACCTTCCCTATCCATGTACCTGTTTGAATGTCTTTTAAATGTTTAGGCTTACTTTAGATACACAGTGTGGAAACGGGCCCTTCAGCCCACTGAGTCCACGCCGACCAACGATCGGTCATATACTAATTCTATCCTACACACTAGGGATAAATTACAGAAGCCAATTGACCTACAAACCTGCATGTCTTTGGAATGTGGGAGAAATCCCAAACATCCAGAGAAAACCCACGCGGTCATAGGAAGAACATGCATAATTTATACAGACAGCACCCAGAGTCAAGATTGAACCTGGGTCTCAGGTGTTGTAAGGCAGCAATTCTACTGCTGCGCCATTGTGCTGCTCGGTACTATTTTTGCCACAACTTTCTCCTCTGACAGCTTATTCCATATAACCACTGCCCTCTGTGTGAAAAGAAACTGTCCCTTAGGTTCCTATTTTACTATCTTACTTCTCTCAACTTAAGCCAATGTCCTCTGTTCTTGATTCCTCTTTTCTGGGTTAAAAACTCTGTGCATTTACCCTATCTATTCCCCTCATGATCTTAAACACCTCTGTAAGATCACGCATCATCCATCTGTGCTGCATGAATAAAGTTCTAGTTTACCTAACCTCTCCCTATAGCTCAGTCCTTCAAGCCCTTCAGGCCTTCAACTCCTGGCAAATAAATCTTCTCTGCACAATTTCCACCGTTGCTATAGCTGGGTGACTAATAACCCTGTCCCACGGTACGAGTTCATTCCAAGAGTTCTCCCGAGTTTGCCCTGATTCGAACTCGGACATTTACGGTAATGGCCACTCATCGGTGCTCGGGGCTCTCGTGGACATTTTTCAACGTGTTGAAAAATCTTCACGAGTCTTCCCGTGCTTACCTGCCATTAGCGAGTCTTCCCGAATACCTGCCGTTAGTGTTACGAGCCGCTAAGAGACGTCCCCGAGCTCCGACGTACCCGCTACGTTCATTCGCCGTGCTTACCACGAGTTTGAATTTTTAAAAACTCGGGGGAGCACTTGAATGAACTCGCACCGTGGGACAGGGCTATAATACTGAACACAATACTACAAATGTGGCCTCACTAATGTTTTGTACAACTGTAACACAACTTCTATTCACAACACCCTGACCAGTGAAGGTCAATGTGCCAATAGCCTTCTTGACCACCCTATCTACCTGTGATACCGCATTCAAGGAACTATTGTGTGTGCACTTCTAGATCCCTCTGCTCTACGACACTGCCTAGAGCCCGCCATTCACTGTGAAAGTCCTAACCTGGTTTGACTTCCCAAAATGCAACACCTTGCCCTTATCTGCATTAAACTCAATTAACCATTCCTCAGCCCACTTGACCAACTAACTGATCAAGATCGTGCTGCAATTTTTGATAACCATCTTCGCTATCTACGATACCACCCACTGTAGTGTCAACTGCAAACTTGCTAATCATCCCTTATACATTCTTAGCTCTGGGCTAAGCTCCGATCCCTGAGGTACACCACTAGCCACAGGTCTCCGATCCAATAATTTAGTTGAGTTTAGTTTAGTTTAGCGATACAGCATGGAAACAGGCCCTTCAGCCCACCGAGTCCACACCGACCAGCGATCCCTGCATATTAACACTATCCTACACACACTAGGGACAATTTTACATCTATACCAAGCCAATTAATCTACAAACCTGTACGTCTTCGGAGTGTGGGAGGAAACCGGAGCTTTCACAGGAAACCCACGCAGATCACGAGGGGAGCGTACAAACTGCGTACACAACACCTGTAGTCGGGATCGAACCCGGGTCGCCGGCGCTGCATTAGCTGTAAGGCAGCAACTCTACATCTGTGCCACCGTGCTTCCCTTAACCTTCCACCTTCACCCTCTGCTTCCTTCCATGAAGCCAATTCTCGATCCAGTCGGCTAGCTCTCCCTGGATCCCATACAATCTATCCTTCCAGAGCTTCCTACCATCTGGAAGCTTATCAAATACCTTGCTGGAACATGCATGCCCTCAACTCTTGTCATCACACTTTTAAAAACATCCCGCCTTCTGGGTGTTCTTTTGCCCGCAGACAACTTACTCCAATTAACTTGAACAAGTTCCTGTCCAATACCATCAAAGTCGGCCTTGCCCAAATTAGGAATTTTAACTTGTGGGCCCTCCCTGTCTTTATCCATAACTATCTTAAAGCTAATAGAAGATAGATGGAGCAACTCAGCGGGACAGGCAGCATCTCTGGAGAGAAGGAATGGATGACCTTTCGGTTTGAGCCCCTTCTTCAGACTAGAACAGTGGTCGCTGGTCCCAAAAGACTCACTCACGGACACTTCAGTCACTTGCTCTTCCCAGTTTCCAAATAGTAGATCAAGGTTTGTCCTCTCCCATGTAGGGCACTCTCCATATTTCCGGAGTAACTTGCCTGAACACATACGACAAATTCTACCCCGTCTACGAGCTTGGCACCATGATAATAATAATAATAATGCATTTTATTTGCTGGCGCCTTTCTGGACACCCAAGGACACCTTACAGGACATAAAATCACAATACATTTATCAATATTACCATCAAGTTGATTTTTTTAAAAAAAGATCAAATAAAATAAAATTCTGATATTCCCAGTCGATATTGCCTGCAATCTCCTGGCATATTCACTCTTCCAATTCCTGTTGACTATTTGGAGGCCTGTAGTACACTCCCAACAAGGAGATCATCCCCTTTTTATTACTCACCTTCACTCATATAGCCTCCCTGAGCAGTCCTTCAGAAATGTCATCTCAAATTACTGCTTAATCAACAAAGCAACACCGGCTCCTGTTATACCCTCACCTCTCTATCTCTCCTGTAGCACATGTACCCTGGAACATTAAGCTGCCAACCCTCTCCCTTTCTTAGCTAGGTTCCCACAATGGGTACGTGTGACATCCCAGTCACACATTCCTATCCACGCCCTGAGTCTATCCACCTTACTTATCAGGCCTCTCGCATTAAAATGTGCAATTCAATCCAACTGTCCTTCCTCACACCCTCCTGTTCTTGCCTATTCGCTACATGGAAATTTATTTCATCACCATCCATAGTGACTTCAAGCTTCTCACCCGTCTCAGTCCTGCATTGGATCTCACTCCTCTACCAATCTAGTTTAAACCCACCCAGCAAACCTGCCTGCAAGGATATTGGTTCCCCTCCAGTTCAAGGTCAACCCATCCCTTCTGTACACGTCACCTCTTCCTCAGAAGAGATCCCAATGGTCCAAAGATCTGAATCACTGCCCCCTGCACCAGTTCCTCAGCCACACATTTATCTGTCCTATCTTCCTGTTCCAACCCTCACTAGAATGTCGTACCAGATATTTTCCGGAGATCACCACCTTTTAGGCTGACTCCCGATAATCGTTTTGCAGGACCTCATCCTTTTTCATACAGATGCAATTTGCACCAACATGCACAGGGACCTTTTTACTTTAGTTTAGAGATACAGCATGGAAACCGGCCCTTCGGCCCACTGAGTTGGTGCCATCTAGCATTCCCCGCACACTAACGCTATTCTACACACTCTAGGGACGATTTACACTTATACCGCCAATTAACTTACAAACCTGTACGTCTTTGGAATGTGGGAGGAAACCGGAGATCCCGGAGAAAACCCGTGAAAAACTTACAAATAGAAACATAGACATAGAAACATAGAAATTAGGTGCAGGAGTAGGCCATTCGGCCCTTCGAGCCTGCACCGCCATTTAATATGATCATGGCTGATCATCCAACTCAGTATCCCATACCTGCCTTTTCTCCATACCCTCTGATCCCCTTGGCCACAAGGGCCACATCTAACTCCCTCTTAAATATAGCCAATGAACTGGCCTCAACTACCCTCTGTGGCAGAGTCCGTGAAAAAATTACAAATGCCGTACAGGCAGCACCTGTAGTCAGGATCGAACATAGGTCTCTACCGCTGTAAGGCAGCAACTCTACCACTGCTCCACCGTGCTAACTTCTTTGGCTGTTCATTATCCTTTAAGTATTGGAAGTGAAAGCCAGCAGATGTGATGAATGTTAATTACAATTAGTTTATTGTGATTAATAATAATTCACATTATGTAAATTATGCGAATAATGTAAAGTGAATCATTACATTCCAATGATGTAGGAGAGGTTTTTTCCAGTATTTCAGGCCCAATATAATGGATTAGACTTTGGATAAACTGAGCCAGCAGGGTAGAATATAAAGTTGTCCCACTCACAATAAAAATTCAAATAGAATTTTTAAAAATTCAAACATTGTGGGGTATTTTTTTATACTTTTACGCTAGAATAACATATACTGTAGCAGAGGTGGTGGGAGCAGGTATTGAGGGGTGTTATTCTAGGACACCAGAATCAACTGTTGAGGCTTCCCGAGGTGTTGTGGGCCTGACTCAATGAAACACCAGTGAAGGGAGGTGCCCACTTGATAACCCCAATGATATGCTGGCATCTACATCATTTTACTTCGGAGTCACGTGAGTGACTACGTGAAGAACCCGCTCAGCACGCATGCGCGGCATTACGCCAGCAGTGCAACAGCGGCTACAGTGGGAGTCAGGCGCTCCCGCTGCAATTTAAAAGACGGACCATCAGGTAAGTTAAACTGAGGTCGGCTTTACTTGCGAAAGGAGAGCCATCTGATTTCTGCTTTCAGAATGAGTACAACTAAGAAAAGGCTCTCAAAGAAATCTGTTCCCCGTTCGACTCCACCGGAGGAGCGTTCCATCAGGGGGGGGCAGCAACAGGCGGTAGGACCACTTACCGGGCGCTCCGACATCCCCGACACCGTGCCGAGCCCAGTCCCGCTAGCGCCTGAGCAGCGGGCTGGATGTAAAGCTACCCAGAAAAGCGTCCGGGCGGTGGTTTCCGACTCGTCAGACGGGGACGTCTCTCCACCCACACGGGGGAGAGACAGCCGCCTGAGCCGCATGGAGCGGCTCCTGGAGCAGGTGCTCCAGCGAGACGCGCCGCGTGAGGGGCACTCTCGCAGGGGGAGTTCAGGCACTCCCTCCACAGTGCCTTGTGCACTGCCTATTGCTTCCTCCTTACCCGAGGGTAGCTTTGGTGACCAGGACTGTGCTGGTCAAGAAGAGGGGACGCTGGCTGAAGATTTCGGGAGTATGCAAGGGGTGCAGGAACAGGAAGAGCTGCTGGGTGTGGTGGACCACTACGTGGCAGCCCAACGTGCAGGAAGACCGTTAGAGGCCAAACGAGCGGCCAGCATCAACCGCCTCTCCAACAGGCCCCTACTGGAGCAGGTGGTCAATGAGGCCTTAGAAACATATACAGCTCCAGAGAACTGCCGGCTGTAAACAGCCAAATCTGGGGGCATGTTGGGGCAAATATTCGGAGCCAGGAGCTAAAACTGTAGCAGATCCTCAGGCTCCTGACGTCAGCCATCACATCGTTTGCTCGTTCCGTGGACAACACCGAGATGACCACTAATCAACAAGATACTCTCGCTCTGTTGTGCAATATGCAATTAGAGATCAACAACCTGCGTAAAGAAATCATAAGACCTGCCCAATCCTAAATTTGTGGGGTTGTGTAAAACCCCAGCCACTTGATGTAGAAATTCTGAATCAATGTTGTGCAAAATGGTTGGCCAGGTAGACCAAAGGACATAAGAGCTGACCAGACAACAGGCTGCTCTTGTCTTGCAGTTACTGACCTCACACAGGCCCAGTCTGACAAGATTGAGGAATACACAACCTCCCCCCCTAGCCAGGAAGACTGAGGAATGTACTGGTCTGAGATTATGTGTGGGTCCTCTTTCATCCCCTTATATGTACATACTTGGTTTCCTATATTCTTCGTACCTGTCGGTTCTTTGATCAGGGGAATGTGGGAGGTGCTAAACGGTGGTATTAACATATAAAGAGCCTTGCAATTAAGGGCAGTCAGCTTGACTCTTTGCCAGGTTGTAACCTGTGTGGAGACTCCTGCTCAATAAAACGTACGTTTAAAGCAACCCCGGTGCCTGGTCGATTATTGTCGAAACAACCGATGTGAGAGAGAAACGTGAATCAACACACTGAGCCAGACACACTGCTCTTTGGCAAAGACCTCACAAAGCAAATGAAGGATATGGAAGAGGCACATTCAGATAAATCTAAGTTGAAGCCATCCACAACCATGGACTGCTTGGGCTTCACAATTAATTCAGTTCATATGACTGTAACTTTGCCAAGAGACAAAACAGTTGCATTGGCACAATCATGCAACAATTTAATGGGCAATGAACGACCAACTATTCGACAAGTAGCAAGAGTAATTGGGAAAATGGTAGCAGCATTTCCGGCTAAACAATTCGGACCTTTGCACTATCAAAACTTACAAAGAGCAAAGGTACAGGCACTAAAATGACATGCAGGTCATTATGATCGTGTCATGAAGTTACCCACTGAAGCAATATCAGAACTACAGTGGTGGGCAAAAAACATTTGGCATAGTTTCAGCCCTTTTATCATCACCGACCCTACGTTAGTTATCCAAACAGATGTCAGTGCTCAAGGCTGGGGAGCAACAAACTCCATATCCAGCACAGATGGTAGATGGACTAACCCAGTCATCATTACTACTTACACTGGGCATTAATTATCGAGAGATGTTGGGTGCCTTTTATGGTTTAAAAGCATATGTATCAAATATGCATCACTTGCATGTACGGTTACAAATAGATAATACTACGGTGGTGGCCTACATTAACCATATGGGCGGCATAAAATCGTTATCATGCGACAAGTTGGTCAACACAATTTGGCAATGGTGTGTCGAAAGACATATTTGGCTATCAGCAACTTACCTGCCAGGTAAGCTAAATACAGTGGCAGACACCAGGTCACGTAAATTTAATGACAACATCGAATGGATGTTAAACCCCAAAATATTTGCAAAAGTTATCAAGCAATATGGCACGCCAGATATCGATTTATTCGCATCAAGGCTAAATCACCAGATACCAATGTATGTCGCTTGGGAACCAGACCCTGAGGCAGCAGCGGTAGATGCGTTCACGCTGGATTGGGTAAATTTCTTCTTCTATGCATTTCCTCCCTTCTGCCTCATCAGTCGGGTACTACGCAAAATACAAATGGACTCTGCTTCAGGTATTTTGATAGTACCCGATTGGCCTATGCAGCCATGGTTCCCGATACTCCATGATATGGTTGTTGAAACTCCAATGGTATTCCCCAGTGACCCAGAGTTATTAACACCCATTGTCAGGCACAAGCCACCTGTGCCATGAAAAAATCAAACTTCTGGGTTGCAGATTCTGAACAGACCACTTCTGGGACTGGGATTATCAGAACAAACCATCGACACCATGTCAGCATCCCTCTGAACATCCACTAAAAAACAATACTTGACCAGTATCAAAAAATGGGAAAAGTACTGTCTGGATACAGGGACCACCTACACAACTGCATCAATCATCAACGTACTGGAATTCCTGGCCAAACTTCACTACGAAGAAGGACTCAGCTCCAGTGCCATTAACACAGGAAGAAGTGCCCTGTCTGCCTATTTAAAACTAACACCAGGACAACAGGCCATGGGATCTCACCCGCTGGTGGTAAAATTAATGAAGGGCATTTACAATACCAACCCCCCTAGACCAAGGTACACCCATATATGGGATGTCAGTGTGGTCCTGACTTACCTCAGGGGATGGCCACCAGCCAGGTCCCTCAGCCTGGAACAATTAATACTCAAAACGCTAATGTTAATGGCACTTGTATCCGCACAGAGGGTCCTGTCACTACATTGATTGCGACTGGACAACATGATTACAGTTCCAGACCAGATCTCTTTTATGATCCAGGGACTGATCAAACAGAGCAGGCCAGGAACACCAAATCCAGTCATGGAATTCCGGGCTTACCCGCCAGAACCACGGTTATGTGTCATGACCCACCTACTATCCTATATAGACACAACTAATAATATTAGAGGGAGTGAAAAAGCCTTGTGGGTCAGTCATAAAAAACCTCATGGTCGGGTGACGAGCTAAACCATTTCGAGATAGCTCAAGCAGGTACTAAAGGCTGCAGGGATTGACACTAACTTGTATAAATCTCACTCCACCAAGGCAGCATCCACATCAACGGCTGAAAGAATGAACGTGCCGATGGACCACATCCTGGCTACAGCAGGATGGTCGAGGGAAACCACGTTCAGAACTTTTTATCACAAGCCGTTGGCAAAACCTGTTTTATTGCAGAAAAAAATTTACAGTCTGCAAATATTTAATTTAAGCCTGGGGGAGCGATTTATTTTTTGTTGTTATTGTTAATAAAAACCGTTTTGTTTTCTACAAACCGATTCATTGGTTGATTACGATAACACACTTCCTCCCTGAAGGACTTCGGCAGTGAGTGAAGTAATAACTGTTACACCGTTTTAAATCACAGAGCTTTGAAATCTTCACGTAGTCACTCCGAAGTAAAATAGTAAGATTAAACGAGAACTTACCAGTTTGCAGTTTGATCTGTATTTTATGAGGAGTTACGATGAGGGATTACGGGCCTTCCGCTCCCACCCTCAATAATATGATAAACTGAGGTCTCCTTGTCTTTACTGTGTTTACCTCAATAACTGTGTCTATCTATGATTCCACTCCGCTGTTTTGAAGTATGCTGCGCATGCTTGCTGAGCAGGTTCTTCACGTAATCTCTCATCGTAACTCCTCATAAAATACAGATCAAACTTCAAACTGGTAAGTTCTCGTTTAATCTTACTATTTTTCTTTTTTACTGAGGTAGTTAAGATGTAGGTAGCTGTTTGGCACATATGGACTTAGTTATTGTCCTTAGCCTAAGTGGTATATTCAGTTAGATAGTTAAACAACAGACAATAGAAACAAAGGTGCAGGAGTAGGCCATTCGACCCTTCGAGCCAGCCATTCAATATGGCTGATCATCCAATATCAGTACCCCGTTCCTGCTTTCTCCCCATATCCCTTGATTCTGTTAGCCCGAAGCTAAATCTAACTCTCTCTTGAAAACATCCAGTGAATTGGCCTCCACTGCCTTCTGTGGCAGAGAATTCCACAGATTCACAACTCTCTGGGTGAAAAAGATATTCCTCATCTCAGTTCTAAATGGCCTACCCCTTGTTCTTAAACAGTGATCCCTAGTTCTGGACACCGCCAACATGGAGAACATTTTTCCTGCATCTAGCCTGTCCAATCCCTTAAGAATTTCATATGGTTCTATACTTTGGCGTTGAGCTTGGTTTTCTTAATTGAGTGCTTATCCTGGAGTTATGGCACACGTACTTTGTGTTTTAATTGTAATCTACAAGATGTAAAATCAAACATCACATTTTCAATTGAACTGGCGTGAATATGAAACTCTTGCCCACAGATTTTTATCAGTTAAGGTTGTCCCGGGTTATAGTGTCCAGGCAGGATGACGGTGCTGAACTCCCCGATAATAATAATCTATTGAAATAAAGGGGTGGCCTGAGAGTGTAGGAAGGAACTGCAGATAGACACAAATTGCTGGAATAACTCAGTGGGTGAGGTAGCATAAGTAATGGGCGACGTTTCGGGTCGAGACCCTTCTTCAGACTGAGGGTCTGGTTCAGACGTCATTTCATCTCTCCTAAGATGCTGCCTCACCCGCTGAGTTACTCCAGCATTTTGTGCCTACCTTCGATTTAAATCAGCATCTGCAGTTCTTTCTTACGCAAACGAATTGTAGATGCTGGTTTACACCGAAAAGAGACACAAAATGCTGGAGTGCTTTTTAGAATGTCCCTTCCTACAACCACAGAATGGACAAGCAAATCTTTATTTTGCATTTCTTACCATGCAGCGTGCATGTTATTTTGTAAAGTGTAAGTACCTGACTCAGTTTAAAATAGATGAGAGCTACTCCAATGACTGCTGCAAAACACACCAACAGAACTATCACCAGCAAGGCAATGGCCACTATTAAATATGGCTGAAGAGGATTGGAATCATCGTCTACTCCATTAGTACCATTTGGTTGTCCAGTCACAGGCACCTACAATTAAAAGAAAGACAAAATAAATACATTAAATAATTTTCCCAAAATCAGAGAAGATTTACGAGGATGTTGCCAGGACTAAAGGGTCTGAGCTATAGGGAGAGGTTGAGTAGGCTGGGTCTCTATTCCACAGGAGCACAGGAGTGTGTGGGGTGATCTTATAGCGGTGTACAAAATCATGAGAGGAATAGATTAGGTAGATGCACAGATTTTCTTGCCCAGAGTTGGATAATCGAGTCCCCCAAAGAGTCCCAATACAATGTTTCTACAGAAGCTTCTGGAAATTAGTCAGATTAACTGCATAATACAACATTTACCCTGGTAGTACAAATAATTCAGCCAGGGCTTCACACTTCAGCCAATCATCAAACAGCAGTGTAACTGTCCTGCAACATTATTAACATTATTTACAATCACTTTGCAGCAATCCAATCGAAAAAAATGCACCTACAACACCTCAGAGTTTCTCTACAGTCCTCATACATTCTATGAATTGGGAGGATATCTGGACCTCACCTTATCTGATGCATTGATCTGGGACCTAGACTTCCTGGCACCAGCTCACAGCTTGAGGCTTCTTACAGAAAAATGCTAACAGGCCTTGTAGATGCATAAATCATTTGCTTTATTTTAGCTCTGTTTTGGCCAGGATTTACACTGTAGCCGAGCCAATCACACAGAATAAGCTCTCCACCATTGACTCCGTCTACACTTCATGCTGCCTGGTGAAAGCAGCCAACATAATCAAGGACTTTTTACACGCCAACCATTCAATCTTTTCCCATCTCCTGTTGGGTAGAAGATACAAAGGCTTGAAGGCACACATCACCAGATTCAGGAACAGCTTCTTCCCCTCTGTTATCAGACCATTGAACGGTCCTTCAATTGGTTAGGGGCTATTCCCAATTTTCCAACTGACCTTCATTGTGGACATATGACTTTTTCTCTGGAACTGGAACTGCTACAATGCTGGAAACCAATATTCTGCACTCTGATATTTTTCTTTGTGCACAAGCTAAAGCCCCTGTCCTACTTACGTGCCCTTGGCACGCTAATTACGCGACGGTCCCGCGAAGGTAGCACACAATTTAATGCGTCCGCACAGCCGTCTGGAGCACGTGACGTCAGTTGAAGATAGACACAAAATGCAGGAGTAACTCAACGGGACCGGCAGCATCTCTGGAGGAAAGTAATGGGTGATGTTTCGTGTCAAGACCCTTCGTCAGTCTGAAAGAAGGGTCTTGACCTGAAAAGTCACCCATTCCTTCTCTCCAGAGATACTGCCGGTCTCGCTGAGTTACTCCAGCATTTTGTATCTATCTTCAATTTCCTTGGCCCCATTCTGGGAGTAGAAGTGGGGGCCGATCCGAACCGCAACGGCCGTGAGCCCCAGGCCGAGTTCGGCGATCATTTGCCTGCTTCTGCTGCTGTTGGAGGTGAGACATTGCATCGCGCCAGGGTCTTGGACCTGTCCCACTTTGGCCGTCAGTTTCGCAACAGGCCGTTGGTGCGCGAAGATTTAGTTTGCTACAAAGATTTCGGCGCCCCGCACGATGTCGCGCACAACTACATACCCCTCCGCGCTTCTCAGTGGGACCGGCCCCGGACGGCCATACGATGCCCGTGTGCCTTAATGCGACCACGAGGTTGTGTAATTTGTGTGCCAAGGACACGTAAGTGGGACAGGTCCTTTATGCACTTCTGCATGGCTTGGTTGTACTCCTAGATAGCATGAAATGATTTAATTGAATAGCACACAAGCAAATGCTCCTTACTGTACCTCGGTACATATGATAATAATCGGCAATAGTAGTAGTGATTGTTGAAAATTCCAGCAGATACCTGCAAATACCAATGTTTCATTGTCTTACTCAGGACCCTTTAATTCATGTCTTCTAATTCTCTTAGACGTTAAAGCTGACACGTTACATGTTATTCCTCCAGTTTCTAACAATAACAGGCTATAACAAGCTGCAGGTTTATCTTTAGTTTTGTTTAGTTCAGAGATAAAGCGCGTAAACAGGCCCTTCGGCCCACTGAGTTCACACCGACCAATGATCCCCACACGCTAACACACATGTGGGACAATTTACACTTATATCAGGCCAATTAATCTACAGACCTGTACGTCTTTGGAGTGTGGGAGGAAACCGAAGATCCCGGAGAAAACGCACGCGGGTCACGGGGAGAACGTACAAACTCCGTACAGACAGCACCCGTAGTCGGGATCGAACCCGGGTCTCCGGCGCTGCAGGCGCTGTAGAGCAGCAACTCTACCGCTGCACCACCGTGCTGCCCTTAAATCTATTTAATCATCCTGTGCACCAACGTCACCAGGAATGTGACAGCTCTTCTCGAGTGAAATAACACTCATGAACACTGCGCCCAACTTCCTAATGGATGGCATCAGGTGCCAATTGACTTTCAAGCACCAAGTAAAGGATCTGTCCACTTAAGCTATTTTTTAAGCGACTACAGATGGCTAGGGTTTCGCCTGTATGGTCAGGAGTAGTATCCTCAGTCGCCCAAAGTGTCGTAGCGCCTTTCTGGTTGCCGCTGGATTTTCAACATGTTGAAAAATTTGTCGGAGGCAATCGGCGACAGTGGGTTTGACGCCAATGAACGTAGCTTGACTTCTCCTGACTTAGGTGTTGTCGTAGTTGTTGCCACGGTAACGTAGGTTGTCGCCAGGTGACGTAGGTTGTCGCCGGTGCTGACCGGGTTTTATTTGTTGTTAAAGTAATGATTCTATTTCAAATTTTATGTCAAAGGGAGATCCAGTCGCCGGTTTTTCAGCAACCTGCTACACTATGACAATCGCCGACAGTCACCTAAATATAGCCTAAGTGGGACAGGCCCTTAAGACCTATCAGGTGCACTCTCTCCAAAGTCTTGTGCAATAGAGATCTGCGTGGGCATAAAAATGGGCCTTGGCCAGTGCACCAACTGTGCATGACTGTTCTGGTCCCGAGTCAAGCTTGAGATTTTTTTCTATGCCCAACCTGACAATCTTGGGAACATGAAGTTGGGTTAAAAAATATCACTGAAAGCGGTATTAAAGGAGAAAAGAGTGATGAGGTAAAGTGAAAGGCACATTGGGACATCTAAAACTATCCTAAACAAACATGTTTCACCTGTATTCGCAAAGAAAATGGATTTACTATTTGGAGGATTCAGCAAAGGGAAATCCTAATCGGTTTATGTTTATTATTGTCATGTGTACCAAGATACAGTGAAATACCTGTATGTAGTTTTGTGTGCTATCCATTCAGATCAGGTAATGCTATGCACAAATACAACATCACACTCATGCAATAGGTAGATCAAAGAGGACGATACAGAGTGCAGAGTATAATTCTCAGCATTGTAGCGCATCAGTTAATCGACTACGTCCAATGTTCACAATGGGGTGGAGATGAATTGCACAATACCCCAACTTCTGAAGGACCATTGCAAAGCTTAATATCAGAGAGGAAGAATCTGTTCTCGAGTATAGAAACATAGAAACATAGAAAATAGGTGCAGGAGTAGGCCATTCAGCCCTTCGAGTCTGCACCGCCATTCAATATGATCATGGCTGATCATCCAACTCAGTATCTTGTACCTGCGTTCTCTCCATACCCCCTGATCCCTTTAGCCACAAGGGCCACATCTAACTCCTTCTTAAATATAGCCAATGAACTGGCCTCAACTACCTTCTGTGCCAGAGAATTCCAGAGATTCACCACCCTCTGTGTGAATTCTTTTTCTCATCTCGGTCCTAAAAGATTTCCCCCTTATCCTTAAACTGTGACCCCTTGTTCTGGACTTCCCCAACATCGGGAACAATCTTCCTGCATCTAGCCTGTACAACCCCTTAACACGTGATGCACACTTTCAAGCTTCTATATCTTCTGCCTGGTGGGAGCGTGGAGAAGAGGAATAACCGGGGTGGGACAAGACTTTGATTATGTTTGCTGCTTTTCTTGGGCAGCATGGTAGAATTAAAGGTGGATAAATCCCCAGGACTGGATGGGATTTAACCCATGCTATTGTGGGAGCAAGGAAAAATGTTTCTTTGGTTCTGGTTGACATCTTTGATGGACACAAATAAGGTGCCAGAGGACCAGCGGATGGCAAGAATGGTTCCCCTTTTCTTTGCTTTCTCTTCCGCCTTCCTTTACCCTTCTTTGTGGTCACCCAGCTACTTTCTGCATGGACGTGGGTGGCCATCTCACTAAAGCTCCTATCTGTGGTTCCCTTGGCTTCCGGATGATCCTGAGTTCATCAGCTGCAGCTCCAGTTCCACAAGGATTGGTGCTGGGATTTTTTGTTGCCTGTAATATTCAAGAATGATTTTGATGTAGACGGAGGAGGTATGGTCAGTAAGCTCGTGGAAGACACAAATATTGGTGAAGTTATTGATGGTGTGGAAGGTGATCTGGCTTCAGGGGAGACTAAAGTGTTGGTGAAATAGCCTTACTAATGGTGTCTGTACAGAGTTTGTACGTTCTCCCCGTGATCTGTGTGGGTTTTCTCTGAGATCTTCGATTTCGTCCCACACTACAAAGACATGCAGGTTCACAGGTTAATCGGCTTGGTATAATTGTATAAATGTAATATTTCCCCTAGAGTGTGTAGGGAAGTATTAATGAGCGTGGATCGCTGGTCGGTGCGGACGCAGTGGGCTGAGGGTCTGTGTTGTGCCTCAATGCAATGAGTTGCAATTTGGGAGTGCTAATGAGGTTACTACATATGCCATGAATGCTCGGGTCCAAGGGAGTTCTGAGCAGCAGAGGGACCTTGGTATTTGAGACCAATGACCCTTGAAGCTGGCTGTGCAGGTAGCAAATAGTTTTAAGAAGGCATATGGACTGTTGGTCTTCATTAAGGACCTGTTCCACTTAGGCTATTTTTTAGGTGACTACAGGCGACTAAACCATCACCACATGGTTGCCGTGGTGTGGCCTGTATGGGCGTGAGTAGTCTCCTCAGTCACACAAAGAGTTGTAGCGTCTTTCTGGTCGCTGCTGGATTTTCAACATGTGTGTTTGACGCCAATGAGCGTAGCTTGACTTCTCCTGATGTAGGTGCTGTCGTAGGTTGTCGCCTGGTGACATAGGCTGTCGCCAGTGCTGACTTTGGTTTGTTTTGCTTGTGATGATTCTATTTAAAATTTTATGTCGAAGGGGGGTCCAGACACTGGTTTTTCGGCGACCTAATACGACTATGACAGTCGCATGCAGTCGCCTAAAAATAGTCGATGTGGGACAGGCTCTTTGGTCGGGTTATAGTGATACAGCATGGAAACAGGCCCTTTGGCCCAACATCTATGCCGACCAAGATGCCTCATCTACACTAGTCCACCTGCCTGTGTTTGGCCCATATCTCTCTAATCATTTCCTATCCATGTAACAGTCCAAATGTTTTTTTAAATGTTGATACAATGTATACCTCAACTACCTCCTCTGGCAGTTTGTATCATTTATCCATCACTCTGTTAATAAATTCCTCCTCGGGACCCTATTATACCTTTCTCCTCTCACCCTAAACCTATGTCATCTGGTCTTTGATTCCCCTACTCCTCTGTAAAGGACTCTGTGCATCTCAGATTCAGATTCAGATTCAATTTTAATTGTCATTGTCAGTGTACAGTACAGAGACAACGAAATGCATTTAGCATCTCCCTGGAAGAGCGACATAGCAAATGATTTGAATAAATAATAATAAGTGCCCGGGGGGGGTGGTGATTGGCAGTCACCAAGGTACGTTGTTGAGTAGAGTGACAGCCGCCGGGAAGAAGCTGTTCCTCGACCTGCTGGTTCCACAACGGAGAGATCTGTAGCGCCTCCCGGATGGTAGGAGGTTAAACAGTCCATGGTTGGGGTGAGAGCAGTCCTTGGCGATGCTGAGCGCCCTCCGCAGACAAAGGGCCTGTTTCCATGCTGTATCACTGTAACCCGACCAAAGAGCCTGTCCCACATCTAACCTCTCTGGGTAATTCAATACAAGAGCAAGAGGTTATACTTCAGATTTATAAAAAATTGGATGGCTCTCAGCTGAAGTATCACAGTCAGTTCGAGTCCCCATGTTTAGATTAGTTTAAAGATATAGCATGGAAACAGGCCCTTCGGCCCACCGGGTCCGCGCCGACCAATGATCCCCGCACACTAACACTATCTTACACCCACTAGGGACAATTTTTATATTTATACCAAGCCGATTAACCTACAAACTTGTACGTCTTTGGAATGTGGGAGGAAACCGGAGATCTTGGAGAAAACCCAAGCAGGTCACGGGGAGAATGTACAAACTCCATACAGACAGCACCCGTAGTCGGGATCGAACCCGGGTCTCTGGCACTGCATTCGCTGTAAGGCGGCAACTCTACCGCTGCGCCACCGTGCCGCCCCTAGTATTTCAATGATTAGGAGACACAAGAGAGGTTAAGGTCCGTTTCCTCTGGAGAGAAGGATCTCAAGGGGGACAAAATTGAGGAATATAAATTTACGAGGCATAATTGAGGTACAGGTATATAAATTTACGAGGCATATTAGGTAGGGCAGACTGCAGGAAAAGGGGTGATAGCAGATCTGAAGGGGAATTTTTCCACCCACAGAGCACCAGGAATAAACTGCCTGAGAGAATGAGGGAAGCAGAGTTACTGACAACATTTAAGAAGTTTTTCGTCTAGCATTGTCTAGGCATTGAAGGCTGTGAGCCATTGTGCTGGGTGTGGGATTAATTTGGATGTGTGCCTTGGTTAATCCTGGCTAAATTGGACCAGTCAAGACTTCTAAAATGGGGCTAAATTTCAGGACTTGTTGGGAGATTTGGTCAGATTGGGAATGATTTCTGCAGAGCTGGGACAGGCTGCGAGAGGTGCCAGAGAGTCCGGAGCTTCGATATATGCAATATATCGGGGAACCTGCTAGCCTTGTCAATCTGATTCCAAATGCATAGAATGGATTGGGTGGTTGCAAACTAGACAGCGTTGCAGATCTAGATAACGTTGCAGAATCGGACTCTGCTGGATGTTTATTGGATGGAGTGTTAAGCTTTGTCTGGAAACCCTGTAAATCAAGGTACATATTTCAATTGGCCAGAGTGAGCAACACCGGAATTGGAGGATCAGCACCTCATATTCCGCTTGGGGAGTCTGCATCCTGGTTGGATGAACATTGAATTCTCACAGGTACACAAAAATGCTGGAGAAACTCAGCGGGTGCAGCACCATCTATGGAGCGAAGGAAATAGGTGACGTTTCGGGCCGAAACCCTTCTTCAGACAGTTGAATTCTCACAATTCTGTTAGGCCTTGCTGTCTCCTCCCCTTCCTACCTCTCCCTCAGCCCTTGTGCTCCTCCTCCTCTTTTTTCCTTTCTTCTTCCCGCCTTCACCCCCCCCCCCCAACACCCCACCAGTCTGAAGAAGGGTTTCAGCCCAAAACGTTGCCTATCTCCTTCGCTTCATAGATGCTGCTGCACCCGTTGAGTTTCTCCAGCATTTTTGTGTACCTTACATGTTTCAATAGTTGACTTCACCCTGTAGTTCGTTAGCAATACAATGTATTGAGCTGTTGTATTATTGGGTTAGGGAAACGTCAGTTATGTATGGGGATAATCGATATCTGTTATTGGGTAATTGTAAGACAATCCTATGTGTGGTTCGGCCCTTGAGTTCGCGGGGCATATAAAAACGGTGATGACGAGATTCGTGGTCGATGTCCTGGAGAACATCTGTAGTATCTCTGTCTACGCGAGGCCTAGAGGGTTTGAATAGATGGAAGCAGGGATCAAACCCACGATGGGGATAGTAGATGCAGTGTTTGATCTATGATGCGCTTTTGGTAAAATAAACTTTAGTCTTTTCAAGTGCTTGAGTCGGTGTTTTTACTGAAACTAGACTGGAGGGAAGCTCAGAAACGAGCAATTATCACCTTCTTGGTGTTCACCAGCTACTTTTGGCCTTACAGTGCAGAGACCTGGGTTCAATCCTGACCACGGGTGCTTGTATGTACAGAGTTTGTATGTTCTCCCCGTGACCTGCGTGGGTTTTCTCCGAGATCTTCGGTTTCCTCCTACGCTCCAAAGACGTACAGGTTTGTAGGTTAATTGGCTTGGTGTAAATGTAAAATTGTCCCTAGTGTGTGTAGGATAGTGTTAATGAGTGGGGATCGCTGATCAAGTTTCAGGATGATGGGATCAGGGTGAGAGATTAATTTGGAAGTGACCCTGGTCAGCATGGACATTGTGGACCGAATGTACACAAAAATGCTGGAGAAACTCAGCGGGTGCAGCAGCATCTATGGAGCGAAGGAAATAGGCGACGTTTCGGGCCGAAACCCCTCTTCAGACTGATGGAGGGTGGGGGGGAGAGGAAGGAAAAAGGGAGGAGGAGGAGCCCAAGGGCGGGGGGATGGGAGGAGACAGCTCGAGGGTTAAGGAAGGGGAGGAGACAGCAAGGGCTAGCAAAATTGGGAGAATTCAACGTTCATGCCATCGGACGCAAGCAACCCAGACGGAATATGAGGTGCTGTTCCTCCAATTTCCGGTGTTGCTCACTCTGGCAATGGAGTAGACCCAGGAACGAGAGAGTTGGCCGAATGGCCTGGTTTCCATGTTATGTATTACTGTGACTCTGTGAACATTGCCGTGATTATGGCAGTCTCTCATTCCCTTTTCATGAGAGATGGTGCTGTTTTTTTTTCCTGATCTGGATAGATTTTTTGCACGTGACCATCTTGATCACATGTGAATCTGTAATCCTGACCCAACCCAAGCACACACTTGTGGTCGAGTTCTGTCCTTCTTGCGTTGGTAACAGAGAAACACAGAAACATAGACAATAGGTGCAGGGGCCGGCCATTCAGCCCTTCGAGCCAGCACCGCAATTCAATATGATCATGGGTCATCATCCAAAATCAGTACCTTGTCCCTGCTTTCTCCCCATATCCCTTGATTCCTAAGAGCTATATCTAACTCTCTTGAATACATCACAGAGCGGAAACAGGCCCTTCGGCCCAACGAGCCCGCACCGCCGAGCGACCCCCATATATTAACGCTATCCTACTACACACAGATGATGGTTAAGGGACAAAAGGACTCAAGGTGCTGGAGTAACTCAGAGGGTCAGGCAGCATCTATGGAGAACTTGGATAGATGACGTGGTTGGAGCCCTTCTTCAGTCTGCTGAGTTACTCCAGCACTTTGTGCCCTTTTGTCCACTAACCATCATCTGCAGTTCTTTTTTTCAAATACATACAATGATAACGCCTTACTCATTTATAACAGATACTCGCCAATAAGGAACACCATTCCCTGTCACCTATGGTCCATTATAATGAGGGTTTACTGTATACTATATTATTTACTGTTTTTACTCTACACTATATTACCATATACTCTATGCTGAAGTAACTCAGAGGGTCAGGCAGCATCTCTGGAGAACATGGATAGATGATGTTGAAACCCTTAGAGTCATAGAGTCATAGAGTGATACAGTTAGAAAACAGGCCCTTCGGCCCAACTTGCCCACACTGAGCAACATGTCCCAGCTACACTGGTCCCACCTGCCCGCATTTGGTCCATATCCCTCCAAACCTGTCCTAGCCATGTACCTGTCTAACTGCTTCTTGAACATTGGGATGGTCCACTTTTTCAGGCTGTTAAGTTACTCCAGCACTTTGTCACATTTCACCTTAAAGTCAGTAGCCGCTGCTGCTGGGCTGCACCAGCGAGCCCTTCTTCACCCACCTCATGCTCTGATTAACACGGCTGTGGTTGTTGCTCAGGTTGTTGCCTCTGGTTAGCAGCGCTTTCTTCAGGCTGCCGCCACTGACAGGGCCACTCTCCCCTCTCACCAGCTGTGGCTTCTCCCTATCGATCGTCGGTCTCTCCACTCCTCCCTCCACCGCAAATAATTCCACGTCCACCTCCTTCTTCATATACAATTCTTAAGGGATTGGACAGACTAGATGCAGGAACAATGTTCCCCATGTTGGGGGAGTCCAGAACCAGGGGGGTCACAGTTTAAGAACAAGGTGTAGGCCATTTGGGACTGAGATGAGGAAAAACCTTTCACCCAGAGAGTTGTGATCTGTGGAATTCTCTGCCACAGAAGGCAGTGGAGGGCAATTCACTGGATGTTTCCAAGAGAGAGTTGAATGTAACTCTTAGGGCTAATGGAATCAAAGGATATGAAGAGAAAACAGCAATGGGATACTGATTTTGGATGATCAGCCATGATCATTTTGAATGTCGGTGCTGGCTTGAAGGGCTGAATGGTCTACTCCTGCATTTATGTTTCGATGTTTCTATGTTTCCCCGCAGTAGCCGTCAGTTTACAAGGTGGAGCATGTCGACGACTCTGGGGGAGAAGGAGGAGGAGGTGGCAGTGGAGGTGGGGGGCGTGTGTGCGCGTGTGTATGCAGTCGCGCTTGTGTATGTGTGCACGTGTGTGTGTGTGCATGGTGTGTGTGTGTGCACGTGTGTGTGTGCGCACGTGCATGTGCATGTGTGCGCATGTGTGTGAGTGGTCTGCGCGCGTGCGCGTGCTTGTGTGTGTGCGTGCGCGTGTGCACGAGTGTGGGCGTGCGTGCTTGTGTGTGTGTGCGCGTGTATGCACGCGCATGTGCATCTGTCTATCTCTGCCTTAAAAATATCCATGACTCCACAACCTTCTGTGCGTATTGGCTTTCAGTGACTTGTGGATGAGGCGTATACTCAGATAAAAATCTCTCTTTTTCTTTTCCCTTCACATTTTCCCAAACGTATATTTTGTCTGCCATTCTCATACACATGCACACCGTTTGTCCATATCTCCTTGCCTCTGCCCTTCACGCAATCCCATCTAATTTTCCAGCATTAGTAAACTTGGACGTACGATACTTGGACCCCTCGGTTGCGTCTTTGATGTATTCCATGAATAACCAGGGTACTGTGGTTCCTTGCCAACAAGTCTGCCTAATTTAGAAGTCTGCCTATTTATTTCCACTCTTTGCTTTCTTTCCATTACCTCGACCTCAATCTAAGTCAATATATTACCCTAAATTTCTCATGTCTAACCTGGTTGATCAACCTCCTGTGTGCGATCTTATTAAACGATGTTTGCAAGAGAGAGTTTGGACATAGCTCTTCTGGTTAACAGAATCAAGGGATATAGGGAGAAAGCAGGAACGGGGTACTGATTTAGGATGATCAGCCATGATCACATTGAATGGTGGTGCTGGTTCAAAGGGCCGAATGGCCTACTCCTGCACCTATTGTCTATGTTTCTAACATCTACTGAAGTTCATATACGCAAAGTCGCACACATCTATTCCATTCGTCACATCATTAAGAAACTTCCACAGATTAGTGAGTGTTCCCTCCTATAGTGAGACAGAGTTTTTCTTTCATAAATCCATGTTAATTCTGCACAATTTTATAACAGTGAAAATCTACTAATCTGGCGTTGCTGGGTGGTGGACTAAGAGATTTTCTGGATTAGCGGATGTTATTTTATTTATAATGCAACATACTTTTAATTCACTTTCTTATAAAGGAGTTAAATGGCAAAATTGCAGTTAATTCAGTAAATTTAAAGTGGCTACTCGGAATAAAACTGAGTGAGTTTCAAGGAGAATGGGGATCGGGTGCCAAATGGGGAGAGCTCATGAAACATGACCCTGGTCAGTGGATGAGGAGTGTGGGAACTACAGTCTAGGCAAGAGGATGGTGGGTCCGGTACTTGGGGCCTGTTGCGTAGTCAAGTAGTGCGGGAAACACGGACCCGTCGAGTTTAGTTTAGATTAGTTTAGCGATACAGCACGGAAACAGGCTCTTCAGCCCACCGGATCCGCACCGACCAGCGATCCCCACATTAACACTCTCCTACACACGCTAGGGACAATTTACCTACAAACCTGTACATGTGGGACGAAATCGCAAATCTCGGAGAAAAGCCACGCAGCCACGGGGAGAACGTACAATGTTTGTACAGACAGCACCCGTAGCTGGGATTGAACCTGGTCTCCGGCGCTGCAAGCGTTGTAAGTCAGCAACTCTACCGCTGCGCCACCGTGCCGCCCGGTGTCAGGGAATGTAGGAACTGAGGGGCCAGTGAGTGGTGAGGAAGTGTGACAGCTGGGGTCTGGTGGGTCCCGTGAGCTGGATGGAGAGCGCAGAAACTGGAGCACCATTGAGTGGACAGCGAGCACAGGTACTCGTGTCTTGTCATAAATTTATGTGTCACAGGAACAGAATTAGGCCATCGGGACCAGCAAGTGTACTCTGCCATTCAATCATGGCTGGTGTGTGTCTCCCTCCTAACTCCATTCTCCTGTCTTCTCCCCAAAACCCCTGACACCCGTACTAATCAAGAATCTATTTATCTCTGCCTTGAAAATATTACTGACTTGGCATCCACAGCGTTCTGTGGCAATAAATTCCACAGATTCATCACCCTGTGACTAAAGAAATTCCTCCTCATCTCCATCCCAAAGGAACGTCCTTCAATTCTGAGGCTATGACCTCTAGTCCTGGACTTTCCCACCAGTCATCCTCTCCACGTCCACTCTATCCAAGCCTTTCACTATTCGGTAAATTTCAATGAGGTCACCCCTCATTCTTCTAAACTCCAGCAAGTACAGGCCCAGTGCCATCATTCGCTGATGTTGTGAGTGAGTGAGGGTCATTGCAAACATTACCTGGTGAGGCAGATATCACACATGGTTGGGTGAGCAGGTTATTGCAACCTTTTCAAGGAATTATCTCATTACGCCCTTCATTTTAGATTCCAGTTTTTTCCTGCCACTGATGTTAGGGTAACTTGTCCATGATACCCTGTATTTTACTTCGGAGTCACGTGAATGATTCTGTGAAGAAGTCCCACCTGTGCGTCATTACGTCTGACGCATTGGTGCACGGCCCAGCATGAGGACACTGCTCCTCCAGCGGTAAGTAGTTTAAAAACCCAGTTAAGTTCGGAAAACTTAGCTGGAAGAAGTCGTTTTTTTGCTGTGGTGCCGTGTTTTCTGTTCTAATTTTTTTCTAGAAGCACCATGGAAAAGGCGACAAAGGGGAAGAGGCGAGCCACAGGTAAACCTAGCGAGAGCCGCGAGAGTGCGGTCGTTGAGCGGCTGCCTGGTACCCCCGCACAGTCGCCGGCTGGGAGATGGGCGACTGCAGACTTGCTGCTAGAAAGCACTGAGCTAGCGCCAGTCGGGCGTAAGGCTACGGAAAAGTCTGCAAGGCCCTTGGACTCAGCTGTCGGGCCGGGAATCCCTTATGGGGAGCGATACAGGTGCAGAACGGCTATCGCAAATGGAGCACCTTATGCAGAGGTTGCTCCAGCAAGGCACACTCCACGGGGAGGAGATGTGTGGGCGCCAGGCTGCACAAAGTGCCGTGCCAGCAGCACCTATGAGAGGCCTGTGAAACAGCACCCTCACGGATGAGGTGAGTGCAGAAGGTCAGCAAAGTTCTGACCACGACTCTGACGGGGACGATGACTCTAGCAAAGAACGGCAGTTGTCAGAGGTCCCATGCCTGGCAGCATTATTCGCTGTCCCGTCAGAGTTTGGAGAGCCACTGGGAGACGAGCTGGCCCAGGTATATGGCTATCTGGGATGTAAGTGTACCACCACGCCCAACCCTCTCTCTCATAAAGGTCATATGGCAGTTCTCATGTTGCTGATCTTCCTATGTTACTTCACACATTTTGTTATCTGTGATTTCATACCGCTGCTTTGAAGATTGACGCACATGCGCACAGTTGGGACTTCGTCACGTAATCACCAACGTAACTCCTCATAAAATAAAGATCAAACTTCAAACTGGTAAGTTGTCGTTCAATCTTACTATTCTCTCTGCCTCTTTTCTTAAATACCAGGAATATATTTTCCACCCTGTTATCAGCAACAATCCTAGAATTGGTAGAATTTTGAATCATAATAACCAGACCAGGGATGTGTGGTCAGGGGAGGCAGGGGAGGCAGAGCCTTACGTGTCATACTCCAATGAAATTAGCTGTTACGAAAAGTAAAGAAAACTAATATTAAAATAAAATAAATAGAAAGATTTTTCCACTGATCTGTTAAAAATGTCATTTCTGTATGAACCCAATCATTTTTTATAGTAAAAATCGCCAAATTTGCGGAGCTCTGATGCCAATACAGGGAGAGGTGATGCAGCGACGAGCTGAGTCTCCCCTCTGATTGCGCAACCCCTCAGAAACTGGATGGAGCGTGGGCAATAAGTGTGTGCCTATTGCTATCTCTCTGTATGTCACTAATGTATTGTTTGTAGACCCCTTCATTACATGTCCTCGCCTTCCATAGACCAGGTAACTTATTTCACGTATAAAGATATTTAGACTCGCTGGTCTCGTTATAAAACTGCAATGAAAAAGCACCAGGGGAGGCAGCTATCACATCTGCCTCACTGAGGGGGGCGTGTCTTGAACCCAGTGGAGGGAGAGGGAGCGTCAATTACGTTGGCTCAGCCCATGTAATTGATACTACCTCGCTCCCCCTCCATGTTAGCGGGATTTTGTGACTTGAAAAATCTACCAAGGAGCCTCAACAAGCATGAAAAATCGCCAACTCACATCAAAGCCAAATTGCTTTAAAAACGTTTGGAACTTCAAGGATAGATCTGGTTTCGAATGAACAGCAGCGATCAAATGTCAGCATTCCCAATGCTAATGTAAAGGAAAACCGTGAGATTTTAAAAGACCTTATTAATGCGACCTGCTTCCTGCTCTGATACTAGCCAGTGCCTCCCAAGCCATTGACCTCACTGCACGCCACTCAACAAGAATGTTCACTGTTTCTATTATCATGTGTTTGAAAACTCTGATATGAACATTGTTAAATCCATGGGATTTATTGGCTTTTAGTTCCTTGGTAATCTTTTCAAAACTCATTCTTATTTTCTTCAGTTCCTCATTGTAGCCAGACCCCATCCAACAATATATTGAATGTATTGAAAGGAACTGGAGATGCTGGTGTATACTGAAGATAGACACAAAGTGCTGGAGTAACTCAGCGGGTCAGGCAGCTTCTCTGGGGAAAAAGGACATGTGACATTTTGGATCGGGATCCTTCATTGGACTCATTTTTTAAAACAATTTTTCTGTCAAGGCAGACACAAAAGTAGTTTATTTTTCTGCCATTTCCTTATTTACCGTGATAAAATCTCATTCACCAACTGTGAGGGACCTAGTTGTCTTTCTGCATTCCCATGGAAGCCGTTCCAGTCTATTTTTAAGTTTCTTGCTGCTTATTCTCTCATAATGTAGTTTGTCTATCTTTATCAAAGGCGCAGTTACTGACCTCTGACATTCTGTCAGTCATATTCTCTTGTCTGCACTGCTCTCATTTTGGAGCAGAAGGTCATGTTAGCTTTTATTTTGGAAACACAAGAGACTGCAGATGCTGGAATCTGGAACAAAAGTAAACTGCTGGAAGAACTAACACAAGGGGAATGCAGCAGCTTTTCACTCTCAATGTCCTTGCCAAGGGATCTTTCCAAGCAGTCGTAGCAGATCTCTGCAATGTCTTCCAATTTGCTCCTCACTCTGGCATTGGAATCATCATCCTTTGCATTTGCACACATCAATTCATCTCGTTGCTTTGAGGAGAAAAGTGAGAACCGGAAGGACAGAGATCCCAGGAATAGGAATCCGCCAGCTTTGCTGGCTTTCCAAAGGTGCAGGTGGCCATTGATTGCACTCATGTGCTCAAGGGATTCCATTATTTACCCAGAACATTTCATCCACAACAAACTCTTTCAATGTGCAACTTGTTGAAGATCATTAGAGGACATTTTCACAGTCATAGAGTTATACAGCATGGAAATTGGCTCTTTGGCCCAACTGGCCATGCTGTCCCAGATGCCCCGTCTACACAAGATGCCCCATCTACACTGGTCTCACTGGCCTGCGTTTGGTCCATATCCCTCTAAACCTTCCTGTCATGTACCCATCCAAATGTCTTTCAAGTGTTATAATGGTACCTGCCTCAATTACTTCATCTGCCAACTCATTCTATATACCCACCATCCTCGGTGGGCCGAAGGGCCTGTTTCCGCTCTGTATATCTAAACTAAACTAAACTAAACTAAACTAAATATCGCTGGTGCTCTCCATTCACAGCTGCTGAGCTCAGTACATGAGTGCTACACGTACCACGATAGCAAAGAACAAAAATGTTTCCCTCAAGACGAGATGTCATTACTTGGATGCCCTACAGTATCCAGGCAATGACATGGACAATCTTTCACCTCTCTCTTTAAACCTTTGTCCTCTGGTTCTTGATTTCCCAACTCCAGGTAAAAGACCTGGGCAGGACTCTGGATAGATAAGGTGCATTCACCGTATCTATTTTCCTCATATATTAATACACCTCCACATGATCACCCCTCAGCCAACTGCGCTCCAAGGTCCTAGCCTTCCCAACCTTTCGGTATAGCTCAGGCCCTCAATTTATGGCAACATCCTTACGAATCTTCTCTGCATTCTTTCCAGTTTAACAACCCCCTTTCAACAGCAGGGTGACCAAAACTGAACAGAATACTTCAAACGTGGCCTCACCAACGTCTTGTGCAACTGCAACACAACATCACGTCTTCTATACTCAATACCATGACTGGCCAATGAACCAAAAGCTTTCTCGACCATCTATCTACTTTTGATGCCACCTTCTTGCAACCGTGTATCTTGCAACCTCTAGATCCCTCTGCCCCAAAACACTCCCCAGAGCCTTGCCGTTTATTGTGAAGGTCCTGCCCTGGTTTCAGCAAAAATGCAACCTCACGCTTATCTGCATTAAAACTCCAGTGACCAGTCCTCAGCCCACTTGCTCAACTAATCAAGATCCTGCTGTAATTCAGGCCTCAGCTCTGCCTGGAGGGATGAATCCTATGAGACAAGTGTATTCTTTACATCTGGGCAGTCACGGTGGCGCAGTGGTAGAGTTGCTGCCTTACAGCGAATGCAGAGACCCGGGTTCGATCCCGACTACGGGTGCTGTCTGTACAGAGTTTGTTTGTTCACCACGTGACCTGCGTGGGTTTTCTTCGAGAACTTCGGTTTCCTTCCACACTCCAAAGACGTACAGGTTTCTAGGTTCATTTGCTTGGTAAATGTAAAAATTGTCC
Organism: Leucoraja erinaceus; assembly: GCF_028641065.1. Classification (NCBI taxonomy): domain Eukaryota; kingdom Metazoa; phylum Chordata; class Chondrichthyes; order Rajiformes; family Rajidae; genus Leucoraja; species Leucoraja erinaceus. Next base: position 143,225,497 of record NC_073377.1, read on the forward strand.
CTAGTGGGTGTAGGAGAATGTTAATGTGCGGGGATCACTGGTCGGTGCGGACCCGGTGGGCTGAAGGGCCTGTTTCCGCGCTGAACTAAACTATACATCGCTGGTACTCTCCATTCACAGCTGCTGAGCTCAGTTACCATGAGTGCTACACGTACCAACAATAGTGAAGAACAAAAATGTTTCCCTCAAGATGAGATGTCATTGCCTGGATACCCTACAGTATTTTAGTTTAATTCCGTTTAGAGATACAGCACAGAAACAGTCCCTTTGGCTCACCACTTCCACGCCCACCAGCGATCCCCACACTATCCTGCGCACAATTTACAATTTACACCAAGCCCATTAACCTACAAACCTGTACGTCTTTGGAGTGTGGTAGGAAACCGAAGATCTCGGCGAAAACTCACACAGGTCATGGTTAGACTGTACAAACTCCGTACAGACAGCACCCGTAGTCGGGATTGAACCCGGGTCTCTGGCGCTGAAAGGCAGTAGCTCTACCGCTACTGCTGGGCACTTCAAGCACATCTTCGTGGACATTACCTCCCTCACTGTAACAAGCACCTCTCTTGGAATAATCACAGAAACCTCTCTTGGAAAATTAGTGCCTAAGCGACAGAGAACAGCATACAATGAATTCATAAGATTTTAAGTGATAGCAGCAGAATTTGGCCATTCGGCCCATCGAGTCTACTCCGACGTTCAATCGTGGCTGATCTAACCCCATTCTCCTGCCTTCTCCCCATAACCCCTGACACCCGTATTTATCTCTGCCTTAAAACGGTCCATCGGCTTGGCCTCCACAGTCTTCTGTGGCAAAGAATTCCACAGACTCACCACCCTGCTTCCAATAAGGATACAATCTTCTTTTTTTCCATTTATAATCTGTTCTCAAGATGAGACCTTCTGTTCTGAAATGCCTTCTTTCTTCACAAAATAAGTTTTTTTTTCTCTGTCGATTAAAGTCCTCCCACACACTTCCTCCATTGCCTGCAGTATTTTCTTCCCCTCCCCAATCTGGTTACAACTATCACAGTGCAGTGGGGCAGCTGATAGAGCTCTTGCCTCACAGTGCCAGAGACCCAGTTTCGATCCTAACCTCGGCTGCTGCCTGTGGGGAGTTTGCACGTTCTCCCCGTGATCACGTGGGTTTCCAGTTTCTCCCCACCACATCCCAACATAGGTTAGTAGGTTCATTGGCTGCTGTAAATTGGCCTTTGAGTGGAGGTAGATAGTAGAATCTGTGGGAAGCTAATTTGTTTACTTTAGTTTAGTTTTGAGATACAGCACGGAAACAGGCCCTTCGGCCCACCGGGTCCATGCCGACCGGCGATCCCAGCTCATTAACACTATCTTACACCTACTATGGACAATTTTTACATTTACCTAGCTAAATACACACACCTATATACACACACAATTCACGCTTATACAAAGTATACAAGGCAATTAACATACAAACATGTACGTCTTTGGAGTGTGGGAGGAAACCGAAGATCTCGGAGAAAACACACGCTGGTCACTGGGAGAACATACAAACTCTGTACAGACAGCACCCGTAGTCGGGATCAAACCTGGGTCTCCAGCGCTAAGGCAGCAACTCTACCGCTGCGCCACCGTGACTAATATGGAGAGAATTAAGCTGAATTAGTGCAGGATCATCAGGGTGATTTCCCTGCCAAACCTTGCATGGAAGCACTGCCAAAACGAAGGGACATTTGGGCAAAATGCTGGTGAAACCTCTCCAATTTGATTTAGAACTGGAGAGGAGAGGAGATGAGAAAATTATGGTGGAAAGAAAAATAAAGGTCCATCTTGCAGGGTTAACAATCCACCCTCTGAAAGTTTATTTAAGTCCTTGCCTGCCTGGAAACAGATGGCTATTCCCAGAGGCAAAGACTGAAGGGACTCCAAGTCTGTCTTGACGTGGCATTCAGTCAGATTTGTTATAGTTTAGTGGTGGAGAGTTTCACTGATGTTGCCATGGTTTCACGAGTTCAATTTACCCAGTTTCATTAAAGAAATAACACGGTCATGGAATGTGCTGTTTATACCTCTCTACAGTACATTATGTCAAAACATTTTCATGTGAAGAGGAACAGATAAAGTTGCCGAACTGCTGTTTACTCATAGATTAGAAAATATTGCAATTCTATCATTCATTTAATTTTGCTAAATATTTGGATTTCCAGTTAACGTTTAGAACATTGATAGCAACATTTTAATTATCTAAACCGTGGATAGCTGGAAAAAATTGAAAGAAATGTCCCTATTTCAAAATAAAGTCAAATGGATGTGCGATTGTGTAAGCATGCATGTGTGGTTGGGGAGCGTGGGTGATGTGTGGGAGTGTTAGGGGGATATGTGTGTGGGTGTGACTATACGTGGAAGTACTAATCAGAACAGTCATTTTGTGCTTACACAAACAAAAACAAATCATTGAACAAACGAGGAAGTTATTCTTGACATTGTTTGTTCTAAGGATACTGTTATGTCTAAGATAGTTGCCCCAAATCAAGCACAGATTGAATTTTTTTTTTTGTGCTGAGTTTTGTGGCTAAAGGCACACAAGCAGAACCATTCATTAACTTTGTTTGGACTTTACTGGTGATAATTCCTGTCCAAAATCACGACATCATCTGGAGGGTATTGCTGGCATCCATGTAAAGAGAGAAAGCAACCGAGTGTCTCTTTATTTAATAACATTGCAGAATCGCTAATTATTTAGAATATGAATCAGGAACCGCCTGCAAGCGATTTCAATCAAATGTCGATCCAGTTACAGAAAGCAGGAGGGTTGATAGAAATATGGGAGCAATGAAAAGAAGAAAAAGAGATAGAAGTAAAAAACTCGGTTACTATTTATTTAGAAAATCAACAACAATTCAGTTTAGTTTGTTGTAACTTCTACCGAGGTACAGTGAAATTTTTTTGATGCATGCTAATCAGTCAGCAGAAAAACAATACACGATTACAATCGAGCCATTTACAGCGTATAGATACATAATAAGGGAATAATGTTTAGTGCGAGGTAAAGACAGTAAAGTCTGATCAAGGATAGTCTTAGAGTCAGCAATGTGGTAGATAGTTGCTCAGCACTGCTCTCTGGTTGCAGTCGGATGATTCAGATGCGGGGAAGAAGCTGCCATATTGTCCTTCTCTCCTTCAATATTTAGGTTTGAAGGAAGTTTGTAAAATTTGCTTATGGAGATGGAAATGTATATAGCATAGACCAGGCTCCTCAACCAATTACATCTGTGGCCACCATTAAGTACCCATCTGCACATTTACCAGCCAATTAACCATGCCATAGATATTAATGGGCAGCAATTAAGACATCATCTGCGGTTAAAAGGAATGGACAAGCTGAAATTTATTCTGGTGGGGTTACAGATCACGTTAAGCAAAACAACACAACTTTCAGTAATTTAAATTGAAAGAAATTAGCTGCATCGCGCACTGGGATGGACGGGGATTGTGGGAAATGCTTACAGTGAAATTCTTATTTGCTGCAGCACAACTGAATATGTAAACATAGTACATTGCAAACAATATAATAAACAAGGAAAACTAGTTAGTGTGTGCACACACACACACACACACACACACACACACACACACACACACACACACACACACACGCACACACACACACACACACACACACACACACACACACACACACACACACACACACACACACACACACACACACACACACACACACACACACACACACACACACACACACAACCCACACAACGCAATATTCCACACACACACACATCCCCCCAACGCAATTCCACCTGTCCACCATTCCAATATTGGTGGCCAGTGGGGGGGGGGGGGTCTGGAACGCTAGTATGGGTGTTGTGGGGCGAAGGGACTGGTTTCCAGAGGGCTGGTATGGACATTGTGGGCTAAATTGATTCTTGGGCTGGCAATTCAGTCACTCAGACCTGGTGGGCTGGCAGATTAGTCACTCAGGGCTGGTGGGCTGGCAGCTCAGTCACTCAGGGCTGGTGGGCTGGCAGCTCAGTCACTCGGGACTGGTAGGCTGGCAGATCAGTCACTCAGGGCTGGTGGGCTGGCAGTTCACTCATGGCTATTCCTTGAAATTCCATTTCAAGCACAGTGCAAGCCATCACATTCGATTTCACAGCTTTTCAAGCAGAGTGCAGGCCACCACATTCAATTTCTCAGCATTTCAAGCAGAGTGCAGGCCACCACATTCGATTTCACAGCATTTCAGGCAGAGTGCAGGCCACCACATTCGATTTCACAGCATTTCAGGCAGAGTGCAGGCCACCACATTCAATTTTACAGCATTTCAAGCAGAGTGCAGGCTACCAAATTGCCAAACAACTCATTGCATTGTCTTTAAGGGCTAACAAATCATTTATTGCAAGTACATTGCAGACTCACAGTTCAGTTGATTCACAGCTTATAATGACAGTTGTGGCCTCTCCCTCACAATCTTCCAGAGTGACTGACTCATGTCCAGGCATCCGGTGTTTTATAGTCCTACCCCTCCCCCCCCCCCAGAAGGGGCATTACTTTCACCATGGTGATTGACAGGCGAGAGGACCAATAAGCTGAACTCAAGGTTTTTAAAACGCTCATAACTTTTTTATTTTTCATCGATAGGAAAAATCCATGCGGCTGCCTCATATGAGGGGGATTGTGAGTAAGATGGCCAAAAATCATAGCGATATAGGGTAGCGTTTTTTCTAGATCAATATACAGTCCAGACAGGAAGTGGTCAAGATGAAACTTTTAGTTATATAGATTGTACCTTTTACAGTCCAGAATCATCCTATGATATTTCGCAGGGCTGTTACTGAAGGGAAACAAGTGGCTGATAATTGATGGTATTTCATTCATTTAAATAGAGCACCAGACAAAGAGATGACCCTTGGATCAATAAAGTAATGGTGGTGGAAGCACATAGCAGGTCAAGGTACCAACGGCCCAACATCCAGAGACACACGTACCCTTTTCAGTTTTAGAACATGGAACATAGAAAAGTGCAGCACAGGAACACACCCTTTAGCTCACAAGGTAGACACAAATTTCTGGAGTAACTCAGCGGGTGAGGCAGCATCTATGGAGAGAAGGAATGGGTGACGTTTAGGGCCGAGACCCTTCTTCAGACTGATGTCAGGGGGGGGGGGGGGAAGATAAAAAGTAGGCGGAGAGAGCAAAACTAGTAGGAGAACTGGGAAGAGGAGAGGAAGGAAGGAGAAAGCAAGGGCTATCTGAGGAGTCGGAGGGAAGGAGGAATCACAGCGGGGAGCAGCGAGAGAGCATGTTGCTGAACTCTCGTCGGACAGAGGAGGAGAACTTCTTCAAAGTAGACCTACTATGAGGAGATTTCGCAGTGGAGTGAACAAAAGTATGAGAATGAACTGCAGATGTTGGATAAAATCGAAGGAATTGCTTTCTTTCTCCTTCCCCTTTCCCCTCCCCCTTCCCAGTTCTCATACTAGTCTTACTGCCTTCACCTACTTTTTCCCCCCCCCCCCCCCCCCCCCCAAAATTAGCCTGAAGATGGGTCTCGACCTGAAACGTCACTCATTTCTTCTCTCCATAGATGCTGCCTTTAGCTCACAGTGTATGTACAGAGCATGATGCCAAGCAGAACTAATTTTGTATGCCTGCACATGATCTACAGTATCCCTTTCTATTCCCTGCAAATCAGTGTGCCCATCTAAGAGGGTAATAAATTTCGCTATCAAATCTGCCTCCACAAGCGCGTCCAAGCATCCGCTACCCTCTCTGCAAAAAAACTTGCCCCACACTACTCCTTTAATCTTTGTTATGCCTTATGGGCCTGTCGCACTTAGGCGATTTTTCAGGCGACTGCCGGTGACTGTCAAGTTGCCGGCAGTGGCCTGAAAAACCGGCAACTAGAACGGCAACTGTCAGAATGGAACACACACACACACACACACACACACACACACACACACACACACACACACACACACACACACACACACACACACACACACACACACACACACACACACACACACACACACACACACACACACACACACACACACACACACACACACACACACACACACATCACTTCTTTCACCAGCCCGTTATGCAGGCGGCGGGAGCGCTGGGGCAAGCGGGGGGACTGCTGTCTGAGTGAAATTCACACGGTGCAAAGCCAAGGGTAGTAGAGACCGAGAACAAGGAAACACACCGCGATGAACAGGAAGGTTGGCGTTGAAATTAAGATGGCTAAAGCACAGTGTACGGTAAGTCCTTTAAATGAGGGAGGAGAGGGGGGAGTAGGGGGGAGAAGGAGGGAGAAGAAGTGGAGACAACTATTAAGAAGCCAGAGATACACGGCAGTGAAGCTCGGCGGACAATAACAGGTTACCCTTGGTTCTGAAAACTATTGCTTACATTTTTTTTCCCCAATGAGTCAATGAAATTCACCGGTCAGCACCGGCTACAACCTACGAGAACCTTCGACCTCCTGGCAACCCACTAGGACCTCATGGCGACCAAACTATGGCACGAGAATTCTCGCTGCTCTCCATGGCGGCTTCATTCTGGTCGCTGCTAATTTTGCAACACGTTGAAAAATTTGTGGCGACCATAATGAGGCCGCGACTAGTTCACAGAATGCGGGAACTCCTCACGACCATGAAGGCGACTCCCCGGCAACCATCCACGACCATGTGGCGACCATGTGGCAACCACATAGTCTTCTGCGGTCCCCTAAAGAGTCGCCTAAGTGGGACAGGCCCATTACAGTCTTTGACATTTTCCATTCTGGGGAATAAAGGTTCTCATTGCTTATCCTATCTAGGCCTCCCATTATTTTATTTACTTCTATCAGATTAAGAATAACGGGTTGGACATTTAGGACTGAGATAAGGAAAAACTTTTTCACCCAGAGTGTTGTGAATCTGTGGAATTCTCTGCCACAGAAGGCAGTGGAGGTCAATGGATGTTTTCAAGAGTTAGATTTAGCTCTTAGGGCTAACGGAATCAAGGGATATAGGGAGAAAGCAGGAACGGGGTACTGATTTAGGATGATCCACCTCATATTGAATGGCGGTGCTGGCTCGAAGCGCCAAATGGGCTACTCCTGCACCTATTTTCGAAGTTTCTATGTTTCTCCCCTCATTCTCCGATGCATCAGATAAAATAATTCAAGTTCGTCCAAACCCTCTTTATAGTTAATCTCTCTAATCCAGGCAGCATTCTGATAAACCCCTTCTATACCTTCTCCAAAGCCTTCATATCCTTCCTGTAATGGGGTGACCAGAACAATATACAATATTCCAAATGCGGCCTAAGCAAAGAATTACAGAAGGTACACAAAAATGTTGGAGAAACTCAGCGGGTGCAGCAGCATCTATGGAGCGAAGGAAATAGGCAACATTCCGGGTCGAAACCCTTCTTCAGATATGGTTTCCTGGCTCCTATAATGAAATGCCCTAACTCATGAAAGCAAGTATCCCAGACATCTTCTTAACCACTCTATCTACTTGTGTTGCTACTTTCAGAGAACTGTGGATTTAGACCCCAAAATGCTGTCAAGGATCTTTACATTAATGGTATACTTTCCCCTAACGTCCAACCTCCCAAAGTACAGCAGTTCACACTTAAGTTTAGTTTAGTTTAGAGACACAGCGTGGAAACAGGCTTTTCAGCCCATCAATTCCAACGATCCACGCACATTCACCCTATCCTACACACACTAGGGACAATTTACACTTATACCAAGCCAATTAACCTACAAACCTGCACATCTTTGGAGTGTGGGAGGAAACCGAAGATCTCGGAGAAAACGCACGCGGTCACAGGGAGAACGTACAAACTCCGTACAGACAGCACCCATAGTCAGGATCTAATCCAGGTCTCTGATGCTGTGAGGCAGCGACTGTCGCCCCTTGGATTAATTTCCGTCTACCACTTCTCCGCCCATTTCTGCTGCTGATCTCCCCCCCACTGTATATTTTTACAGTGTTCCTCACAGTCCACAACTCTAGCAATCTTGATGTCACCTGGGAGGTAAAATCGAAGATCTCGGAGAAAAATGCACGCGGGTGAGGGGAGAACGTACAAAGGAAATATGCTCCGTACAGACAGCACCCATAGTCGGGGGCGGGATCGAATCCAGGTCTCTGATGCTGTGAGGCAGCGACTGTCGCTCCTTGGATTAATTTCCGTCTACCACTTCTCCGCCTATTTCTGCTGCTGATCTCCCCCCCCACTGTATACTTTTACAGTGTTCCTCACAGTCCACAACTCTAGCAATCTTGATGTCACCTGCAAACGTAACAATCAACCGATTTACATCCATGTCCAAGGTAGACAAAAATGCTGGAGAAACTCAGCAGGTGAGGCAGCAGCATCCATGGAAAGAAGGAATATGCAACGTTTCGGGTCGAGAGCCTTCTTCTTCAGACCAGTCGGGGGTGGGGGTGGGGGGGTCGGGAAAAAGAAAGGAAGAGGCAGAGACAGTAGGCTTGTGGGAAAGCTGGGAAGGGGAAGGGAAGGCGGGAGAAAGCAAGGACTATCTGAAATTGGAGGTCAATGTTCATACTGCTGGGGTGTAAACTACCCAAGTGAAATATGAGGTGCTGTTCCTCCAGTTTGCACTGGACCTCACTCTGGCAATGGAGGAGGTCCAGGACAGAAAGGTCAGATTCGGAATGGAAGGGGGGATTGAAGTGCTGGACATCTATTTCCATGTTATTTATATCTAACAGAGGTCCCAGCACAGATCTCTGTGGAACTCCACTTGTCACAGACATCCGATACAGAGTGAATAACCGTGTGCGGACGTGGAGCCGATGAATTAGAAGTCGAAGCAAAGAAGTGGAAGTCAAATAACCGAATGGAAACAAAGCCAATACGCCAACTAACCGAAAGGGTGGGACCGAAAGGGCGGGACGCCTAAACGCCAACTAACCGAAAGACTGCGTCGCCTAAAAGCAAACTCACTGAATGGCCGCTCTGCTGAAAGGCAGCATCACCTACAAGCCAAAGAACCGAATACCGCTCAACAGAAAAGTTAAATAATGGACACGGCATTGCCAGCGGGCGGGACTTGTCAGCAATTGGTCCAGACCCCCACATCCATCACATCCCTGTGGAGGGATGAATATTTTCCCACACCTCCACTCCACCCGACCCGCAGCCTGCGGAGGGTGGCCGCTGGAGAGTAGGGGCTGCTCCGAGGGATGCGCATCTTCGGCCACTTACAACTTGGTGCTTGGGTTCAGATTGCCCACTTACCTATAGCTAGTGTGGGAAAATGAACCCCACCTTCCCATCTCCACCGGCATTTGGTTAGTTGGTTTGTAGGCGACACCGCCTTTCGGGTAGATGGCGTTTCGGCAGAGCGTCCATTCGGTGAGTTTGCTTTTAGCTGACGCAGCCTTTCAGTTAGTTGGCTTTTAGGCGTCCCGCCTCGTTTAGTTTGCATTCAGGCGTCCCGCCCTTTCGGTTAGTTGGCGTTTTGGCTTTGTTTCCATTCAGTTATTTGGCGTTTCGGCTTTGTTTCCATTTGGTTGTTTGGCTTCCACTTCTTTGCTTCGGCTTCTCGTCCGTCGGCGCCACGTACGGGTAACTAAATAACACCCTTCCACCAGAACCCCCTGTAGTAAGTCATTTAGTAGGTTAGTTCTGAATTCATTCAACCAAGTGACTGTGTATCTTAAACTTCTTGATCAGCCTACGTGGAACTTTATCAAATGTCTTGCTACAATCCATGTCTTATTATAATCCACTGCCCTATTCTCGTCAACCACCTTCATCACCTCCTCAAAAAACTTGATTGTTAGTAAGACGTGACCTGCCGCATACAAAACCTTGCTGATTGTCCATAATTACTTAATTCCCTCCCACAATGGAGTAAATCCTATTCTGAAGAATCGTCCCTATTAGCTTCCCTATCACTGATGTGAGGCTTAAAGGCCTACAATTCCATGATTTGTTTCTACTTCCCTTCTTAAAGAAAGGAATAATACTGGGGACTATCCAGTCCTCTGAGACCTCCCCTATGGTGAGAGAAGGTGCAAATATCATCGTCAAGGCTCCTGCAATCTCCTTTCTTGCCTCCGTTAATATCCTGGGATAGATTCCATCAGGCCCTGGGGATGTATCCACCTTAATGCTTTTCAAGAGCCCCAGCATCATCTTCCTTGCAATCTCAAACTGCGCTTGCTTATTGGTATCCTCCTCACTAATCTCACAGTCCATCACGTTCTTCTCCTTGACACTCCTTGTAAACTGGTGTATCGTACAGTGCTCACAATGGCATTTCCTCTACATTGGAGAAACCAAATGCAGATTAGGTTTGTACTTTCAAAGTACTTTCCCCCATTTAGTTCACAAGGGTGACCATGAGCTTCCAGTTTATTGCCACTTTAATTCTTCTTCCACATCCATTCTGACCTCCCTTCCACCATTCACTCCAATGATGCCGAATATAAACTTGAGGAGTACTTTTTACTTTATACATTATTATTACATGTAACTAACTACTGTGAAAAGCTTTGCTTTTGTCTACAACCATGGCGATAAACAAGTGTCTCCACGTGTTGGCGCTGACAAAGTCACAAATGTAATGAACAGTCCTATCCGCTCCTCGCCTCGCCAGTTCCCCTTCGTTCACGGTGCCAAACCCTACCCATTCCAGGCCCCCTTTGTTCTCGGTGGCCCTCTGCCGGGTCCACACATTGCTCTCACTCTTGGTCCCTCCACACTCAGTCCCTCCTCACTCTTGGTCCCTCCACACTCAGCCCCTCCTCACTCTCGGTCCCTCCTCATTCTTGGTCCCTCCACACTCAGCGCCTCCTCACTCTCGGTCCCTCCTCATTCTTGGTCCCTCCACACTCAGCGCCTCCTCACTCTCGGTCCCTCCACACTCAGCCCCTCCTCATTCTTGGTCCCTCCACACTCAGCCCCTCCTCATTCTTGGTCCCTCCACACCCCGCCCTCCTCATTCTTGGTCCCTCCTCACTCTCAGACCCTCCTCACTCTCGGTCCCTCCTCACTCAGTCCCTCCTCACTCTCGGTCCATACTCACTCTCAGTCCCTCCTCACTCTTGGTCCATACTCACTCTCGGTCCCTCACTCTCAGTCCCTCCTCACTCAGTTCCTCCTCACTCTCGGTCCCTCCTCACTCAGTCCCTCCTCACTCTCAGTCCATACTCACTCTCAGTCCCTCCTCACTCTCATTCCCTCCTCACTCTCAGACCCTCCTCACTCTCAGTCCCTCCTCACTCTCGGTCCCTCCTCACTCAGTTCCTCCTCACTCTCGGTCCCTCCTCACTCTCGGTCCCTCCTCACTCTCGGTCCCTCCTTACTCAGTCCCTCCTCACTCTCGGTCCATACTCACTCTCAGTCCCTCCTCACTCTTGGTGGTGCTGTTCCCGTCAACGTCGGCAGTTTGGGGCCGATTCGAAGTCCATGTTGGACAAGCCGGGTCTGCTGGGTGGGTGCTCCGTCATCAGCCCTCGGCTGGCGTTCCTCGTTCCATTGACCACGGAGAGTGGGTGCTCTGACATCGGTCCACTTTGGGCGGGTCGGCCCTGCTTGCCGGGAGTGTCCCAGCCGCACTTAAAGTAGCACCTTTTCCGCTGTCTGGGTATGTTACTGAGGCTTAATATGGAAATTAACCACCTTACTATATTTGTTTCTCTCTCCAACATGTGGCTATATTTTTCGGTTTCAATTTGTTTATTTTATTTCTGACCAGTTGCTGATTTTAAAACTAATTATTACCATGGCAACTTTGGTCCATGTGCGGACGTGGCGTCGAAGGACGAGAAATAACCGAATGGAAATGAATGCCAAATAACCAAAAGCGTACGAAGCCGAAACGCCAACGAACCGAAAGGGTGGGACACCTAAAAGCCAACTAACCAAAAGGCTAGGTCGCCTACAAGCCAACGAACCGAATGTCGCTCAACAGAAAAGTTAAATAACGAACATGAAGTTTCCGGGAGGTGGGACTTGTCAGTGATTGGTCTAGACTCCCGTGTCCATCACATCACTGGCCAATGGAGACGGGAGCAACGCAGCTTTTCAGGTAGGTGGCGTTTCGACAGAGCGGCCATCCGGTGTTTGCTTTTTGGCAACGCAGCCTTTCGGTTAGTTGGCTTTTAGGCTTCCCACCCTTTTGGTTAGTTGGCGTTTCAGCTTCGTACGCTTTCGGTTATTTGGCGTTTTGACTTAGTTTCCATTCGGTTATTTGGCTTCGACTTCTTTATTTCAGCTTCTCGTCCTTCGACGCCACGTTTTTTATTTTTTCTAGTTCTGATGGATGGTCCTGTATCCAAAATGTCATATGTTTCTCTCCCCACTGATACGCAGTTTCTTGAATTGGATATTTAATTTAAACAACAATTGTGAACATTGTTAACACAACTGTCATTTTTAGTTTTGTTTAGAATTTAGAAATACAGTGCGGAATCAGGCCCTTCGGCCCATTGAGTCTGGTGCTGAAAGCGCTGTAATGATATGATACTATACAAGGATAGTATGGCGCAGCACAAATTTGGATTTAAATCCAAGTATGGGTTGGGTTTAGGTGGGTGGGGGGGGGGGGGGGGGGGGGGGGGGGGGGGGGGGGGGCGAGGGGCAAATATATCTACACTTTTTTCTTTTTTTCCTTTTTTTTTTTTTCCTTTTCCTTTTCCTCTCTTATACCTTTACTCACTCTTTGGCCACACTACTTTGTTAGTTTAGCGGTCCTATCTTTTCACTTTTCACCTTTTCCTTTCTCTCTTCTTTTCTCTCATTTTCAGGTTAAAAGGTCAAAATTGAAGCTGTACAATAATTGTATAATTTTACATTACGAATATTTTATTCTTGTACAATTGTTAATAAAAATAATGATATGATACTATATGATACGATAGAATTTTATTTATCCTAGAAGGGAAATTAATTTAATTTGCCAACGGTCATAAAAAAACACAAAATCCATGAAACATGAAAATAAAGTGACGAATGGGAAGGCTTTGATGATGTGCAAAGATTGAGGAGGTGGGGTTGGGGTCAGTCTCAGTCTCAGTCTCAGTCTCAGTCTACTCCACGAAAGAAGGGGGAGGAGTTGTAAAGTTTGATAGCCACAGGGAAGAAGGATCTCCTGTGGCGTTCTGTCCTACATCTTGGTGGAACCAGTCTGTTGCTGAAGGTGCTCCTCAGGTTGACCAGTGTGTCATGGAGGGGGTGAGCTGTATTGCCCCAGATGCACCAAAGTTTGTGGAGCATCCTCCCCTCCAAGACCATCTCCTTTGAATCCAACTCCTCCCCAGTACGGACGGAGCCAGCCTTCCTGATGAATTTGTTGATGCTATTGACCACACCAAAAATGCTCTGTGTTACATTCAATCCAGAGTTACGAATAAATAAATAAATCATATAAGTGCATTATTTCAAAGAGAACCAAGTATTTCCCTCTATTGTTACTGTAGGGAAGTAGTTTCAGTAAAGGTGACATCTGATTAAAAGTGCAAAATTATAAGGAACTTCTGACCCACTATACAAATCTCTACAATGCCGATCAGTAAATACCTATTCAAAATCACTCTGTCATAGATTAAAATTTCATTGAACCATATCCAAGGTAACATTTGAAACTACTACAGGCCTGTATTACACAGGGATCTCAAAAAATACTTTAAATCTACTCAGTAAAAACAATCACTGTGGAATTCTAACCAAGTTAACCAAACACTGCATTGATGAAAATAAAGCATTTTGAGGCATCAGAATTCAATTTGTATCTCAGAACCAATATTTCTAGCAGCAGAATAAATCTCCTTCTACTCTATCATTAATTTGGGAAAGTATCTTCTCATGAACCAATCTGAAGATCTCTATTTGCATTTGCAGACATTTCAGTGACTGATAATCTAGCTTAATCATAAGCATAAATTTCTCCAAATCAGTTTGTATTCTTTCAGTTAAATGTTAAGTGATAACAGTAATATACTGTATATAGTGCTTAACTTAATGGTCTAGAATGCAGAAGCACAGACTAAATATCTCGAAACAACTGTTCAAATTCCATTGTGGCAGCTGGGAATGTAAATTCACTTAATTAAATAAATCTGGTAATGGAAAGCTAGTTCCAGGACGCCACGGTGGCGCAGCGGTAGAGTTGCTGCTTAGAGTGCCAGAGACCCGGGTTCGATCCTGACTATGGGTGCTGTCTGTACGGAGTTGATATGTTCTCCCCGTGACCAAGTGAGTTTTCTCTGGGTGCTCCAGTTACCACCCGCATTGCAAAGCCGTGCAGGTTTGTAGGTTAATGGACTCCTGTAAGTTGTCCCTTGTGTGTAGGATAGAACTAGTCTATGGGTGCTTGCTGGTCGGCGTGGACTCGGTGAGCTGAAGGACCTGTTTCCATGCTGTATCTCTAAACTAAGCTAAGCAACGTTGGCCATGAAATGGCCATCCATTGCCCCAATGTTTTTAGTTTAATTTAGCTTAGTTTAGAGATACAGCATGGAAACAGGCCCTTCGGCCCACCAAGGCCGCAACGGCCAGCGATCCCCACACTTTAACACTATCCTACACACATTAGGGACAATTTACACTTATACCAAGCCAATCAACCTACAACCCTGTACGTCTTTGGAGTGTGGGAGAAAACCGGAGATCCCGGAGAAAACCCATGCAGGTCACGGTGAGTACGTACAAACTCTGTACAGACAGCACCCGTAGTCAGGATTGAACCCGGGTCTCTGGGGCTGCAAGTGCTGTAAGGCAGCAACTCTACCACTGTGCCACCGTGTCGCCGGTGCAGTTACAGGAAGCAATTGGCATCTTCGCCTCCCTTGACCAATATGTGATTCCGGATCTCTGGCAATCTAGGTGACTTTCAGCTGTCATCTGAAATAAGCCAAAGCACCCAACCCCCACCAACACCAGCTGAACCTAGATGCAAACAACTGCAGAAGCTGGTTTACTAAAAAATATACATAGTGCTGGAGTAACTCAGCAGATCGGGCAGCATCTCCAAAGAACGTGGATAGGTAACTGTTTGGATCAGGACCTTTCTTCAGACTGATTGTAGGGAGCTGAAGCTAGACTCCTGGGAAGAAGGCAGGTCATCATCTTCAATAAATTTCAATTAATGATGGGTATTAAATAAAGCCTTGGTAGCAATGCCCAATATTCACTTATGAATGGAAAGAAATTAGTTTGAGGGTGGGAAGGCTTTTAAACATACACTGATCTGGTCCAGTATTTATTTGATAACGCTATAAAACACTAGGGAGACTCTGGAGACACAAGGAATTGCAGAGGCTGCGATCTACGGCAGCTTTTGCAGATGCTTGAAGCTTACTAGTGGTGAAAAGGAGACTAAAGAATCTCAGAAAAGGAGAGGAAAAGTGAAATGTAAAGACGGAGGGAGGGATATGGTGGAAGGGGACCCTACTGACCTTCCCACCAATACCCCCCCCCCCCCAACGACCATCAGAAGTAAGAAGAGTCCAAAGCTGAAGCCTGTCCATTCCCTTCACAGATGCTGTATGTCAGGCTGAGTTCATCCAACACTTTGTGTTTTGATAAATTAAACTCAATTCTTTTCACTACTTTTGCCTCAACTTTTTAATCTTCTGAAGGAAACTTATAAAAATGTTCCTTAATCCTAAAATGAAACTATCAGTGTGCATTCATTATTAGGTCAGCTAAAACATGTCTGATCATTGTCGACCTGTGTTATTTTATAGTAGGACTTTTTTAAAGCAAATTCATAGATTCTGTTCAATTTACTGAAAACTCTGTTAATATCCTGAACTGAAATATAGTCACGATTGTTGAGATCAGTTAATATCAGAGTTGGCATGATGATGCCTGAGAAACGAGCAGAAAAATGGAACCCTTAACAATCTAGTCTGAAGAAGGGTCTCGACCCAAAACGTCACCCATTCCTTCTCTCCAGAGATGCTGCCTGTCCCACTGAGTTACTCCAGCTTTTTGTGGTCTACAGTATCTTCGGTTTAAACCAGCATCTGCAGTTCCTTCCTACACCTAAACCATGCAAGCTGTATTCAAGCACTGTATCAGAAGAAGGGTTCCTAACTTGTTAATCCACCCATTTCCAGAAAGTGGGTCATTTGTACAAATGATAACGACAGTAAACGATAAAAAATAAAATAATAAATGCAACTTACCGGCAGTAAATCTAACCAAATGTATATTGCCCAGAATACATAGAACATAGTGGTGAACATTTTGGTCTGTTTCTCGGGGACTCTCGGCATTAACTGAGACAGAAATCTATGACTGCATCTGTGGAGACCGCAGCACTTCCAGGAAGATTTATAATTTTGGTTCTGTGTGAAAAGAGGAACTTTGGAATGAAGCACAGTGGGCGGATGACACATGGTTGGCAGGAGCATTTAGGGAAATCTAGAGGGAGGGACGTCATGCAGCATAGGTTTTAACGCAATGTAAGAAGACAATAACTGTGTGTACTAAACCTGCTGGGGAATCACCAGCAGGTCATTCAACCTGATGATTTGATTAGGGGTGCAGATCATCTAAGCAATGCGAAGCGTCTGAAAACAAATGGAAATAATTATGGTGTAGTGTACGCATTATGAACTGAGTAAACTCCCAATGTCAGCTGCACTCTCATGAGAAGAAGTTGGTCACAGGCCAGGAACTGCAGTACAGGCATTTTGCTAATATGTGCTCCATGAGACAAGTTGAGAGAGGGCTGGGAATAGGTTCTCAGCCCGTCCACATGGAGGGAGCTGGCATTTGATGCCAAGAATCGGAAGGAGCTCGATAAAGAAGTTTATTTTGAGATTCAGCGCAGAAACATGCCCTTCGGCCCATCGAGTCTGCGATGACCAGCGATCCCCGCACATTAACACTGTCCTACACCCACTAGGGACATTTTTTTACATTTACCAAGCCAATTAACCTACATACATGTATGTCTTTGGAGTGTGGGAGGAAACCGAAGATCTCGGAGAAAACCCACGCAGGTCACGGGGAGATCGTACAAACTCCGTACAGACAGCACCCATAGTCGGGATCGAACCCGGGCCTCCGGCACTGTACAGGTGCACAACCTTTTATCCGAAAGCTTTGGGACCAGCCACTTTTCGTAATTCAGAATTTGTCGGTCTTCGGAATGGAAATTTTTTAGCGTAGATTTTAATGGCTGGCTCAGTGGTAGAGTGTTCGGCTCATATCCGCAAGGTTGCGAGTTTGCGCCTTGATCCCGGCAGTTACTTGGTCGCGAGTTTGAGTCTTCAATGTCGTTTTTTCTTGCAGAATAAATGTTTGTATGAAATGCAGTGTAGGAGAGGTGTACTGACTGTGTGGGCAGAACTTTGGAAGTGATTGCCCACCAGTCTAAAAAGCCGCTGTGTCTCCCTGTCCCTGGGATAGCAGGGGGCGATCAAACAGCACAATACCCCCCTCCCCCTCCAACTCCAGAGGAATCCGCTCCCCGATGGGCCGCTACGGCGACAAGTGGCAGTTTGCCCACAGCCCGAGCTGTGCCACACCAAGAACACCTTGCACACCATCAGCTTCTGCCCCTACGTGTTCCTCTGGAGTTGGAGCGGGGCTGGGCTGGAGTTGCTGCTGGCTGTGGGTGTCTGGGATCTCCGTGCTTGCAGTGGGCCTGGGGGTCGCTGTCCCGTTGGTCCTGACGTCTCCGGCCACCCCCCTGGACTGGAGCTGAGACTGGGAACTGTACCGCCCTTGCCCCCTCCCTCTGCAACTGCAAACAACCACACTCTCCTGCAAGGGCGGTACAGTTCCCGGAGGATAGCAGGTGGCCGGAGACGTCAGGACCAACAGGAACCCGCTCCCCGATGGGCCCCTACGACGCCCCGAGCTGCGCCCCGTCATCCGCAACCCAGGTTCCTCTGTAGTTGGAGCGGGGCTGGGCTGGGCTGCTGTTGGCTGTGGGTCTCTGGGTTCTCCGTGCTTGCGGTGGGCCTGGTTCTCGACGTCCAATTGGTCCTGACGTCTCCGGTGACTGCACTGGCCTGCTGCCATCGCCAACGTGAAGACAGTACAAAGCCCCCGCGCCGGTGCAATGAGCGGGGAGCTGGAGAGGGGAGGGATGGGGTCACACACATGGCCGGGGAGCAGAGGGGTGTAGGTGGGTTGAAACTGAAGGGAGCGACAACCTGCTGCTGCCTGCACGCTGAGTTAAAAAGTTCCCACGCAAGACTCACTATACACTGTATCGTGTCTACCGTGGGAACTTTTTAACTCAGCGGGCAGGTAGCAGCATATTGTCAATTATTAACCCTCCCGCGCAATATACCCTCACCTTCTCTTTTATGGATGGGGATTTAGTTCCCCTTTCTTCGAGGACCAATCCGCTGTCACCTCTGCGGGCCGCCCTCGGTGAATGTCCTGTCTCCCTGTCCCTGGAATAGTAGGGGGCGATCAAACAGCACAATACCCCCTCCAACTCCAGAGGAATCCGCTCCCCGATGGGCCGCTATGGCGGCAAGTGGCAGTTCGCCCATAGCCCGACTGCGCGACCCCAAGAACAAGACGTACCCCTTGCACACCATCAGCTTCTGCCCATACGGGGAGCATGTTCCTCTGGAGTTGGAACGGGGCTGGGCTGGAGTTGCTGATCTGGGATCTCCGTGCATGCAGTGGGCTTGGGGGTCGGTATTCCGTTGGTCCTGACGTCTCCGGTGACTGGCACTGTGCTGCTAGCATCGCGACGTGAAGACAGTACAAAGCCCCTGCGCCGGTGCAATGAGCGGGGAGCTGGAGAGGGGAGGGAAGGGGTCACACACATGGGCGGGAAGCAGAGGCGTGAAACTGAAGGGAACGACAATCTACTGCTGCCTGCACGCTGAGTTAAAAAGTTCCCACGCAAGACTCACGATACACTGTGTATCGTGGGTCTACCGTGGGAACTTTTTAACTCAGCTGGCAGGTAGCAGCATATTGTCAATTATTAACCCTCCCGCGCAATATACCCTCACCTTCTCTTTTATGAATGGGGATTTAGTTCCCCTTTCTTCGAGGCCGACCGGAGCTTCCGCTGTCACCTCTGCGGGCCGCCCTCTGTGAACATTTTCAAGGACCGAAAAAATGTCGCTATTCGGAGGTTTTCGTTATTTGGATCTTCGGATAAAAGGTTGTGCACCTGTATTCGCTGTGAGGCAGCAACTCTACCGCTGATCCACCGTGGCCTTCTCTGACAGGGAATCAAGGTGCATTTGCTATGTAACTGGAGCCATGATCAGAAAGCTCTTTCTGATCCTTTGTTACTATGCAACAGAGAAGGTTGCTGATACTTGTACTTGGTGGGATGGAGAATCTCCCTTGCTTCAATTCCCCCCCTCTCCCACATCTAAGTGGTATCAAAGGGGATGAGAACGGAGATTCTGTGGCCACAAACTGGACTCCAGAATGGTGCGTTGCATCTTTGGTGCCAGGGTCTGGGATAGCTTGGAGCAATTGGAGAACATTGACATGAGAGGTCTCTGATAATATCATCACCAAGGACAAATTTTAGGAACATGGATGAGTTCCTGAGCAATTGTGCAAATGTACGAATTGTGGACGTAGCTCAAACTATCACACAAACCAACCTCCCTTCCATTGTCTCCATTTCTACCTCATGCTGCCTCGGCAAGGCCAGCAGCATAATCAAGGATGAGTGGCACCATGGCCATTCCCTCTTCTCCCCTCTCCCATTGGGCAAAAGGTATAGAAGTGTGAAAACGCACACCTCCAGATTCAGGGACAGTTTCTTCCCAGCTGTTATCAGGCAACCAAACCATCCTACTGCAACCATGTTAAGGACGGCAATGTTACACATTGGCAGAGGTTCTGCCTCTTTCAGTACCGCAGATCCAGGTTCAATCCCGACTACGGGCGCTGTCTGTACAGGATTTTTATGTTCGAGATCTTCGGTTTCCTCCCACACTCCAAAGACGTGCAGGTTTGTAGGTAAATTGGCTTGATGTAAGTGTAAATTGTCCCAAGTGTGTGTAGGATGGTGTCAGTGTGTGGGGATCGCTAGTTGGTGTGGACTCAGTGAGCCAAATGGCTTATTTCTGCACTGTATATCTAACCTACGCTAAACTAACCAGAGAGCAGTCCTGAACTAAGATCTGCTTCATTGGTGACCCTTGGGCTTTCCTTGATTGGACTTTGCTGGCTTTACCTTGCACTAAACGTTTTTACCGTATCATGTATCTGTACATTGTGAATGGCTTGATTGTAATCATTTATTGTCTTTCCACTGACTGGATAGCACGCAACAGAAGCTTTTCACTGTGCCTTGGTACACGTGACAATAAACAAAACTGAAGCGGTTATGGAGTTAGGAATTAAATTTAAAGGCAAGACATCAAAGATGACAATCTTCGCTTTACTCCCAATACCATGAGCTGGTGAGTGCAGGAATAAAAGGATAGGCAAGATGAATGCATGGCTGAAGAGTCGGAGCAGGGGCAGGGAATTCAGGTTTGTGGCTCATTGGGATGTCTTGTGGGGCAGTGAAGACAAAAGGTTAGGGTTGCACCTGAACTGGAGGGGAACCAAACTGTTTGCAGGGAGACTTATTAGTGTAATTTGGGAAGCTTTCAACTAGATGGGGAGGGGGGGGGGGTCCTAGAGCAGAAAGGAGGCAGATGAGAAGTTGACGTCTAATACCATTGTCAAAGAGAACAAGTTGAGATCCTAGGATAGGCAGCCGCACAGCAAAGAGAAGTGAAAGACCGATGGTTTAAAATGCATTTATTTTGATGCTAGAGGCATGGCAGTTAAGGGGGATGATCACACTGCATGAATCTGCTCGAGCGACTGAGATATTACAGCCATAACAAAGATGTGGATGAGAGAAAGGCAGGGCGTACAGCTCAATGTCCCAGGGTGCAGGTAGTACGGGCATGGTAGAGATGCATGTCAGGGAGGAGAGGTGGTTGCCATTTTGATCATGGAGGACATAAACTACAGTGCATCAGGAGAATATTGTGGGATCATCCAGTGGGGCTAGACGGATAGGACTTAGAAACAGGAAGAGAATGATCACTTTGATGTGACTGTATGAACGAGCCAGTGGGAATTAGAGGAGCAGATGTGCAGGGAGATTGCAGATAGCTGCAAAAATAATTGGGTAGTACTATTGGGGGATTTCAACTTCCCTGATATTGACTGGTTCTCCCATTCTCATTCAACGGAATGGACTTTGTTAAATATGTCCAAGAAAGTTTCCTTAATCAATATCTCGAGGGCCTTACTGAAAAAAACACCACATGGAGGGAACCTCCTCTTAGGGAACGGGATGAGGCAAGTGCCTGAAGTGTCAATGCCAGACTATAATTCTACTGGTTTTCAAATAGTTACGGAGAAGAATAGGATTGACCCACAAGTTAAGGTCATCAATTGGCGCAAGGCTGATTTTGGAGGCATCAAATGGGAACTTGCAGAGGTCGATTGGGAGAGTCATTTTGTAGACAAGGAAGGGGATGAGTGGCATGTGAGAGGCTTTCATACGTGAGATAGAAAGAGTAAAGGGGCAGTATTTCCTGCTTGCGTGCAGGGCAGGTTGGCAAGTTGTATCCGCTGTTCCAGGTGTGAACTCCTGTATATCGGCAAGGCCAAGCGCAGGCTCGACGATCGTTTCACTGAACACCTCCGCTCAGTCCACCTAAGCCTACCCGATCTACCAGTTGCTCAGCCCTTTAACTCCCCCTTCCATTCCCACACTGACCTTTCTATCCTGGGCCTCCTCCATTGTCAGAGTGAGGTCCAGCGCAAACAGCACCCTATATTTATTTTGGGCAGATTACACCCCAGTGGTATGAACATTGATTTATCTAACCAAATAACCCTTGCTTTCCCTCTCTCTCCGTCCTTCCCCTACCCTAGTTCTCCGACCAGTTTCACTGTCCTGATTAGATTTTACTGATTCTTTGCCTCGTTGTCACCTTCCCCTCAGCTAACAATGAACCACTCTGAATTACATTTTCCTTAATCATCGTTCCTTTTGATCTGTTGTTTTAACACAACCCTCTATATCTCTACGTTCTCTCTCTCTTGACCCTCAGTCTGAAGAATGGACTCGACCTGAAACGTCATCCATTCCTTTTCTCCAGAGATGCTGCCTGCCTTGCTGCGTTACTCCACCATTTTGTGTCCATCTTAAGCCTAGGGAACCCAGGTTGAGTAGAGAAGTTGAGATTCGGGTCAGGCAAAAGGAAGTAGGCATGTGTCGGACTCCTCCTTCCTGAAGGTTCCTCCTTTAACATCAAGAAGTTAGCAGTTTCAGGTTGTGACCGTCGTCGGGAAGACTCAGAATTAAAGGATGTTCCTTTCCGAAGGATATGCGGAAGGATTTTGATTAATACAGTTGTCAGGGGTTGTGGGGAGAAGGCAGGAGAATGGAGTTTGGAGGGAGAGATAGATCAGCCATGATTGAATGTTGGAGTAGACTTGATGGGTCGAATGGCCTCATTCTGCTCCTAATACTTATGATCTTATGATCTTATGAATTTCTTTAGTCAGATGTTGGTAAATCAGTGGAATTCATTGCCACAGAAGGCTGAGGAAGCCAAGTCATTGGATATTTTCAAGGCTAAGATGGATAGATTCAAGAGAAGAGAGTCAGGCATCAAGAGTGTTTTATTGTCGTGTCCCAGATAGGACAATGAAATTCTTGCTTGCTGCAGCACAACAGAATATGTAATACATAATGGGAGAAGAAGGAAAAAATATTTAACATGTTTTGATTAGTATGGGTGTTAAGGGGTTGTTCTGGGGAGAAGGCAGGAGAATGGGGTTTGGAGGGAGAGATACATCAGCCATGATTGAATGGCAGAGTGGGCTTGATTGCTCAAATGGCCTAATTCTGCTTCTATCACTTATGAACATGACCTTATGATCATGGGGACTCTCTGACCACAACTGTACTGATGAGCAGCATCCACAGCTCAACTTACAGGATTCATTTGCAGTGCTGGTAGACGTGACATTTTAGTAAGCTCACCTCTCCCATGCAGATTCATAGTTAAATGGAGATTCAGGAAGTTTGGATTATCTGAGCACTAATGTACATAAAAAGTAGTAAGCTTGCACAAAATCGCCAAATGTTATTCCTGACGATGTTATGGACCCACCTGAGAAGAATGCTGTAGAGAGGGTCCCATGATGTCTGTGCAAACACGATAACATTCTCATTACCCTGTTCAGTTCCATTTCAGTTCAGTGTATTGCCTCCTCAGCCTTCTGTGGCAATGAATTCCACTGATTTACCACCTTTTGATTAAAGACATTCATAAGATCATAAGATCAAGTGACAGGAGCAGAGGTCCAGAGAAAAGCTTTTGTTGGGTGCTGACTAGTCATGGTTATAATCGATCCATTTACAGTATAGATACATAAGGGAATACAAGGTAAAGCCAGCAAAGTTCAGTCAAGATATAGTCCAAGGATCATCAAAGAGGTAAATAGTAGTTCAGCACTGCTCTCTGGTTGTGGTAAGATGATTCAGTTGCCTGATAACACCTGGGAAGAAACTGTCCCTGAATCACACTTCTATACCTTTTGCCCGATGGGAGAGCGGAGAAATGGGAGTGGCCAGGGTGCGACTCATCCTTGATTATGCTGCTGGCCTTGCCGAGGCAGCATGAGGTATAAATGGAATCGATAGAAGGGAGGTTGGTTTGTGTGATGGTCTGGGCTGCGTCCACAATTTGCTGCAATTTCTGACGGTCCTGGATGGAACCGATAAAATGCTTTCTATGGTGCATCTGTAGAAGATGCGGAGGGAAGTGCTTGGCAGATTGCAGAACCACAAGCGGAGATAAATCTGCATTTATTTAACTTGAAGCTGTTCATTTGGGCCTCAGGGTTGATGGGCTGGAGATGGGCTGAGATCAGCCCAGGAGATGGTGCCAATGGTATTAAATGTGGGCGAGTCGGGTAAAGTTCAACTACCCCTCCTCTCTGGATATACTGCACCATTACTCAAAACCTTTCTGGATGCAATGACCATATTGGGTCCTCTTTACAAGCTTTTGTGCAAAAGGTGTAGGTGGGTTTATAATCCCACTTTATAATGGGCCTCAGCGATGGGAGCCGAGTATCTGAAAGGAGGAGATAGTGGCTTTGATGGTGGCAGATGGCGGGACTATATGATGGGCAACGTTCAGCAGAGAACCTTTCTTTATTCATCACAGCTTATTGAATCCATTATAGCTTCCATTAGATGTTCCCTTATCATGTATCTGTGCACTGTGTGAGGCTCGATTGTAATTGTGTATTGTCTTTCAGCTGACTGGTTAGCACTCAACAAAAAGCTTTTCACTGTACCTCGCTGCACGTGACAATAAACTAAACTGAACTAGCATTCTAGTGATGCCTCAACCATCCAGGTTAAGGAATTAGGACAGGAACTGCCATTGGAGTCCACTTTCTGCAACCTCACCTTCGGTGACATTGGACATTATTTTGGCCATGACTGGATTTCAATAAGTTCCAGCAGGCAAACATTTCATCATGTTGCAAAACATAAACTGGGCCAAAGTTACTGATTCCTATGATGGCAGCTGTCTGGCTGCAGCATCAGGTTATCTCATTGACATAGTTATCATCGCTGGTCACTCAAAACGAGTATGACTGTCCTTTATAGGACGCCTGTGCGTGACTTTGTTTAACGTGGGGAGACTGGTACACAAACAGTCACCACACGGTTCTTGACAGATGTGGATCAGGATTCAGTGGCATGAGACCGGGGACCCTTTTCTGCTGCAGCCTTCATCCGCCTTCCCAGCCGTTGTGACGCTCCACTAAGGTTAGCCATCATCCTCCGCCTGTTCCACTGTTGAGGTCTTGGTTGGATTACTCTTTGTCATTGTTCTCTCCCTCGACCTTACCACCATGGGTAGCCCTACCAGGAGCATAACTCCAGACGGCATCGCTCTCAGGATCTCAGGACCACACAAGCTTCTCCACCACGACAAGGTGACAATCCACAGAGAAGACATAGAGTTATACAACATGGAAACAGGCCCTTTGGCCCAACATGTCTATTGCCGACCAAGATGTCCCATCTAAGTTAATCCCAAATACCAGCATTTCCCATATCCCTCTAAACCTTTCTCACCAAGGAACTATCTTCGTGTCTTTTAAATGGTGTTATTGTACTTGCCTTAACTACCTCCTCTGGCAACACATTCCATATACCCAGCACCCTCTGCGTGAAACAGTTGCCCACCTTGCTGCTCTCACCTCAAACATATGTCCTGTTGTTCTTGAGTCCCTTACCCTTTGTAAAAGACACATCTGGATGACTACATTGAAGACTGTCTCATGCAGATGTTTTGGCACAGGTGCTACATAAGGAGGCAACAGCTAATATGAAAGGAGAATTTTCAACCTTGAAATATTGGGGTTGATTTTCTACTCATATATTCAGATGTTGCTTTGTAGCAGGTCTTTGAACGCGGGATGTTGGGATGCATTGAAATGGGATTGGAAGTGAGTGATGAGATGAGATATGTCTGGAGAAGATAGCATGAGCTGTTGGTGTGTTGGAGTTGCTTGAAGTGTGGCCAGAGGAGAGGTTGAGAAGGTACTTCAGGCTTGCAAGTCACCAGAGGACATAGGTTCAAGGTGAGGGGGAAAATATTTAATAGGAATCTGAGGGGTAACTTTTTCACACACAGGGTGGTGGGCGTATTGAACAAGCTGCCAGAGGAGGTAGTTGAGGCTGGGACTATTCCAACATTTATGGAACAGTAATAGACAGGTACATGGATAGGACAAGTTTGGAGGGATATGGAGCAAGTGCAGGCAGGTGGGACAAGTGTAGCTGGGACATGTTGGCCGGTGTGGGCGGGTTGGGCCACAGGTCCTGTTGCCACACTGTATCACTCTTTGACTCTATGACGTTGTCAGAACAGAATCATGCTCAGCAGATGGTCATAGTATATATGAAGGCAGCATCCAGCAAAATCCTGGTGAGTATGTCAAGATTGAGAGGCATGGATGAGATCAGTCAGAACCTACTTCCCAGGGTAAAATTGTTAAAGACTAGAGGGCTGAGAATTAAGGTGAGAGGGGCAGGAGTTTAAAATAGGTGCGCGCTGTGGGGCAAGTATTTACGCAGAGTGGTAGGTAGCGGAGAGGTAGTGATAGAGGCAAGAATGATAGTGGCACTTACTGCAAGTGGCTTTTGGATGCCTATCTGCCTATGGATGAGATTAGCTTATCTTGGCATTATGTTTGGCAGAGTAAGGAATAAAAGGTCTGCTCCTGTGCTGCACTTTTCTATGTTCCAAGATCGCAGGCTACAAGTGCCCACTTCTCCACACAGGGAGACGGAGATGGCCTGGCCTGCTTCCCCCCCCCCCCCCCCCCCCCCCCTTCCCTCTTTCATCTGGCATTGGGGCTCCTTATAGGATATGAGTTATGATACGAGTTTAGGTCTTCAACCTAAAATGTTAACATCGTTATTCCCACGGATGCGACCTGACCTGCTGAGCATTTCATAAAGTCATATGGTCACAAGGTCAGAAGGGAGTAGAATTAGGCCATGCATTTAAAAGAAAAATTAAATTTTCTGAAGTTTTTCTACACTTTTTCTGCTTTCCTCAGCAATTCCAGTCTGTGTGAATCATCATAAGGTCATAACTGATAGGAGCAGAATTAGGCCATTCGGCCCAACAAGTCCACTCTGCCATTCAATCATGGCTGAACTATCACTCCCTCTTAATCCCGTTCTCCTGCCTTCTCATCATAATCCTTGACACCAGTACTAATCAAGAATCTATCTATCTCTGCCTTAAAAATATCCATTGACGGCCTCCACAGCCTTCTGTGGCAAAGAATTCCACAGATTCTCCCCCTTCTGATGAAAGAAAATTCTCCTCATCTCCTTCCTAAAAGAACGTCCTTTAATTCTGAGGCTATGATCTCTAGTCCTAGACTCTCCCACTAGTGGAAGCATCTTCTCCACATCCATCGACCCTTGTATTTCCAGCATTTAATCTATTTCTATTTCAGTTTCACAGCATCTGCAAATTTGCCCTACAGATACTGGCAGGCAGCAACTTTAAATGGCCATAGATATTGTTGTTAGTAGTGAAGTAAGTGCCTCTGCAAATCATTCTGTTGAAAACCATGAGATCAATTTTTGCATGACATGGACTCCTGGTTGAGCAGGTTACTGACAATGATCCGCAGTTTAGGGCAGCACAGTTTATCACATTCCTGGAGTTTGATGGATCAGTATTATCCAATATCTAGCAGGGAGGTTGATTGATCAGTTCTCATGCTGAAGGAGGCAATGAGGTTTAGTTTAGTTTAGAGATACAGTGCGGAAACAGGCCCTTCGGCCCACCGGGTCTGCACAAACCAGCTATCCCCACACAGTAACACTATCCTACACACACTAGGGGACAATTTATATTTGTCTCAAGCCAATTAACCTACAAACCAGTACATCTTTGGAGTGTGGGAGGAAACCGAAGATCTCTGAGCCAACCCGCGCAAGTCACGTAGGAGAACATAGAAACATAGAAAATAGGTGCAGGAGTAGGTCATTCAGCCCTTCGAACCTGCACCGCCATTCAATATGATCATGGCTGATCATCCAACTCATTATCCTGTACCTTCCTTCTCTCCATACCCCCTGATCCCTTTAGCCACAAGGGCCACATCTAACTCCCTCTTAAATATAGCCAATGAACTGGCCTCAATTACCTTCTGTGGCAGAGAGTTCCAGAGATTCACCACTCTCTGTGTGAAAAATGTTTTTCTCATCTTGGTCCTAAAGGATTTCCCCTTTGTCCTTAAACTGTGACCCCTTGTCCTGGACTTCCCCAACATTGGGAACAATCTTCCTGCATCTAGCCTGTCCAACCCCTTGAGAATTTTATAACTTTCTATAGGATCCCCCCTCAATCTTCTAAATTCTAGCGAGTACAAGCCGAGTCTATCCAGAACGTACAAACTCCGTACAGACAGCATGCGACTTCTCCAGCCCGTGTCGCGGGGTTGGAACGACCCGGAGTGGGGACGTACATCGCCCGGCGCGGTTTCATGGCCGTGGGACATTACAGCGCCCGCCGGGGGCTCCAACACTGCGACTTTTAGACCGGGAGCGGGGCTGTAAATCGCCCGGCACGGCCTAAAATGGCCGTGGGGCTTATCATCGCCCGCCTGGGGCTTGGACATCGGGAGAGAAATGGAGAACAGGGGAGAGAAAAGACTTTGCCTTCCATCACAGTGGGTTCACTGTGGGATGTTTGTGTGAATTAAATTGTGTGTATGTCTGTAGGAAATTGTCTTTGTTTGTATGGCTGTGGAAACGGAATTTCGTTTGAGCCTCACTGAGGCTCAAATGACAATAAATTGTATTGTATTGTAGTCGGGACCAAACCTGGGTCTCTGTCGCTGTAAGGCAGCAACTCTACCACTGTGCCACCGTGCCGCCCACGGGTGTGTAGGAGGGAAGAAGGGCCTCGACCCGAAAAGTCACCCATTCCTTTTCTACAGAGATGCTGCCTGTCCTGCTGAGTTACTCTAGCATTTTGTGTCTATATTCGAGGCAATGAGGTGGCATTTACTGGACTAAGTGTGAATCATTGGCAGATCCTGCCTCTGTTCAACATGGATATGTTGGCTTGTCATTAGTGGTGGATACGGAGAGCTTGATCTGATGAAGATGGGAAGGTGTACAAGAGCCAGCTTGAGGCGTTGTTTGTCACAAAGTATAAGCAGGTATTTACCAACTTCTGCTTTCCTTTGTCTGTATTTGGATGTTGCCTGCTTTCTTCCCCATGTTGTTCACTAATCAATGTTCTACAGTCATTTAACTAGTTTGTTACTACAAGCACGAGGGTTGATTAACATAACATCACAGGGGAATACGTGGGGGGATTGCACATTTACTCACCATAGGAGAATCAAGAAACAGGCAAAATGTGTAGCTCTGACTGTCTGACAAAATATCTGACTGTCCCCGATTACATTTTATCTCTGTTTGCTATGTTGTTACGTTCTCCTAGCTAACAATGGTCTATTCGACATTTTCTTTGATCCCCACCCCCCTTTGATGTCTCCTTCTCACACCTTACACTTCCTCATCTCCGTATCTCACCCTCCCCTGACTCAGTCTGAAGAGGGTCTCGACCCAAAACATCATTCATTCCTTCTCTCCACAGATGCTACCTGTCCCGCTGAGTTACTCTGGCCTTTTGTATCTGAGAACCAGACAACATGGGTTTAGGATGAGAAGTGCAGAAAGAATGGGAACTGGAGGGCATCTTTTTCACTCATAAGGTATATGGAATGAGCTACAAAAAGAAGCAATTGAGGCAGATGCAAAAACAGCTTTTAAAAGGCACTTGGTTGATTAGCCAAACGCAGGCAAATTTGACTAGCGAAGTCGGGGCATCTTGGTCCGCATGGACAAGTTGGGCTGAAGAGTTTGTTTTCATGTTGTTTGACTTTATTATCATTGAATCTGTAGTTTAAGAGCAGAAACTTAATGTGCACTTCATTTTACTTTTGCTGATGCAGGATTACAGCAATTTCACTACTGAGTGGTGGTTTGGCTGAGTTGAAGGTCTTTGTTACATACCAGATTACTGCATGTCATCTACACTGGTCTGAGTCAGCTAAATTGGTTTAACTCGGCATCATGGTTGGACATGGACATTGTGGAACAAAGGACCTTTCCCTGTTATGGATGGTTCTGCCTTCTATGCTCTCAAATGATTCCCTGCGTTTAAAATCCTGCACTGCATGATAAAACCTCTGTGTGTTATCCAAATGATACCAAAGTTGAAAGAAAATTCAAAGAAAAATTCTGCCGTTTGTGGGCTGTTATAAAACCCAATACTCAAGGTGACAGCAGCAGCAGTCAGTACCAAGAGGTTCAGTCCATGTGTAAGAAGGAACTGCAGATGCTGGTTTAAACCAAAGAAAGACACAAAAAGCTGGGGTAACTCAGCAGGACAGGCAGCATCTCTGGAGAGAAGGAATGGGTGACGTTTCGGGTGAAGAAGGGTCTCGATTCCCGTTGAGTTACTCCAAGCTTTTTGTGTCTAGTTCCAGTCCATATTCTAAATGGGGATCTGGAGAATAACAACATTCTCTTTGTTGCTATTGCCAAACATTGTAGGATAATCAATAAAAGCAGCCAAGTGTACAGTCAACATATAAAATAAACTCGAGTATTCTGAGGTAAATGGAACATTCATATGCTGGATGATCCTTGGATGGATTTCATTACATTCCCCACATCTGAATTGAATTTAGCAAGTTTGCTCAAAGAATGAACTTATTAATGACCAATTTCATTGTGGTTGTCTAAAACTAGACATTTGGAAACATTTTTAAAATGCCATGTTGGTTGCATTAACTAAGTCAGAGCTCATGAAAACTTCAGAATTGCCAAAGGCAGCAAAATTACTCCCACTATGGTGATCACGTGGCGATTAATTGCTGCAGTTAACCAGTACTGTGAAGATTGTAGAGATGGAGATTCAAAGCATTCACTCAGGATGTGGGAAATGTTTGTAACTTTTAGTTCTGAACTAAAACATGTGGTATCAGGTCCATGTCATCTGAGAGAGAGTTCCGGCCCAAAACGTCACCAATTCTTTTTCTCCAGAGATGCTGCCTGACCCGCTGCGTTGCTCCAGCATTTTGTGTCTATCTTGGGTACAAACCGAACTGTTGGTAAGTCTTTGGTTAGCACGCAACAAAAAGCTTTTCCCTGTACCTTGGTTTACGTGACAATAATAAACTGAACTGACCTGTATAAACCAGCATCTGCAGTTCCTCCTGACACAATGTAGTCTAATTTTACTTTGCATTTGTTATTACTACAGAGTCATGAATTTGCTGTTCATTTCTTTGCAAGAATATGGGGCGTAATTTTGATAAGTTTATGTTACTGGTGATATGCTCATAAGGTCATAAGTGAACATCAAGGGTTCACGGTCTCGGCAGAGGTCGAGTCGGGTAGCTCTGGAAGCCGCACGACTTTTGACAAATCCGACCCGAGATCAGATCGCCGTCGAGGAAGGCCCGCCACTGGCTACAGGAGTCAGATCGTCCCATCAACGGAAGGCTTGAAGCCCCCGACCGTGGGAGAACAAAGAAGGGAAGAGATTGAACTTTTTTTCACCTTCCATCACAGTGAGGAATGTGGAGGAGTCACTGTGGTGGATGTTTATGTTAAAATGTGTTTTGTGTGCTCTGTTTCATTTTATTTGTATGACTGACTTGGCAAATGAAATTCCTCGTATATGTTGCAAAACATACTTGGCTAATAAAGTATTATTGTATTGTATTGTGATAGGAGCAGAGTATGGCATTCCGGCCCATCAAGTCTACTCTGCCATTCAATCATGGCTGGTCTATCTCTCCCTCCTAACCCCATTCTCCTGCCTTCTCCCCATAAACCACTGACACCCGTACAAATCAAGAATCTATCCGTCTCTGCCTTCAATGTGCTGATCATGGGTGACACGCAAGTACCAGCAACAAATGTTTTAATCCTAGGCGTCTCCCTATGCTGAATGGGGAAGGATCCAAAACAGCAGCTGACTGGCAGCAGATTGCACGACATGAATGTGCCGACAACCTACACGTCATCATACAGTAAGTAACGAACCATTTCACAATCATGCCTCGATTCTACAAAAATACATTGAAAAGTCGACCCAGCTACTAATAGTGTTTCTTTTTAAAACTGGTATGGAAAATGTTATACTCCATCTCTGAGGTGACAAAAATAACGTTCCGGCAGCTTAAGTTGAACAAAACTCTCAACAGAATGGATGAAATGTTTATATAATCCTTTATCGTGAGAGAAATTGGATCATTTTGTGAATGAGGAGTAAGCGTGGAGTGCAGGAGACCCGGTGGCTGTACCTAATGAAAGCAGGTACACCCTTTTGGGAGCTGTCGGGGCAGACGGCGCTTCCAGCCTGACAGGTGGAGGGATCGGTGGCTCCAACGCAAGTGATGAGAATCGACCGGCGAGACCGACGTCAGGCAGAGTTATAGTGGCGGGTGACTCCATTGTCCGAAGTACGGGCTGGAGACTCTGTGGCGGCAACCGAGACTCGAGGATGGTCAGTTGCCACCCTGGTGCCAGGGTTAAAGGTATCACAGACCGACTTCCTCGAAAGGGAAGGTGAACAGCCGGCAGTAGTTGTACACGTGGGCACAAACAACATCGGGAAGAAGAGGGAGGAGGTTCTGCAACGCGAATTTAGAGAGTTAGGAAGGAGACTGAAAGCAGAATTTCTAGGGTGTTTATCTCTGAATTGCTTCCAGTACCTCATGCTAGTGAGGACAGGAACAGGGAGATAGGGGATCTGAATGGGTGGCTGGGGGGTTGGTGCAGGGAGCAAAGATTTAGCTTTATAGACCACTGGGACCTCTTCTAGGGTAGGGTTGACCCGTACAATAGGGACGGGTTACACCTTAACTGGAGGGGACCAACATTCTGACAGGCAGGTTTGCTAGAACTACACTTGTCGATTTAAACTAAATAGTGGGGGGGGGGGGGGGGGGGGGGGGGGCAAAGGATTGACAAATTGGGAGTATGGGAAGGAGAGTTCGAGAAGGGATAAGAGAGTAAGGTCATGGCCAATAGTGTGAGAGGGGAGGTGAATACCAAAGTTAAAGTGTTTTATATGAATGCGCGAAGTATAAGAAATAAAGTGGATGAGCTTGAGGCTCGGTTAGAAATTGGCAAGTATGATTTTGTGGGAATTACAGAGACATGGCTCAAAATGGACCAAGGCTGGGAATTGAAGATTCAAGAGTATACGTCCTATCGCAAAGACAGGCAGATGGGCAGAGGGGGTGGGGTAGCTTAGTTGGTGAGGAATGAAATTCAGTCTCTTGAGAGGAGTGACATAGAATCAGGAGATGCAGAGTCACTATGGAAAGAACTGAGGAATTGTAAGGGAAACATGTTCCCGACGTTGGGGGAGTCCAAAACCAGGGACCACAGTTTAAGAATAAGGGGTAGGCCATTTAGAACGGAGATGAGGATACATTTTCTCACACAGAGAGTTGTGAGTCTGTGTAATTCTCTGCCTCAGAGGGCGGTGGAGGCCAGTTCTCTGGATGCTTTCAAGAGAGAGCAAGATAGGGCTCTTAAAGATAGTGGAATCAGGAGATATGGGGAGAAGGCAGGAACGGGGTATTGATTGTGGATGATCAGCCATGATCACATTGAATGGCAGTGCTGGCTCGAAGGGCCAAATAGCCTACTGCTGCACCTATTGTCTATTTTCAAAATTGGAATACTCTAAGGAGCATCCGTGTTGGATTTTACTGGTGAGCTTTTATTAAAGATTTGAGGAATTAATTCATTATTTCCAAAGATTTGGGTTCTTCTTTGACAGGTTTATGCAGGTAAACTAAACATTAATGAAAAGAAGCATTCTCTTAATACCATCTACAAGATAACACAGATTGCATTTCCTTGATTATTCTGAGATTCGTGCATAGTTACTACAAGACTTGCCCATTGTTAATGTTTCAGCAGTCTTTTATGAGCCATTTGCAAAAGAAAATATGAAATTGAGTTCAAAATATTTAGATTAATTTAAACTTTCAGAATATGTGTTATGTAGATACAATTGTTACAAGTAACTTGAATTTTGTGAATACTCCATAAACCTTCTGTAATGTATTTAAATCACTTTCTATACATTTCCACAAATAGATTAGATATTGAGTCCAGCTGGAATTTCTCACGAATATAGACACAAAAAGCTGGAGTGACTCAGCGGGACAGACAGCATCTGGGCTTGTGTACTCTGGAAGGAGTGGCTGGGCTTGTATACTCTGGAATTCAGAAGGATGAGAGGGAATCTTATTGAAACATATAAGATTATTAAGGGTTTGGACAGACTGGAGGCAGGAAACATGTTTCCGGTGTTGGGGGAGTCCAGAACCAAGGGCTGCAGTTTAAGAATAGGGGGAGGCCATTTAGAAAGGAGATGAGGGAAAACTTTTTCACCCAGAGAGTTGTGAGTCTGTGGAATTCTCTGCCTCAGAAGATAAAGGAGGCCATTTCTCAGGATGCTTTCAAGAGAGAGTTAGATAGAACTCTTAAAGATAGTGGATATGGGGAGAAGGCAGGAACGGGGTACTGATTGTGGATGATCAGCCATGATTACAGTGAATGGCGGTGCTGACGCGAAGGGCCGAATGGCTGACACCTGCACCTATTGTCTATTGTCTATTGCCTACTGTCTATTATCTCTGGAGAATAGGAATGGGTGACGTTTCGGGTCGAGACACTTTCTCAGACTCACTCCTGCTTGGTGGTAATTGTGTGGTTTCATTGTACACGTTCATCATATGACTTTAGGTTTACGATGATGTTGCCAGGACTAGAGGGTCTGAGCTATAGGCAGAGGCTGAGTAGGCTGGGACTCTATTCCTTGGAGTGCAGGAGAATGAGGTGTATAAGATCATGAGAATAATAGATTAGGTGGATGCACAGTCTCTTGCCCAGATTAGGTGAATTGAGGACCAGAGGACATAGGTTTAAGGTGAAGGGAAAACTATTTAAGAGGAATGTGGCCCAGTTCTATTTGCCACATTATAGGAAGGATGTGATTAAGCTACAGAGGGTACAGAAAAGATTCACAAGGATGGTGCTTGGTTTCGAGGGCTTGAGTTATATTGGCTGGGACTGTTTTCTCAAGAATGAAAGAGGCTGATGGGTGGCCTTAGCATCTAACATAATGAGAGTGATAGATAAATTAAATAGTCAAGGTCATAAGGTCATGTGATAGGAGTAGAATTAGGCCATTCGGCCCATCAAGTCTACTCCACCATTTAATCATGGCTGATCTATTTCTTACTCTGAATCAGATTCCCCTGCCTTCTCCCCATAACCTCTGACACTCATTCTAATCAAGAATCTATCTCTGCCTTAAAAATATCCACTGACGCCCTCCACAGACTTCTGTGGCAAAGAATTTTGCAGATTCACCACCCACCGACTAAAGAAGTTTCTCCTCATCTTATTAATGGAACGTCCTTTAATTCTAAGGCTATGACCTCCAGTTCTAGACTCTCCCACGTGGAAATATCTTCTCCACATCCAGTCTATCCACGATTTTAACTATTCTAAATGTTTCAGAGGTGCCCTCTCAGTCTTCTGAACTCCAGCGAGTACGGGCCCAGTGCCATCAACCGCACATCATAGGTTAACCCCCATATTCCTGGGATCATTCCTGTAAATCTCCTCTGGACCATCTCCAGAGCCAGCACATCTGTTCTTAGATATGGTGCCCAAAATTTCTCCCAATATTCCAAATGTGGCCTTACCAGCACCTTCTAGAGCCTCAGCATTACATCCCTGTTTTTGTAAACAAGCCCTCTTGAAATAAATGGTAGCATTGTGTTTGCTTTCTTTACTACCAATTCGACTTGCAAATTAACTTTTCGTGAATCCTGTACCAGCATTCCCAAGTCCCTTTGCACCTCCAATTTTTGGATTCTTTCTCCATTTACAAAAAAGTCTACACCTATATTCCTTCTACCAAAATGCATGACTCCACACTTTGCTACACTATGTTCCATTTTGCCACTCCTCTGCCCACTCTACCAACATGTCCAAGTCCTTCTGCAGATTCCCTGGCCTCTCTACACTACCTGCCCCTCCACCTATTTTCGTATCATCCGCAAACTTGGCCACAAAGCCTTCAATCCCCTCGTCAAAGGTAGACAAACATGCTGGACAAACTCAGCGGGTGAGGCAGCATCTATGGAGAGAAGGAATATGCAACGTTTCGGGTCAACACCCTTCTTCAGACTGATATCGGCGGGGGGGGGGAGGGTGGGGGGCGTGAAAAAAGAAAGGAAGAGGCGGAGACAGTAGGCTTGTTGGAGACCTGGGAAGGAAGGAGAATGCAAGGACTATCTGAAATTGGAGAAGTGAATCCCCTCATCAAAATCATTAATATACATTTATATTTTATAATAAACAATATATAAAATAAAGTATTTTCCCAGAGTAGTCTTGGTTTCACAATCTACAACTAGAGAGCATAGTTTTAGGCTGAGTTGGGAAAAATGTAAAGGGTATCTGTGGGATAGGTTTTTCCACAGGGGGTGGAGGTATATGCAGCAAGCTCTCGGAGGAACATGTAAAAGAAAGTTGAATGTACATGGAGAGGAAAATATTAGAAGGATTTGGGCCAAATACAGGTAAATAGATTTGAGCATAGATAAGGCATCTTGATCAACATGGATGAGTTGGATCCAAAGAATCTACTGTGCAACTCTATGAATCTATGAAATGATTCACATGGTATTGAGGGTAGGGTATTGACGTGGATAGAAAATTGGTTGGGAGACAGGAGACAAAGAGTAGGAATAAACTGTTCCCTGTCAGAATGGCAGGCAGCGGCGAGTGGAGTGCCGCAAGGCTCGGTGCTGGGGCCGCAACTATTTACAATATATATTAATGATTTAGATGATGGGAGTAAAAGTAACACTCAGAAATTTGCAGATGACACAAAGCTGGGTGGCAGTGTGAAC
The DNA here is from genome assembly GCF_028641065.1 of Leucoraja erinaceus. Taxonomy (NCBI): domain Eukaryota; kingdom Metazoa; phylum Chordata; class Chondrichthyes; order Rajiformes; family Rajidae; genus Leucoraja; species Leucoraja erinaceus. Next base: position 143,262,046 of record NC_073377.1, read on the forward strand.
TGCGTAGAGGATGCTAGGAGGTTGCAGGGTGACTTGGACAGGCTGAGTGAGTGGGCAGATGCATGGCAGATGCAGTATAATGTAGATAAATGTGAGGTTATCCACTTTGACGGCAAGAACAAGGAGGCAGATTATTATCTCAATGGTGTCAGATTAGGAAAAAGGGAAGTGCAATGAGACCTGGGCGTCCTTGTACACCAATCACTGAAAGTAAGCATGCAGGTACAGCTGGCAGTGAAGAAAGCTAATGGCATGTTAGCCTTCATAACAAGAGGATTTGAGTACAGGAGTAAAAAGATCCTTCTGCAGTTGTACTGAGCCCTAGTGAGACCACATCTGGAGTATTGTGTGCAGTTTGGTCTCTTAATTTGAGGAAGGACACCCTTGCTATTGAGGCAGTGCAGCATAGTTTCACAAGGTTAATCCCTGGGATGGTGGGACTGTCATATCAGGAAAGATTGGAAAGAGTGAGCTTGTATTCATTGGCATTTAGAAGGATGAGAGGATATTTATAGAAACGTGTAAAATTATAAAAGGACTGGACAAGCTAGATGCAGGAAACATGTTCACAATGATGGGGGAGTCCAGAACCAGGGGCCACAGTCTGAGAATAAGTGTGAGGCCATTTAAAACTGAGATGAGAAAAAACTTTTTTACCCAGAGAGTTGTGAATTTGTGGAATTCTCTGCCACAGAGGGCAGTGAAGTCCAATTCACTGGGTGAATTTAAAAGAGCGGAATCAAGGGATTGGGGAGAAGGAAGACACGGGTTACTGATTGTGGATGATCACCATGATCACAATGAATGGTGGTGCAGGCTCGAAGGGCTATATGGCCTCCTCCTGCACCTATATTCTACGTTTCTATTCTGGTCCTTATTGACCCGTGTAGCTAATCAACAGCATCATCACCATCCACCCCATATCTGAGTGAGGGTGTGCTGGCTCTGGGGAGGGTCCAGAGGAGGTTTACAAGCATGTTTCCAGGAATGAGTGGCTTAGCATATGATGAGCAAGTGACACCACTAAGCCTCTACTTGCTGGAGTTTAGAAGGTTGAGGGGGGACCTCATTGAAACTTGCAGAATAATGAAAGGCATAGATAGAGTAGAGATCCTACTTAATCACTGGGGGGCGCTGCTCTGGGCAGCAGCCATGTCAGCAACGCGTCAGTTTTTTTTCAACTTTTTCTTATTTTTTAGTATGTTTTAAAGTATGTATTTTGAGTTTCTTTGTGTGTTTTGTGTGGGGGGGGGGGGGGGGGGGTAAGGGGGAAACCGCTTTGGTCACCTCCTCCATGGAGAGGCAACTTTTTTTCCAGGACGCCTCCCCCGGGACCTAACATCAAGGATCGGCGCGGCCTTTCCCGGAGACGCGCCCGGGGCTTCAGCGGCGGGCACAGTGTGGACTCTCGGTGTGGAGCGGGTGAGCCCTCGCTGGGGCTCGCTGGAGGGGAGCGCTTCGTTTCGCTGGCCCGGGGCAGCTGGCAGCCTGAAGTCGCAGCCTGAAGTCGTGGTCTGCAGAGCTCCAGCTGGTGCGGCGTCTACAGCCCGGGATCCCTCGTGGGGGACCCGGGGGGAAGAAGAAGCCATCACTGCCGACCCGCGGCCAACTTCTACCGCGGGGCCGGCATGGACTTACCAACACACCTGGAGGGGAACTTCGACCGCCGGCCCTGCAGTCTATGGTGCTTCTGGCTGCGGCAGAGACTTTAAATCTCGACCGCCGGCCTGCGGCCTACAACAACTTAAAGCCACGGTTTCCAGTGAGGAAGAGCCGATCCTGGACTGACTCTGGACTCTGGTCCTGTCCACGGAGGGGAAATGGAGGAGGATTGGCCAAATTCTTGTGCCTTCCACCACAGTATTGAATGCTGTGGTGGATGTTTGTGTTACATTTTTTATTGTGGTTGTGTGTTCTTTATTATTGTACCGCTGCAGACAACCCAAAATTCCACCAGCCTGGCTGTGTGGTCATTAAAATACAATACAATACAATACAATACAATGTGGGGTGGATATTTCCACTGGTGGGAGAGTCCAAGACGAGGTCATAACCTCACAATTAAAGGACGTTCCTTTCAGAAGGAGATGAGGAGGAATTTCTTTAGTCAGACGGTGGTAAATCTGTGGCATACTTTGCCACAGAAAGCTGTGGAGGCCACGTCAATGGATATTTTTAAGGCAGAGATAGTTCTTGATTAGTACGGGTGACAGGGGTTATGGGGAGAAGGCAGAAGAATGGGGTTAGGAGGGAGAGACAGATCAGGCATGATTGAATGGCGGAGTAGACTTGATAGGCCCGAATAGCCTAATTCTACTTCGATTGTGAACTGGTTGCACACAGAAACGTCACCACCATCACTCAACATGTCAGGACAGTAAAGTACATTCAGTCCATAAAAGAGTCCTTCAATACATCAGTTGTCCTTCTCCTCATCTATGATTTAAGTGCATTATAAATCTGCACCATGATTTGAAAGGCTGATGCTTAATGATGCCAGAAATTCTTTGCAACTAACTGCAAAGATTAGTCATCAACTGGGGTTGAGAGTAATTCCTTAGAAATCAAACAATCCTGCAAGCAAATGCTATAATCATAGATTCCAAAGAAACCATAAACTATCTGTAGGAGATGTTAAATATATCTATTAATGCAGCAGATGTAACCAAGTTTTCAAAGAGGTTATTTGATTGCTTAGGAGTTGACAAAGGAATTCTTTGTTATATCTTCCCTGGAATTAACCATAGATTTTACTTGGGAGTCACGTGAGGGACTACGTGAAGAACCCTGCCAGGATGCATGCGTGTCATATCGCTACACGCATTGCAACGAGTCACAGCAGGGAGAACGACGTTCCCCTTAGCGGCAGAATTTAAAAGCCGGGAACAGCAGGTAAGGAGATTCTGCGTTCTTTCCACTTACTTTATCGCAGGTGGAGGCATGGACAGATCCAAGAGAAACAAGAAGGCTGCGAAAAAGCTGGCGGCGGAGAACCGCGGAGTTGCGGGCAGCCAGCAGCGGCCAATGGCACACCAATCTCCCGTAATGGGAACAGCTGTGCTTGACTTCGCTCCCGCACCGGCCAAATCAACACCACGGCCGGGCGATAATGCGAAGCAAAAAACTGACAGTCGTTGACTCCGATGAGTCTGACTTTGAACAGCCGCGAGCGGCCAGTGCCCGTGAGCATTGGGGCCGGTTGGAGCGGCTTCAGGAGCAGCCGCGAGTGGCCAGTGCCCGAAAGCATAGGAGCCAGTTGGAGCGGCTGTTGGAGCAAATACTCCAAAGTGGCAGGCTCCGGGAGATGGAGACTAGTCACAGTGGGCAGCTAGTAAGTCCTACAGCAGTACCTCTTGTAGGGCTGCACAGTGTTTCTCCCTCATCAGAGGGGAGTACGGGGGGTCAATTCTGGGCTGACCCTGAAGAGGGGTGTGCAGAACATACTCCTAGTGTGCATGGGGTGCAAGAAAACCTATTGGATATGGTGTCCCAATTCAACCCAACCAAACTGGCCAAAACCTGGAGCCCAAAATAGCTGCGTATCGACTACTTGTCATTCAATCAGCTACAAGGACAGGCATTACTGGATACCACCGCAAGACACTTACCACCAGGGAACTGGTTCCTTAAGAATTGAAGGTAACATGGAGGTTTGTGGGAGATTACACTTCTATCCTGGATGCATGGAATACGTGTCCAATATTCATTTCAAGATGGAAACCTTTGTTATTACTAAGCAATTGATTTCTTAAAGTTACTACATGGAAAGAATCGATTTAAAAGATGCTTACTATACAGTACCCATCAGAGGTGACCACAGATGTTATTTAAAATTCAACTGGATAGGTCAGCTTTGACAGTACAGGGCACTACCTAATGGGCTAACATCAGCCCCCAGGCTGTTCACTAAAATTTTGAAACCAGCCCTAGCGTTTCTGCAGAAACAAAAACACATGGTAATGGCATATCTAGATGACATACTTATTGTGGGCAAAACTTTGGAATTGGCTAAAGAAACGGTAACAGCCACAAAACAATTATTTGGAAAAACTGGGGTTTATCATCCATCCAGTTAAATCTAAATTAATGCCTTCAACCACAATGGATTATCTGGGGTTCACCATTAACTCAGTTCACATGTCAGTGACTTTGCCGAAAGAAAAGGTTACAGCCTTAATAGAGGCTTGCAGCAAAATCATTGACATCACTAAACCATCCATCAGACTGGTAGCAAGAGTAATTGGCAAAATAGTGGCTGCGTTTCCAGCCACACAATTCGGACCTTTACGTTATCAAATTTTACAGAGGGCTAAAATACGAGCACTCAAAATTAATGGTGGTCATTTTGACAGACCAATGAAGCTACCAACAGAGGCCATAATGGAACTAAAATGGTGGAAAGATAACATTAGGCATTGTTCCAATCCAATCATTATCAGCAGACCCTGGGGCAGCGGCAACAGATGCATTTTCGCTGCATTGGGGGAAATTGTTTATTTATGCATTCCCTCCTTTCTGCCTCATATTAAGGAAAATACAGCAAGACTCTGCGTCTGGTATTTTGATAGTACCCGATTGGCCTACTCAACCATGGTTCCCGTTGATACTCGACATGGTATTAGAACCATGCATCACCATCCATCATAGACCTAATTTACTGGTTCATCCCATATCAGGGAAAGTCACCCATGTCATAATTATATAAACCTATTAATTTGTAGAGTTTGAAAGCACCTCTACTACACCTGGGACTGACGGACCGAACAGTGGATATTATTTCAGCGGCCCACAGACAGTCCACCAAAAAACATTACTTGGTGTACATCAAGAAATGGGAAATGTACTGTCACAACAATAACATCACCCACAGATCTATGAACATCCCATCTGTTCTGGAATTCCTGGCAAGCCTCCATTACGATGAGGGGCTCAGTTACAGTGCCATCAACTGTGCCAGAAGTGCTCTATCAACATACCTATGGCAAGGAACAGAGCGGCATTCTGTTGGGACAGACCCCTTGGTAACTAAACTCATGAGGGACATTTTTAATGTTAATCCCCCAGGAACCAGGTACTCCCAAATATGGGATGTGAGCATTGTACTGACCATGTTAAGAAACTGGTCTCCAGCTACAGCTCTGTCCCTACAGAAACTGACTGCGAAAACAGTCATGCTGATGGCCTTGGTCACGGCACAAAGGGTCCAGTCGCTACAGAAACTAAGGCTGGACAACATGACTACTTCATCTGGAAATTTAACTTCTCACATCAATGAATTAGTCAAACAGAACAGACAGGGGTCAGCAGGCCTAAAAATAGAATTCAGGGCCTACCCGACAGATGATCGCCCCTGTATTGTAACACACTTGCTATTATATATGGAGTATACTAAGATCATCAGAGGCAAAGAAATGGCACTTTTAATCCGCTACAAACAGCCACACAAAAAAGTGACAGTCCAGACCATCTCTAGATGGCTAAAACAGGTCCTAATAAAGGCTGGAGTAGACACTAACATTTTTAAATCTCACTCCACCAGGGCTGCAGCTACATCGGCAGCTATGAAGTTGGATATTCCTATGGACCAAATCCTCAAGACAGCAGGATGGTCAACGGAGAAAACTTTCCAATAATTTTATAACAAACCAGTAATTGAACCTGGAAAATTTGCAGAAACAATTTTAAGTTCAGTAAAATAATTTTACCCCATAAATAGAGGCTATAATTTGGTGTTAATAAATTTATCATTGTTTTTTCAATATCGTATTGATGTCCAATGATGTTAACACTATTCTCCCCATAATCAAGGCAGATGTGATGCATGGACTCGTTTCCACGGCATGGAATCACAGAGCTTTAAAATCTTCACTTTGTCACTCACGTGACTCCGAAGTAAAATAGTAAGATTAAACGAGCTTACCAGTTTGAAGTTTGATCGTTATTTTATGAGGAGTAACGTTGAGGGAATACGTGCCCTCCGTTCCCACCCTTGATCATATACTCAACTGGTATCTCTTCTCTAATCTTACTATGTTTAGTCATTACAGTTATCTGTGATTTCACAACGCTGCTTTGAAGAATGACACGCATGCGTCCTGGTGGGGATCTTCACGTATTCCCTCAATGTTACTCCTCATAAAATAACGATCAAACTTCAAACCGGTAAGTTCTCGTTTAATCTTACTATTTTTCCTTACCCAGTATCTGGCAATATCAGGTCTGACAGTGTTCCCTTTGCCCTTTCTTGCCTTGTCATAGTTGAACAACTTCTAGAGAATAAAAATTGCATGCTAAAAGAAAAAAAGAGAAAATGCTCGAAATACTCAGCAGGTCAGGCTGCATTAAGTATATAACAATATGAGAGATATGGATAGGGTAAATAGGCTTTATCCCAGGGTAGAAATGTCAAAGGTTAAACGGCATAGCTTTAAGGAGACAGGAGCGAATTTTAAAGGAGACTAGACCAAGTGGGACCCGTTGGGCCCCGTTCCCCCAACGCAATATTCCACCACTCACCCGTACCCCCCAATTGCGCATGCGCAGTTCATTTACCCTCATCCCCCAACACTCCCTCCCTCTCATCTTCATCCTCCCTCCTCTCTCCACTCTCCTCGTCTACTCCTCCACTCCCTCCCTCACCTCTCCCTCTCTCTCCTTTTCCCCTACCCTCGGTCAGCCCAGGGTGGAAATGTCAAAGATTAGAGGGCATAGCTTTAAGGAGAGAGGAGCTAATTTTGAAGGATATGTGTGGAGCAAGTTCTTTTTACACAGAGGGTGGTGGGTGCGTGCCAGGATGACCCAGCCAAGAATGGTGGTGGAGACAGATACGAAAGCGGTGTTCGAGACTCAGGGAATGGAAGGGTATGGATCAAGTCAGCGCAGAGGAGATTAGATTAACATGGCAACAGTTTTGGCACTGACATGGGGGACCAAAGGGCCTATTCCCGTACTGTACTATGTACAATTTGTGGGAAGAGAAACAAAGTCAATGCTTCAGGTGAGAGGTCCTTTGTTAAACTTGCAAAAGAGACTAAAGAAGCTTGTGAAGCTGCAGGGAGGAAGGGGGAGGTGGTAAAAAAGTTAACCCAGAGTGACCAGTTCAGTTCAGTTTAGTTTATTGTCACGCGTAACGAGGTACAGTGAAAAGCTTTCTGTTGCGTGCTATCCTGTCAGCAGAAAGATAATACATGATTACAATCGATCCATTTACAGTGTATAGATACATCACAATGACAATAACACTTTATTAGCCAAGTACGTTTTGCAACATACAAGGAATTTAATTTGCTAAGTCAGTCATACAAATAAAAAGCAACAGAACACACAAAATACATTTTAACATAAACATCCACCACAGAGACTCCACATTCCTCACTGTGATGGAAGGCGAAAAATAGTTCAGTCTCTTCCCTTCTTTGCTCTCCCGCTGTCGGGAGCTTTGAGCCCTCCGTTGACGGGGCGATCTTCACTCCTGTAGCCATTGGCGTTTTGGGCCCCCCGCGTTGGGGCGATCCAGCTTCTGCATCGGGGGGATGTCAGTTCCCCGCGCTGGCGATCGAACCCCGCGTTGCGGTTGGTCGAGCCTCTGCGTTCATCGGAGCTCCCGACAAGCTTCTCTCAAGACAGCGAGCTTTCATTGGTAAATCCACAGGCTGCGGTTGGAGAGATCCCAGGAAAGGGATCGGCTTTGATATTACGGCAGGGCCCAAGGTCGGTCCGAGGAGGCCTCCGGCTCCATCAATGATGGGCAGCAAAGCGTCCGGAGATGTGACCCGGAAAGGTAAGAAACTGAAAAAAAAACTTTCCCCCGACCCCAACCCCACCTCCCCCCACATAAAACAAACCAGAGAACATTTACACAAACTAATAAAAAGCAATAAAAATTAAAAAAGAGACGAAAAAACAAACATACTATTGGCGGGGCTGCCAATCGTTCGATGCTCCTGGTGGTGATTATAGAATAACGTTTAGTGCAAGGTAAAGCCAGCAAGTCCGATCAAGGATAGTCCGAGGGTCATCAAAGAGGGAGATTATAGTTCAGCACCCTGCGGATAAACTGTAAACAAAATTATTTGGTTAATGAGTGACCGGGAGCGGATAGAGAGCGAGAGACTAGGGAAAGGAACTGAGATAAAAGAATGGGGGAGTTGTGAAATGCAAAACAGGAAGACCTGCCAAGCAGGCCAGACTGAACTTGGCTTCAACCTACGGTATGAATATAACAAGCTGAGCTAACATCGTAGGCGGGTGACTGATACAGTCCAAGAAAGTAAGTTAACTGAAGTTGTAGTGTTCAATACTGAATTTAGAAGACTGCAATGTGCCAGTCTGAAGAAAAGTGTTCGAGTTAGCATGGCCTTCGGCCTAACTCGTCCATACTGACCTAGATGCCCAGACTCGACACTAGTCGGATTTGCTCGGTTTGTCCCAAACTTTTCATATTGCATTCAGCCTAAGAGTCTTTAAATGGTACTTACCTAGACTACCTCCTTAGTTTAGTTTCATTTAGAGATCTTTGCATTGTATCATGGCCTACTTCTTTGACCAAATAGTCATTGGCTATTTTTGTTGGTTCAAGTGTTAAGCTATTTCTGAAAACATGAAATACTTTGTCTGGCAATTGTGACCTGAATTAGCTGAGAACATTGCATTTCCCTGTTGCATCTCTCCATTACAACTTTTCGAGGTACAGTGCTGAAACAGGCCCTTCAGCCCACCGAGTCCGCGCCGACCAGCGATTCCCGTATTCTAACACTATCCAACACACTAGGGACAATTTACAGTTATACCAAGCAAATTAATCTATAAACCTAGAGTGTGGGTGGAAACCGAAGATCTCAGAGAAAACTTTCGTAGGTCATGGGGAGAACGTATAAACTCCGTACAGACAGCACCCATAGCCAGGATCAAACCTAGGTCCCTGGCACTGTAAGGTAGCAACTCTACAGCTGTACTGACCTCTGGTGGCTTATTAAGTGTAATCACATCATCTGAGTGTAAAAGTCCCCTTCAAGTTCCTATTAAATCTCCTGCACCCACACACAACTGACTGACTTCATCCACTTCACCACCAACTTCCATCCGGCACTCCAATACACCTGGACCATTTCCGACACTTCCTTACCATTCCTTGACCTCACCATCTCCATCGCAGGGGACAGACTTCTGACCGACATACACTACAAACCAACAGACTCACATGGCTATCTGGACTACACGTCTTCCCACCCTGCCCCCTGTAAAGACTCCCTCCCCTACTCCCAATTCCTCCGCCTACGCCGCATCTGTTCCCAGGATGAGGCGTTCCACACCAGGGCATCGGAAATGTCCTCGCTCTTCAGGTAACGGGGATTCCCCTCCGCCATCATAGATGAGGCTCGCACCAGGGTCTCATCCATACCCCGCAACACTGCTCTCTCTCCCCATCCCCGCACTCGCAACAAGGGCAGAGTCCCCCAGTCCTCACCTTTCACCCCACCAGCCGGCAAATACAACAAATAATCCTCCGCCATTTCCGCCACCTCCAATGTGACCCCACCACTCGCCACATCTTCCCATCCCCCCCATGTCTGCCTTCCGCAAAGACCGCTCCCTCTGCAACTCCCTTGTCAATTCTTCCCTTCCCTCCCGTACCCCCCCCTCCCCGGGCACTTTCCTTTGCAACCGCATGAAATGCAACACCTGTCCCTTCACCTCCCCCCTCGACTCCATTCAAGGACCTAAGCAGTCGTTCCAGGTTCGACAAAGGTTCACCTGTATCTCCTCCAACCTCATCTACTGCATCCGCTGCTCTAGATGTCAGCTGATTTACATCGGTGAGACTAAGCGGAGGTTGGGCGATCGTTTCGCCGAACACCTCCGCTCAGTCCGCAATAACCAACCTGAACTCCCGGTGGCTCAGCACTTCAACTCCCCCTCCCATTCCCAATCCGACCTCTCTGTCCTGGGTCTCCTCCATTGCCAGAGTGCGCAACACCGGAAATTGGAGGAACAGCACCTCATATTCCGCCTGGGTTGCTTGCGTCCGGTGGCATGAACATTGAATTCTCCCAATTTTGCTAGCCCTTGCTGTCTTCTCCCCTTCCTTAACCCTCGAGCTGTCTCCTCCCATCCCCTCACCCTCGGGCTCCTCCTCCACCCTTTTCCCTTCCTTCTCCCCCCCACCCCCCATCAGTCTGAAGAAGGGTTTTGGCCCGAAACGTCGCCTATTTCCTTCGCTCCATAGATGCTGCTGCACCCGCTGAGTTTCTCCAGCATGTTTGTGTACCTCCTATTAAATCTTGTCCATCTCACTTTAAACCTATGTCCTCTGGTACTTGATTCCCCAACCCGGGTTAGAAGACACTATCTATTCCCCTCGTGATTTTATACACCACCGTGAGATTACCCCTTTACATCATTCTTCAAGCTTGCACAGGGCCTCACTGTGACAATACAGCAGGCCACTCACCAGCAGGTCCGAGTGGGAGTGGGATGGGAAAGTAATGGCATGCAATGGGGTCGTCACTGCGGTGTGAAAGCAGACGTCCACAGAACAACCATTCAACCTGTGTTTGGTTTCTGCAGTGGAGAGGAGAGAACATTGTGAACACCAGAAGTGCTGCCACATCTGAAAAAAAACGTTTAGGGTCTCGGGTGGTGGGAAGGAAATACAGGCCCGTACGAAGCTTTTCAAAAAGGGGGGTGGCATGACAGGATTACAAAATATTATATGTGAAATAGTGTGCGCGCTGCGCACATCACAAGCGTGAAGCGTGGAGTCCCTCGATGCCAGGGTCCAGGGCTCGCTTAAGGGCCCTGGAAGCTCAGGGATTTTAGATGCTTTCTGATGCATTCTGAGCCTTATTTTGGAGCATTTATGCACCAAATTTATGACCAATATTTCAGAAATTAACAGGAATCTGAGGTATCTTTTTCACACAAAGGGTGCTGGGTGTATGTAATGAGCTGCCAGACGAGGTAGTTAAGGCTGGAACTATCCTAATATTTAAGAGACATTTGGACACGTACATGGATAGGACAGATTTAGATGGATATATGGGCCAAATGCGTGTGAGTGGGACTAGTTTAGATGGGACTTGTTGGTCGGTGTGGGCAAGTTGGGCTGAACGGCCTGTTTCCACACTGCATCATTCTATGACTAAAAAGTGAAGAAAGAAAATGCATGTAGATAAGTAGAGCAGATTTGAAAGAGGAGTGAAGGCAGAGAGAGGTTTATGGGTGGAAAGGAACAAAGGAAAGGAGGGGGGAGAGTGGGCTTGGGCAGATGGGTGAAGGGAAAATAGTCACAAAGTGCTGGAGTAACCTAGTGGGTCAGGCAGCATCTGCGGAGAATATGAATAGGCGACGTTTCACAGAGTGCTGGAGTAACTCAGTGAGTCAGGCAGCATCTCTGGAGAAAAGGTATAGATTATATTTCGGGTCAAGACCGTTCTTCAGTAATATTCATGATGTGACATGCATAGACATTCCTGAATGTTACCCAAACCATTGTGAGCTACGTTGTTACGGTGCTTGCCCTCTCCTATAATGTCTCTGCTGCCTTGGGTGATACAGGACAGGACACAAGCTTTGGGGCACGGTGTGAAGCTGTTGCCGTCTGTCCCAGCCTGGTAAAAACCTGGATGGAGTGGATTTGGATAGGATGTTTCCACTACTGGGAGAGCCTAGAACCAGTGGCCACAGCCTCAGAATTAAAAGACATTCCTTTAGGAAGGAGATGAGCAGGAATTTCTTAAGTCAGAGGGTGGTGAACTGTGGAATTCATTGCCACAGACAGCTGTGGAGGTCAAGTCAATGGACATTTTTCAGGAGGAGATTGATAGATTCTTGATTGATACGGGTGTTGGAGGTAATAGGAGGAAAGGCAGGAGAATGTGTTTGAGAGGGAAAGATAGAGTCATAGAGTGATACAGTGTGGAAACAGGCCCTTCAGCCCAGCATGTCCCATCTGCACTAGTCCCACCTGCCCACGTTTGATCCATATCCCTCCGAACCTGTCCTATCCATGTACCTGTCTAACTGTTTCTTAAATGGTGTAATAGTCCCTGCCTCAACTACCTCCTCTGGCAGCTTGTTCCAAACACCTACCACCCTTTATGTGAAAAACATACCCCTCAGATTCCTATTATATCTTTTGCCCTTCACCTTAAATTTATGTCCTCTGCTCATCGATTCACTCTGGGCAAAAGACTCAACCATATCTATTCAAATCATTATTTTATACACCACTATTAGATCATCCCTCATCCTCCTGTGCTCCATGAAATAGAGTCCCAGCCTACTCAACCTCTCCCTATAGCTCTGGCTCTCTAATCCTGGCAACATCCTCGTAAATCTTCACTGTACCCTTTCCAGTTTGATGACATTTTCCTATAACATGGTGCCCAGAACTGAACACAATACTCTGAATGCGGCCTCACCAACGTCTTATGCAACTGCAACATGACCTCCCAACTTCAATACTCAGCCTGACCCGCTGAGTTGCTTCAGCACTCTGTGAAATGTCATAGAACAGGGCAAGATTAGCAAGTTTGCTGATGATACAGAAGTGAGTGGTTTTGCAGATAGTGAAGATGGTTGTGAAAGATTGCAGCAGGATCTGGATCAATTAGCCAGGTGGGCAGAGGAATGGTTGATGGTTGCATGGTTCCTTGAAGGTCGTGTCGCAGGTATATCAGGTGGTCAAAAAGTATTTTGGCACTTTCGCCTTCATCAGTCAAAGTATTGAGCATAGAAGTTGGGAGATATTTCCCTCTCAAACCCATTCTCCTGCCTTCTCCCCATTACCTCCGACACCCGTATCAATCAAGAATCTATCAATCTCCTCCTATCAATCAGTATCGCTCACAGTTGCAGAGGTACTTTGGTGGATGGTTGGTGCGAAAAGGAAGAGTGAACCAGGGAATCATGAAGGGAATGGTCTGTGTGATTTGTGTATATTTCTCGACCTGGGTCACCCATTCCTTCTCACCAGAGATGATGCCTGATGTGCTGACAGTTACTGAGTTACTCCAGCATTTTGTGTCTACCATATCCCTTCATACCTTTCCTATCAATTGTCTATTAAAAGTTATAATTCCACTAACCTCTACTACTTTGTCTGGCATGTACGCACCATCCTGATTTAGTTTTTTTAGGAGATGATAAAGATGGTGTTTCCACTATGCAGCATCCCCTCAGCACTGCATTGGAACAGGCAATAATTCAAAACTAAAAGAAACCACAAATACTTGAAATCTGAAATAAGACTAAATAATGTGCAAAACTGTCAGCAGATCAGGCAAAATCTGTGGAAAGCATTTTAGGTTAGTTTAGTTTAGAGGTACAGCGCGGAAACAGGCCTCCGTGTCAGCGCCGACGAGCAATCCCCGCACATTAACACTATCCTACACACACCAGGGGCAATTTACACTTATGCCAAGCCAATTAACCTACAAACCTGTATGTCTTTGGAGTGTGGGAGGAAACCGAAGATCTCGAAATAACTGAAAACCCACGTGGTCACGAGGAGAATGTACAAACTCCGTACAGTCATGATTGAACCCGGGTCTCTGCAAGCGCTGTAAGGCAGCAACTCTACCGCTGTGTCACCTAATTAACTTTACCATTCAAAGACTTTGTTAAGGAAATTTTGTCGAGAATTATGGGAATTATTAGGAAGATGAGTAGGTTATAGTCTGTTTAACCCTAGAGCTCACATACTGGGGAAACATGATGGGAAAATGGTCAACATAGGATGTTCGGAAGGTAATAAATATTTATGTCAATGTGTTTAGCTTTCGCAGCACAGCTTATGTAAAGTAGCTAAAATGAATACACTGCTGAAAGCAGGTTTCCTTCTCTATTGAGGGGGGGGGGGGGGGGTAGTCATTCGTAGTTCTGTCTAGGTTCTTATCTGTTGCAACCTTACAATTATGCAGTTCTTTGTCACTGTGTTTAGCAGGCAAGTCTCTCAAAAGTTGACAAATTGCCTTTTTTAATAAGTAGACCCCACCAATTCTCCACATTGGGATATTGATATTTATGGTATCTATTCGTTAGATATATGGGAGAGAGATTTTGAAAACAACAGAAAACGCAAGGTTAAAGTTAGCTCTAGGTAAAGACAAAGATGAAAGGTTACAGAGATATTGATCAATGGTGGTTTATTTCAACTCCACGTAACCATTGTGTCAAGCATGACACCTGGAGGCTGCAGCGAATCGTCCGATCAGCTGAGATGGTTGTTGGCTGCAACCTTCCCTCCATTGACAAACTGTACATTGCAAGGGCCAGGAAGTGTGCGGGTAAGATCACCTCTGACCCCTCTCACCCTGGCCACAAACTCGTTGAATCACTTCCCTCTGGAAGGCGACTCTGGACTGTCAAAGCTGCCACAACCAGCCACAAAAATAGTTTTTTTTCCAGTGGAAGCTCTACTCAATAACCAAAAATCTGTAGCCTCCTTTTGCTCTGATATCTTATTTAGTTCACATGTTTAATCGATAATGTTTTATTATTAATGTTTAATGTTTTATGTGTCATTCTTAATTGTCACTGTATGTCATGTTGTCACTTGCGAGTGGAGCACCAAGGCAAATTCCTTGCATGTGAACATACTTAGCCAATAGTGAACATACTTCATTCATTCATTCATTCATTCATTCATTCATTCATTCATTCGTTATTCATAATTTCAGTCAGTCATTCATTCATTCATTCAATCATTCAATCATTCAATCATTCAATCATTCATTCATTCATTCATTCAATCATTCATTCATTCATTCATTCATTCATTCATTCATCATTCATGCATGCATTCATTCATTCAATCATTCATTCATTCATTCATTCATTCATTCATTCATTCATTCATTCAATCATTCATCATGCATTCATGCATTCATTCATCCATCATTCATTCATTCAATCATTCAATCATTCAATCATTCATTCATTCAATCATTCAATCATTCATCAATCATTCATGCATTCATTCATTCATTCATTCAAGAAAATACAAAATTGCTGTTGGTGCTATGAATCTTTGAAACATTTTGGGTTTTCTCAGAGTGTTTCCTGGTGCACACTGTTGAGACCTTAAAGCCTATTGACTTGTTCAATAGACTTATCACTGATCTATGAGCTGTTTTATTTTGTGTTGGCGCCTATATCCTACAGATTCAACAGGCACTCATACGTATGTTCAATGTAGCACATCTCACCCGGAATATACAAAACGTCCTGGTGGGCAAAGCAACAGGCTCACCAGACAGCTCCAGTCAGATTGGTTTAATATAGTCTGGGCAAGGCCTTGTGCACAATAGACTAGGCCTTTCACAAGGTATGATAGTTATTGTGCACATTACCCAGGCCCAGTTGCCCAATACAGTCGTTCACATAACCAACAGAGCAAATGTTTCCAATGATACGGAAGTGCATCTGTACAATAAAGGATGAGGGGGGACCTCATTGGAACTTACCAAATAGTGAAAGGCTTGGATAGAGTGGATATGGAGAGGATATTTCTCTCTATTTAATTCTGAAGCTATGGCCTCTAGTCCTAGACTAGTGGGTGAGTCTAGGACTAGAGGTCATAGCCTCCGAATTAAAGAACATTCCATTAGGAAGGAGATGAGGTGGAATTTGTTTAATTGGAGGGTGGTGAATCTGTAGAATTCATTGCCACAGAAGTGCTCTGGAGGCCAGGTCAATATATATCTTTAAGGCAGAAATAGACAGATTCTTGATTAATACGGGTATCAGGGGTTATGGGGAGAAGGCAGGAGAATGGGGTTAGGAGGGAGTGATAGATCAGCCAAGATTGAATGGTGGAGTAGACTTGCTGGGCCGAATGGCCAAATTCTTCTCCTTCCACTTATGAACTTATGACCTTATGAAAACGGGTCACACTTCATGCAGAGGACATTAGACATTGCACATCTCTGATTCTTCATTGTGCCAAAACTTCATGCGAAAGTACCTTCACCTGAAGGAATGCAGTGTTTCCAGAAAATGGCGCCCTACCATCTACCCAAGCACAATTTGGGATGACTCCAAGTGATCCACATCTAGGAAATTAATTAAAAATGCTTCATGCTCAACACTACAGGCCTTATGTGCAGTACTACAGGCCCTGGGCACAATGCAACTTTTCTTGTTGAAGACAATACACCTTTCTCACAATAAGGCAGGTCACCCACAAAGTAATATGTGGCTCACGCCTCGTTGCAAAATAAAACAGATGTTACACATAAGACAAATACAAAGTGCTGGAGTAACTCTGCGGGACTGACAGCATCTCAGGAGAGAAGGAATGGGTGATGTTTGGGTCGAGACTGAAGAAGAGTCTCTACCCGAAACGTCACCCATTCCTTCTCCCCAGAGATGCTGCCTGTCCCGTTGAGTTACTCCAGCATTTTGTGTCTATCTTTGGTTTAAACCAACATCTGCAGTTCCTTCCTACACAGATGTCACACATATTATAGACATAAAAAGCTGGAGAAGCTCAGCAGTACAGGCAGCATCTCTGGAGAGAAGGAATCGTTGACGTTTCGGGTCAAGTCCATTCTGCCACACATATTATATGGAACTCACGCACAGTAAAGTAGTCCTGCTCCAGAATTTATCAGTACTCATATACAATATATGGGCTTCATTACAATGCACCATGCATTGCACACTTTACAACAGGACTGCTACACAATGCAAGAAAAATGCGCTAAATGAAATGTCTTGTAAACATTATATCAAACAACATGCATAATACAACAGGCTAAACCCAAAGAACATTAAACAAAGTACAACAGAGCAGATTACAGAGCAGAATGGTGGAGTAGACATGCTGGGATGAATGGCCAAATTCTGTTCCTATCACTTACGAATTTATGACCTTATGAAAACAGGTCGCACACAGTACTTCATGCAGAGGACATTAGACATTGCACATCTCTGATTCTTCATTGACCTAAAACTTCATGCAAAAGCACCTTCAACTGAAGGAACGCAGTGTTTCCAGAAGATGGCGCCCTACCATCTTTCATGACATTTTTTAGAAGGCAATGCAACAGGCCTCACTCATAGTGCAACAGATCTTGTGCGTAAACAGAAGGCCTTTCACTCCGTACAGCAGAGGTTCACCCTCTCAGTCTGAAGAAGGCTCTCGACCCGAAACGTCACACATTCCTTCTCTCCAGAGATGCTGCCTGCCCCGCTGAGTTACTCCAACATTTTGTGTCCATCTTCAGCACAGCACAGCACAACATGCTACGTAAGATAATTGTCCTTGCGGATACTACAACAGGACGCTAATAAAATAACACAAAAATAAAAAATAAACTGCAGATGCTGGAAATCTGAAATTAACAAACAACAAATGCTGGAAACACTCACTGGTCAGGAAGCATCTGTGCAAAATGAAGCAGCCAAGAACTTCTAATGAAGTCTCGGACGTGCCACATTAACTCTGATTTTCCATCCGTAGATTCTGCCCAACCTGCTGTGTGTTTTCAGTGCTTTCTAGTTCTATTTTTGAACACTATCACGAGCAATAGGCATAACACAACCAGCCTCCAGCACGTAAAACAGGCCGGCCACATGGCAAGCATAGTGGAGCAACGGTAGAGTTACTGCCTTACAGCACCAGAGTCCCGGGTTCAATCCTAGCAACAGGTGCTTTCTGTATGGAGTTTGCACGTTCTCCCCTCGTCCTGCGTGGGTTTATCCCAGGATCATGGTTTCCTCCCAGACTCCAAAGACGTATAGGCTTGTAAGTTTATTGACTTAGTATAATTGTAAATTGTCCCCAGCATGTGTAGGATAGTGTTAGTGTGCGGGGATCGCTGGTCGGCGCAGACTCGGTGGGCCGAAGGGCCTATTTCCGCGCTGTATCTTTAAAACTAAATTAAACTAAAATAAACTCAACTAAATTAAACACAGAATATGATGCGATACGATACGATACAAAATAACTTCATTTATCCCAGGAGGGAAATTGATCTGCCAACAGTCATACAATCACAAGATACATGAAACATGAAATTAAAGTGATGAGTGGAAAGGATTGGGGAGGTGCAAAGATTGGGGAGTGAAGGTGGGGGGAGGGGAGGGGATGGGGTCAGTCTCAGTCTACCCCATGACAGAAGGGAGAGGAGTTGCACAGTTTGATAGCCACAGTGAAGAAGGATCTCCTGTGGCGTTCTGTGCTGCATCTTGGTGGAACCAGTCTGTTGCTTAAGATGCTTCTCAGGTTGAGCGTGGTCGTGGAGGGGGTGAACTGTACTGTCCAAGACGCTCCGCAGTTTGAGGAGCATCCTCCCCTCCAAGACCACCTCCCATGAACCCAACTCCGCACACACACATCCGTGCACACGCAAACGGCACATGCGCATGGCACACGGCACATGCACGCACATGCACACAGAGGAGAACAGCCACTATGTACAACAGGTCTGGAGTGCAATACAACAGGTCTTGCCCACTTTACAGTTGGGATTTGCATACAATACAAAAAATCTTGTAAACATTATAACAAACCTCAAACATAACATGAAGAGCCTCACACACAATATAACTGGCCACACATTACAACTCACCTCGGACATATTGAATAGGCTTGTGGCACGATTCAACAAGCATTTCCCACCGGGTGGTGCCAGCAATGGCTGCCTCGCCAACAGTCTGTCTCGTCCCTTCTTTCTTTGTTGTTTTTTTAGTATGCGTTAAATGTATGTTTTAGTGTTCTTTAACTTGTTTTATGTGTGGGGTGGGGGGAGGGGCAGAGGTCAGGGAAACATTTTTTAATGTCTTACCTCGACGGAGATGTGACATTTTCCGTACGATATCTCCGTCCGCACTGTGGCCTAACATTGTGGAGTTGGCGGCCTCTTGCTGGAGACCAACTTTGGGAGCTCCAACCATGGGAGCCTGCGGACTTAACATCGTGGAGCTCGCGATCTCTGTCGAGGATCGATCTCAGAGCTCCAACTGTGAGAGCCTGCGGACTTAACATTGTGGAGCTCGCGATCTCTGTCGAGGATCGGCCTCAGAGCTCCAACCATGGGAGCCTGCGGACTTTAACACCGTGGAGCTCGCGATCTCTGTCGAGGATCGACCTCGGAGCTCCAACTGTGGGAGCCTGCGGACTTTAACATCGTGGAGCTCGAGGTCCCTGGTTAGGGACCAACTTCGGGAGCTCCAGGCCGCAGGGGCTTCAACCGCCCCGATCACGGGAGCTTCGACAGCACCAATGTGGGAGCATCGATCACCCCGACGTGGGAGCTTTGATTGCCTCAACTGCAGATGGATCGACTCTCCCTACCGCCAGAGAATAAAGAAAAAAAAAGATTAAACTTTATTGCCTTCCATCACAGTGAGGAATGTGGGTGATCCGCTGTGGTGGATGCTTATGTTAACTTTTAAATAGTTGCGTGTCTTGTGGCTTTTTTTAGTATGGCTGTAGGGTAAATGTAATTTCACTGTACATTCATTGGTACATGTGACAATAAACTTAAATCATTGAGGCCTAGCACAAAGTTGAAAGGTGACTCGCACCATACAACAGACCAATGCACAACATAGCAGGCCCTGCAAACAATGCAACTGACCTTGTGCACAATAGGTCTCGCAAATAGTAAAACAAGTTTCATAAATGATTGAAGAACCTCGCACAATAGAACTGGCTTCCTGTACAATGCACTAAGCTTCACAAACAATACATCAAATCTTGCACGGAAACAAAAAGGATATTTGCACTCAACATTAACCCAATAGGGCCAATGCTCAACACAATAGACCTTGTAAGCAACACAGCAGGCCTTGAATAGAGTACATCAACTCCACACATAACGACATAGTCCTTGTACACGCATGGAGGTCCTGATGATTAATATAACAGACCATGTGCACAATACTACAGACCACACACATACACACACATAACAGGCTTAAAGCAAAGTGCATGATGAATTAGAACAGATAATATAACAGATACTGAACACCATATAACTCGCTTCAAACGTAATGCAACATCCCTGTACAATTCAAGGTGCCTTGTCCCAAAATATCAGATCACATGCACAATAAAAATTTGATAGGTACAATAAGCATGATGTACGTATGAAAGAATTAGCCTCAGCCCAATACATCAGGCCTTGCATACAGTACTTCAGCCTTGTACACAACATGATCAAGGACCAGTCTCACCCCGGTCACTCCCTCTTCTCCCCTCTCCCATCAGGCAAGAGGTGCAAAGTGTATAAATGCACACCCCCAGGTTAAGGGGCAGTTTCTTCCCAGCAGCCATCAGGCAACTGAACCATGTTATCACCAAATAGAGAGCGGTCCTGACCTCCATTTACCTCACTGGAGACCCTCGGACTATCTTTAACTGGACTTTTCTGGACTTTATATTGCACTAAACGTCACTCCATTATCCTGTATCTGTACTTGATTGTAACCATCTATTGTCTTTCCACTGACTGGGTAGCACGCAACAAAAAAGCTTTTCACTGCACCTGCACCTACACAGGTGACAATAATAAACTAAACCAAACCTCTGTAGCCCTAGTATAGAAATATTCTAGAGTAGAAAAGAAACACAATGCAACAGACGTCACTTCTGATTCAATAGGCAATAAACAATGCACAAAATACATGTTTGATGCTCTAAGCAGTAAGCCTCATGCATAAAACAAGAAGACTGAATCACAACACAACAGTGGCTTAATTTAATACATAATGGCACCTTGCACATTTCAACAGACTTAGCCCAGAATACAATATTCCATATGCACAAAAGAATTGCTTTTGCATGCAATGCAACAGGACTCATGAGAACAGGCATTATGTACAAACTTCACTCGCAATACCACTCACACAATGCCTTATCCAGCAGTGAGTCTTACTCACCATTTAAAAGGGCTGATATAATATGCAATGGGCCTCATGCACACTGTAATATATATATTTTGCACATGACAAACTGCAGCCTGCATGGCAGAGTGGACCTCGCAAATGATTCTACACAAGCAGTAGGCTTTCCACATCATTCAAAAGGTCTTGGCCTTAGTGCAGTGGGACTTGATTGAGAATTCCACAGATTCACCACCGTCTGACAAAATAAATTCCTCCTCATCTCAATCCTAAAGGAATGTCCTTTAACTCTGAGGCTATGACTTCTAGTCCTAGACTTTCCCACTGGTGGAAACATCCTCTCCACATCCACTCTAACCAAGCCATTCACTACTCTGTATGTTTCAATGAGGTCCCCCCTCATTCTTCTAAACTCCAGCGAGTATAGGCCCAGTGCCGACAATCGCTCATCATAGGTTAACCTACTCATTTCTGAGATCATTTCTGAGATCATTCTTGTAAACCTCCTCTGGACCCTCTCCAGGGCCAGTGCATCCTTCCTCAGATATGGTGCCCACAATACTCCAAATGCAGCCTGGCCAACGCCTAAAAAGAGCCAAAGCTTCTCCACTTATTGGGAGAAGGCAGGAGAATGGGGTTAAGGGAGGAGGATAGATCAGCCATGATTGAATGGTAGAGTAGATTTGATGGGCCGAACAGCCCAATTCTGCTCCCATCGCTTATGAACATGAATTTATGAAGCAGGCACTTGCCGTCAGGGAAGGCAAGGTAGGCAGTGCCTACCATGACTAAAATTATAAAAAGGTAATTATTCAATATAAATAGTAAAGATTTTCAATTCATTTACTAAATTCAGTATTTATTATTAAATGATTATTATTTTAATAATCGATCTTAGGTAGGTATAATTCTCCCGTGCCTTTCATCCGCATTACAAGTATGAGTAAAAGTAAACGTGCCGTGGACGCTGCTTCAAGCCTTCACTGACAATGGGCAATAAAGGCAGGTGATATTCTGCTTTTGCACTGTGGACTGCGTGCAAGGTGGTGCGCATGCCCACAGGAGAGGAGACCAATCTGCGTATGCGTGTTTTTAAAGATTTTTTAAAAGTCGACTGACTGCCTATAGGACCGATCTGCGCATGCGCGGTTTTACGATTTTCTGCGCATGCGCGGTTTTTACGGCTTTTAAAGTTCAATTGACTGCCCAGTGCCTACCCTGAGTAATTACTCACGGCACGTGTCTGTTATGAAGTTATGACCTTGCAGGCAATACAATAGGCCCCCCGTACGTTATAGCAAATCAAAGGATTGATACAATTATTGCATATAACACAGCAATCCTTGCAAGCTGTGTACCAAAGGCTTAACCCCATTCTCCTGCCTTCTCCCCATAACCCTGACACCCGTACTAATCAAGATTCTACCTATCTCTGCCTTAAAAACATCCATTGACTTGGCCTCCACAGCCCTCTGTGGCAAAGAATTCCACAGATTCACCACCT
The DNA here is from genome assembly GCF_028641065.1 of Leucoraja erinaceus. Classification (NCBI taxonomy): domain Eukaryota; kingdom Metazoa; phylum Chordata; class Chondrichthyes; order Rajiformes; family Rajidae; genus Leucoraja; species Leucoraja erinaceus. The sequence goes on from NC_073377.1 coordinate 143,284,406, forward strand.
TCTGGCTAAAGAAATTTCTCCTCACCTCCTTTCCAAAAGAACATCCTTCAATACTGAGGCTATGACCTCTAGTCCTAGACACACCCACTAGTGGAAACATCCTTTTGGGGTGTCTCATCCTATCAGTTATATCAGGGTCCGTTAAAATAGTAAGATTAAACGAGAACTTACCAGTTCGAAGTTTGATCGTTATTTTATGAGGAGTAATGTTGAGGGATTATGTGAAGAACCCGCCAGGACGCATGCGTGCCATTCTTCAAAGCAGCGGTGTGAAATCACAGTTAACTGTAATGACTGAACATAGTAAGATTAGAGAAGAGGATACCAGTTGAATTGTATGATCAAGGGTGGGAGCGGAGGGCACGTAATCCCTCAACGTTACTCCTCATAAAATAACGATCAAACTTCAAACTGGTAAATTCTCGTTTAATCTTACTATTTTACTTCGGAGTCACGTGAGTGACTATGTGAAGATTTCAAAGCTCTATGATTTCATGCCATGGAAACGAGTCCATGCATCACATCTGCCTTAATTGACTAAGGGAGGAATTGTGTTAACATGTTTAAACATGAATCTGACATTGAAATCCATGATAAAGTTGTTAACAACAAATTATAGCCCCTATTTCATGGGGTGAAATCATATTACAGAACTTAAAATTGATTCTGCAAAAGTTCCAGGTTTAACCATGCCAATATAGTAGAATTGTTGGAACGTTTTTCCCTTGACCATCCTACTGTCTCCAGGATTTTGCCCATCGGTACGTCCAACTCCATAGCTGCCGATGTAGCTGCAGCCATGGTGGAATGAGATTTGAATATGTTAGTATCCACTCCAGCTGTTGTTAAAACCTGTTTCAGCCACCTGGAAATAGTTTGAACCGACACTTTTTTGTGGGGTTGCTTGTGGCTGATTAGTAGTGCCATCTCATAGCCTCTGATGTTTGTGGTGTTCCCTATATATAACAATAAATGTCTTATTATGCAGAGACGATCATCTATAGGGTAAACCCTAAATTCTATTTTGAGGCCTGATGGTCCCGGTCTGCTCTGTTTGACTAATTCGTGAACATGAAAAGTTATATTTCTTGTTGAAGAAGTCATATTGTCCAGCCTTAACTTATGTAAAGACCAAAGCCATCAGCATGACTGTTTTATGCGTCAGTTTTTGCAGGGAGAGAGCTGTTGCTGGAGACCAGTTCCTTAGCAATGTTAGGACAATACTCACATCCCATATTTGAGAGTACCTGGTTCTTGGGGGATTGATATTAAAAAATTCCCCTCATATGTTTGGTTACCAGGGGGTGAGTCCCAACAGAATGATGCTCTGATCCTCGCCATAGATATGCTGAAAGGGCACTTCTGGCGCAGTTAATGGCACTGTAACTGAGCCCCTCATCATAATGGAGGCCTGCCAGGAATTCCAGAACAGACGTTTTGTTCGTCGTACAGTAGTGATGTTGTTCCTAGAACAATATTTCCCACTTCCTGATATGGACCCGATATAGTTTCTTCGTGGACTGCCTGTGAGCCGCTGTATATGTTCATTGTTTGGTTCATTAGTCCCAGGTCCGGAAATGGTTACTTAAAATTCTGTTGACGAACACATTGTCCTATTATGGTAGGGAGGATTCCCCCCCACCCCCCCCCCCCCCCCCCCGGGCCCCCCCCCCTTGCCCCCCTGCCCCCCCCCCCCCCCCCCCCCCCCACCCGGGCACCAGCTATCTGGTTATTCCCCAGTCCTAGAGCCCCGCCTCAGTTGCCCGAAGTGTAATACCCGACTGATGAGGCAGAAAGGAGGGAATGCATAGAAAGAACAATGCCCCCCACCCCAATGCAGCAAGAAGGCATCCATCGCTGATGCCCTAGTCTGATTCCCAAGAAACACAGATAGGCAACTGGTGATTAAGCCGAGATGCAATAGATCAATCTCTGGTGTTTCATATCATGCTACAATACCAGCAAACACTTTGCGGTCCAACATCCATTCGATGTTTGTCATGAATTTGCGTGACCTGGTGTCTGCCACTAAATTTGAGGTTACTTTGTAGGTAACTAGCTGATATTCAAATGTTTTTCTGAATACACCATTGCCAAATTGTGTTAGCCGGATTATCACATGATACCGATTTGATTCCACCCATGTAGTTAGTATATGTCACCATGGTGGCGTTATCAATCTGTAGTCTTACATGCAGGTGATGCATTTCTGAACAGTATGATTTTGGTCCATAGAACGCACCCAACATTTCCAAGTAGTTTATGACATGTATCTGAAGCAATGATGCTTCTTGTGCATCCCATCTATATCCACATCTAGAGATGGGGTTAATAACACGCCAACCATGAACACTGCCATCAGTTTGTAGCACCACTCAATGGTTGCTGACAATGATAGGGTTTGAACAATGCCCAATATTTCCCCTATCATTGTAATTCCGTGATTGCTTAGATTGGTAGCCTCATTGGTCTCTACACATGACCAGTATTGATTTTAAGTGCTTATACCTTTGTCCTTGTAATTATTGGTAATACAAAGGTCAAACAGTGTGGCTGGAAAGGCCACAGTATTGCCAATTACTCTTGCTACCAGTCGAATAGGTGGTTTACTGATGTCAATGAGGTTGTTGGCCTCAGTTAAGTCTGTACCTTCCTTTGATAAGTTACCCACATGTAGACTAAGTCAAAGGTGCACAATGTATTCAGGTTTGTCAGACCTGAATGATAGGTAACCACATCTTTTGCTTTTCGTAAAGATATTGACACGAATTCCAAAGAGTCGTGTTGGGATTTCCCCATGATTCCCTAGCATCTAGCCTCTCCAGTTCAGCATGCGCTTCCAGTTGTTCTTAACGTGAAGGCACGAACGTTCAGTTTGGTACATGATGAACCGGGAAATTTTGTGCACAAAGTCAATTATATATCCCTGAACACTAGGTAGAAAATAAGTGTTAGTAGTTATTGCACTCCATGCCTCCCAAGAAAATGTAATCTACACACCAATTTGTGTTATTTACACCTCCTGTTTTTTGGAAGAGACCAGACCCCCCAACCTCCATGGTGACCAGAAAAGTTTGTTTTCTTCCTTGCAGTCGCCGTAGAGGTTGTGGCATTGGTTTTTGGATTTGGGATGTGGGGTTGCACGTCTTCCAGGAAGGCCGGTCTGGGCCAGGCCTAAAAGACCTCTGTCCTATAGCCCGGCCTTTGAGCTTTCACCAGCTTCTGCGTGTCTTCCTGCTGATGGGTGCGTGGAGGTGATGTTGTCGTGTGTAGGAGATCCTGCCTGTTGCCGCCTTTGCGAGCCCCAGGGTATTGGCCTCCTTATTGAGCTCTTTTACCTGTTTTGACAGGTTGCCCCCAAGTAAAAATATTGGTGGTTTAATCCCTCCAGGTCTGCACAGCTCTGCAAACTTAGGGTTTAAAGCTGGGCGGATGGCGTTCTCCTGAGACTATTAATCTCATACTCCGTATTGTAGAATAATGCCACAGCGTCTTAGCTAAACATCCTGCCTTCCGACTCCGTTCCAATGTGTTTTCAGATGTAACTGTTCCCCGTGGGAAATTTTTGAGGGATACCCATTTTCCGGTGCCAAATATTTGGCAGTAGTGTCTATTACAGCCATGTTCCTGTTGTTGTTTTTAGATGTACAAACTTGGACTCCTTTTCCAGGAGGTTTCCTTGTTCTTGCACCCCCTGCACACTGATTTCTTCATTCAGTAAAACCCCTCTTCAGAGCCCAGAATTGGTGCCCAGTACTCCCCTCTGTCGAGGGAGATGTACTGTGCAGCCCTGATAAGGTGCTGCCATGGGTGTATTATATACCCATTGTGACTAGACTCCATCTCCCAGAGTCTGTCACAGTGGAGCATGTGCTCCATTAGCTGCTCCATTTGTCCCAGTAACGCTGGTCCCCGTGGCATTTCTTTGCAGTTCGACTTGTCAGCCAAGTCGAGCACAGCTGATCCCACTAATGGTGATCTGGTGCCGTCAGCCGCTGCTGGCTGTCCGCAACTCCATAGTTCTTCCCAGCCAGTGCAGCACTTGTGGACTCCTGTCCATAGTTTCCCCCCGTGAAAACCAGCACGGAAAACAAAGTATGACCGCAGTAATTCCCTTACCTGTCGGTCTTGGTTTAAAAAAAAAAAAACTTGCCACTGCAGGGGAATACTCCCCCCCCCGCCTGCCGTTTTGACTTGTCAGAGTCAACGGCTCTGTCTGTGTAGTCTTCCCCCGCCCGGCTGTGGTGTTGATCTGGCCGGTGCGGGTGCCAAGTCGGGCACAGCTGATCCCATTCATGGTGATGCTGATGGCTTTAGCTGCTGCTGGCTGCCTGCAACTCTGCGGTTTCCCCAGCCAGTGCAGCCCTTGTGGACTATTGTCCATATTTCCTCCCTGTAAGAAGCAGACACGGGAAACAAACAAGAGCGCAGTAATTACCTTACCTGTCGGTCTTGGTTTTAAAAACTTGCCGCTGCAGGGGAATGCTCCCTCCGCCTGCCGTTTCGACTTGTCAGAGTCAACAGCTCTGAACTGTGTAGTCTTCCCGCACAGCCGTGGTGTTGATCTGGCCGCCACGGGTGCTAAGTCGGGCACAACTGATCCCACTCATGGTGATGTTGGTGCCTTCAGCTGCTACTGGCTGCCTGCAACTCCGCGGTCCTCCCCAGCCAGCTTTAGACGCAGCCCTTGTGGACTCTATTTTTGTCCAGTTTCCCCCTGTAAAAAACAGCACGGGAAACAAAAAATGACCGCAGAGTAATTCACTTACCTGTCGGTCGCGGTTTCAAATTTACCGATGCGGGGGAACGCTCCACCCCGTCTGTCGTTTCGCATTGCGTGAAGCGATATGACATGCATGCGTCCTGGCGGGTTCTTCACGTAGTCACTCACGTGACTCCGAAGTAAAATGATGGTTTACTGTTGGAGTTTAATGTGGTAACATAATATGAGATTGGACTGTGTATGCTTGCACATGTTGGTGTTTAAAATGTGAGACAAACGACCTTTAAATCTGAGGCTATGATCTCTAGTCCTAGACACTCCCACTAGTGGAAACATCCTCTCCACATCCACACTATCCAGGCCTATCACTATTTGGTCTGCTGGATTAATGGGGCTGTCCCACTGTACGAGCTAATTCAAGAGTTCTCCCGAGTTTCCCCTGATTCGAACTCGGAGATTAATGGTAATACCCGGGGCTCTTGTGGACATTTTTCAACATGATGAAAAATCTTCACTAGTCTTCCCGAGCTTACCGCGTTTCCCGAGTACCTGCCGTTAGCGTTACGAGCCGCTAAGAGACATCCCCGAACTCTGACGTACCCGCTCCGTACATTCTACGTGCTTACCACGAGTTTGATTTTTTTTAAAAACTCGGTAGAGCTCTTGAATTAGCTCGTAGGGTGGGACAGGGCCTTAAGAATGTGGAGTTTGTATAGTGTTTAAGATAGTTGTACCATGCGTAAACCTGTAACCTCTTGCACAACGTTTGCTGAGTAACAAGTGAGAGCTGCTGTATAAAGTGCATGTGTGCTGTATGATATTGCATAGAGGCCAGATATATTGTGCCACAAGAGGATAGTGGTTGGGTGGGAACCAAGGGGGAGAGTAAGAGGATAGTTACAGAGCAGAGTTAGTGTCAGGGATGGATAATATTGGGTGACCAGGAGAGGTGTGAATGAAAGCAAGTGGAATTCATGATTGAGATGTCTTAATCTGGAGCTTTTTTCCGTGGATTCTCCCTTTGTCGTGGTGGAGAAGCTTGTGTGGTCCTGAGATCCTGAGAGCGATGCCATCAGGAGCTATGCTCCTGGTAGGGCCACCCATGGTGGTAAGGTCGATGGGGAGGTCTCTGACAAAGAGCAATCCAACCAAGACCTCAACGGTGGAACAGGCGGAGAATGATTACTGACCTTAGTGGAGCGTCACAACGGCTGGGAAAGCGGATGAAGCTGCAGCAGAAAAGGGTCCCCGGTCGTCTTGGGCTCCATGATGCTCGATCCTGACCCAGATCTGTCAAGGACCGTGTGGTGGCTGTCTGTGCACCAGTCTCCCCACATTAAACAAAGTCACGCACAGGCGTCCTCCATGAGAGGACAGTCATACTCGTTTCGAGTGACCGCCGATGGTGATGAATCTGGAGTTAACCTGGGTTATTGAAGAAAGGTAGTTGCAACCCTCCGAGTGGATGGAATTTCCAGGGGAATTGGAGTCAGGAGTTGGATTCTAGAAGATTGTGAGTTCTGTGGTCCTCAGCATCATGGCAAGAAGTTTCAAGGGTTAGGCATCATCTAGTCTAGAATAGAAACCTCATTCAGGCAGCAGTACAGTTCAGTGCAAATTAGTTTATTGTCATGTGTACCGAGGTACAGTGAAACGTTTTTGTTGCGTGCTAACCAGTCAGTGGAAAGACAATACGTGATTACAATCGATCCATTTGGTTGGTTGGCGGCGCGACTCACCAGTTGCAGTTGCAGCGGCCCCTGCAGCCTGTCTCTGTCTTTTTTTATTTTTTGTCTAGTTAAATGTAGTGTTGGTGTTTTTTAATACTAGTTTTAAATGTGTATATGTGGGGGGGCGGGGGAAAACCGTTAAAAATCTCTTCCCTGTTCGGGAGACCCGGCCTTTTCCCTGTCGGTCTCCGTTGTCGTTGGGGCCTAGCACCGTGGAGCGGCCTCCAACCTGAACGACCCGGGGGCTCGGGAGACTGCGGAGCTGCGGAGCTGCGGACTACTCACCATCGTGGGGCTGGCCGGCCTCGGAGCGTGGGGAGCGGTGGTGACTCGCTGCTGCGACTCGACTCCTGGGGCTCGGAGGCTCCAGCAACGCAGCCACAGGTCCGGTGAACTGGGACATCGGGAGCTCGCGGGTCCGGGGGGAGAGAGAGACCGCTTCCCGGAGCTCCCGCAACGCGACTTCTCCAGCCCGTGTCGCGGGGTTGGAACGACCCGGAGCGGGGTCGAACATCGCCCAGCGCGGCTTCATGGCCGTGGGACATTCCAGCGCCTGCCGGGGGCTCCAACTTTGTGACATTTAGACCGGGAGCGGGGCCGTAAATCGCCCTAAAATGGCCGTGGGACTTATCATCGCCCACCTGGGGCTTGGATATCGGGAGAGACATGGAGAACAGGGGAGAGAAAAGACTTTGCCTTCCATCATGGATGGATGTTTGTGTGAATTAAATTGTGTGTATGTCTAGGAAATTGTCTTTGTTTGTATGGCTGTGGAAACAGAATTTCGTTTGAGCCTCACTGGGGCTCAAATGACAATAAAATTGTATTGTATTATTATTGTATTGTATTGTATTTACAGTGTATAGATACATGATAATGGAATAACATTTAGTGCAAGGTAAAGCCAGCAAAGTCCGATCAAGGATAGTCCAAGGGACACAAAAGAGGTAGATAGTAGTTAAGCACTGCTCTCTGGTTGTGGTAGAATGGTTCAGTTGCCTGATAACAGCTGGGTAGAATCTGGAGGTGTGCGTTTTCACATTCTTTCTGTACCTTCCGCTCGATGGGAGAGGGAAGAAGAGGGAGTGGCCAGGGTGCGACTCGTCCTTGATTATGCTGCTGGCCTTGCCGAGGCAGCGTGAGGTATAAATCGAGTCAATGGAAGGAGGTTGGTCTGCGTGATGGTCTGGGCAAAAAGTACAGTTTCTGGACATGAGCTGTGTTATACCATTCTCCTCTAGATGGTGATATCACTGTTCCAAAGATGTTCTCTTTTAGTATTTCTCACAGTTTAAGCACCCCGCTGGCCCGTTGCCTCCCAAGTCTGGAAAACTGCTTTCCACAGCAGAACTGTATATAAACGACAAATAAAATCACTTCTGAGGAGAAAACATTTCCACCAAAAAAAGAGCAAAGCAGTTGGGTCACTGATGTATTATTGATATTATTCATTTCTTTTCACCTTATTTCAGATGAAAATGTAGAAAGTGTATTTCTTTTGCATTTTGAGTGGGAACCAAGGAATAGCTAACAGTAGTTCACCTCTTATAGAATTTCCAAGGGGTTATGCTGGGAGATAGTGTGCCTTTGTTCAACGATGGGCTAGCAAAGGCTATTGCCTTCTATTAAAATAAACTTCACGCTGTGATAACTGTTACCGTTACAGTAAGATTCACATAGTCTAGATGCTGTAGTGTACTATATGTGTAGGAAGGAGCTGCAGATGCTGGTTTAAACCAAAGATAGGCACAAAGAGCTGGAGTAATTCAGCCGGACAGGCAGCATCGCTGGAGTCTGAAGAAGGGTCTCGACCTGAAACGTCACCCATTCTTTCTTTCCAGAGATGCTGCGTGCTCCACTGAGTTACTCCAGCATTTTGTGTCTATCTGCATGCACATCTTATGGTTGGCATTTGAAAACAAAAAGGCAGGTAACGCTGAGTGTAGATATATGGAATCTATTATTTTGGATATGCTTAGTTAAGGTGGGAGGAGATGAGTCAGAAAGCCAGTGTAGAATGATAATTAAAATGACAGAAAGAAATGCTTTAGCTTCTCGCTTGTGGGAGAAAGAAAATGCCTGGAGTTTGACATGACAAAATGAGCATTAAACTCCATTAACCATTCCTCAGTCCACTTGCCCAGCTGATCAAGAACCTGTAATTTCTGATAAACATCTTCACTGTCCAGGATCACACGTACATTAGTATCATCTGCACACTTACTAATCATGTTTTGCATATTCTCATCCAAACCATTGAAAGAAAGCACAAACAGCAATGGGCCCAGCACCAATCCCTAAGGCACAGCACTAGTCTCCGGCCTCCAGTCCAAAAAACAATCTTCCACCCTCTTCCCTGAAGCCAATTATTTATCAAATTAGCTAACCCTACATGGATCCCATGCGATCTAACCTTCCAGAGCATGCAGAACCGTATGAAAGGCACTAATCTCATCTCAACCAATATTTTTTAGTTTTGTTTAGTTTAATTTAGAGAAACAGCGTGGAAACAGGCCCGTTGGCCCACGAGACCGCGCCAACCAGCGATCTCCGCACATTAGCACTACCCTACACACACTATGGACAATTTTCCATTCATACCAAGCCATGTAACCTACAAACCTGTACGTCTTTTGGATTGTTGGAGGAAACCGAAGATCTCGGAAAAAACCCACACAGGTCACAGGGAATAGGTACAGACTCTGTACAGACAGCGCCTGTAGTAAGGATCGAACCCGCGTCTCTGGCACCGTAAGGCAGTAGCACTACCGCTACGCCACTCAGCCGCCCATATACTTTGCTTTCTTTCACCTTTTAATCCAAATTTCTATTTCCCTTTGCTTCATCCGAAACTTGACAACTGCTCAAGAGTCTAGAGTCAAGAGAGTTTAATTGTTATGTGCACTGGGATCAGAATAATGATATTCTTACTTGATGCAGCTTTACTAGCATATTAATGCAACAATACAGAAATAGACAAGAAACAATAATACAATAAATTATGAACAATACACAATAAAATAATAAATTACCAGCTGCTTGGATGTTAACAAAACATCAAAGGTTTGGTAACAATCCATGAAGAATCCATCAAATGCGTTACTTCATTAACCCTTCATGGAGTGCAGCGTAAGTTCACGAGGTTAATTCCCGGGATGGCGGGACTGTCATATCTTTATAGAATGGAGTGGCTGGGCTTGTAAACTCTAGAATTGAGAAGAATGAGAGGGGGTTTTATTGAAACGTGTAAGATTATTAAGGGATTGGACACGCTAGAGGCAGGAAACATGTTCCCGATGTTGGGGGAGTCTAGAACCAGGGGCCACAGTTTAAGAACAAGGGGTAGACCATTTAGAACAAAGATGAGGAAAATCTTTTTCACCTAGAGAGTTGTGAATCTATGGAATTTGCTGCATCAGAAGGCAGTGGAGGCCAATTCTCTGGATGCTTTCAAGAGAGTGTTAGATAGATCTCTTAAAGCGGAGTCAGGGGATATGATGAGAAGGCAGGAACGGGGTACTGATTGTGGATTATCAGCCATGATCACAGTTAATGGTGGTGCTGGCTCGAAGGGCTGAATGGCCTACTCCTGCACCTATTGTCTGTCACCTTTGCAAAAATTGCAATTGTTAGTTTGCCACTCACGAGCATGAGGAAGAGTTACAAAGACCTCCTACGACCTCGTGGCGACCATGCTACGAATATCAGTCAAGGGCAAAATTGGCAGAGGTCACCAATTAGGTTGTGAAAGTGGGACAGGGTCTTAACAATGGCCTGTTTCCTGTATCATCGTTACCTTTTTTGCATATTTTTCAGTCATTGTTCTTTATCTCTCTACATCATCGCCTACATCTTTCATTTTCCTTAACCCTAACCAATCTGAAGAAGGGTCTCAACCCGAAATGTCACCCATTCCCTCTCTCCAGAGATGCTGCCAGGCACGCTGAGTTACTCCAAATTTTTGTGTCTTTCTTCGGAGATTAGTTGAACTTGGCATCATGTTCAGTACAGACATTGTGGGCTGAAGGGCCTGCTCCTGTGCTGCACTGTTCTAAGTTCAAAACAGGGCGGTCACGGTGGTGCAGCGGTATAGTTGCTGCCTTACAGCGGATGCAGCACCGGAGACCCGGGTTCGAATCTGACTACAGGTCTCTCTGAACAGAGTTTGTACCTTCTCCCCGTGACCTGTGTGGGTTTTTCCGAGATCTTCGGTTGCCTCCCCCACTCCAAAGACGTGCAGGTTTGTAGGTGAATTGGCTTGGTAAATGTAAAAATGGCCCCTAGTGGGTGTAGGATAGTGTTAATGTGCGGGGATCGCTGGTCGGCGCGGAACTGGTGGGACGAAGGGCCTGTTTCCGCACCGTATCTCTAACCTAAAACTAAACTAAACAGCAGCTGCCTGCAGTAATATCGTGGAGCAGCATCCTTGAGACATGTTGGCTGAATGTTAACACACACAGGAATGTGGAAGAGGTTCACCTGAGGTACCTAGATCTCCAAGGAAATAATTATGAGCAGCCATTACGTTAACAAGGAATGTATTTATGCCCTGGAATGCAGAAAGAAAGGTTATTTGATTGAGATGCTGACGATTTTTGAAATAATTGATTTTGCGTGGAAACAAGCCTTTCTGCCCACCGAGTCCACGCTGACCAATGATCACTCATACGATACGATACGATAGAACTCTAGTCATCCCCAGAGGGAAATTGGCCGGCCGACAGTCACAACACATACTATTAGGTACATGAAAACGTGAAATTAAAATTTAATTTAATTTAACAAAAAGAAGAAGACAAGCGACTGTTGGCCGGCTGCCGTGGAGCATGTCGCCTTCACCGGAACGAATAAACAAACAAATAAACGAACACAGACTTGTCCTGGGTAGAGGATTCTATACACTACCTCTATCCTACATACTAGGGATGATTTTACAGGAAGCAATTAACCTAGAATGTGGGAGGAAACCAGAGCACCTGGCGAAAACCCACGTGGTCACAGGGAGAATGTACAAACTCCATACAGGCAGCACCCATAGTCAGGATCGAACCCGGGTCTCTGCTGCTGTAAGGCAGCAACTCTACCGCTGCACCACCGTGCGGCCCTACAGGGAAGTTATTTCCTCCAGGGTATATAAACTTACATATCTGTTCGATTTACCGGAGCCAATTAACCCAGTAACCCACATAGAGTGATACAGCGTGGAAACAGGCCCTTCGGCCCACCTTGCCCACACTGGCCAACATGTCCCAGCGACACTAGTCCCACCTGACTCCATTTGGTTCGTATCCCTCCAAACCTGTCCTATCCATGTAACTGTCTAACTGCTTCTTAAAAGTTGGGATAGTCCCTGCCTCAACTAGCTCATTTGGCAGTTTGTTCCATACACCTTTAGGATGTCCATACCCTCACAGGGAGATCGTATAAACTCCAGACAGATTGTCCCAAACGTCAGGATTATACCTGGGTCTCTGGAGCTGTGAGGCAGCTTCACATATGTATGAGCGTTTGAAGTTTCCATCTTAATTTATGACGTTTTAGTTCAAATGAATGTTGTAAATACATCTATCCACTGGGAGACTTTTAATGCCAAGACATGTTCATTTTGCCTGTGTTGAGTCTTGGTCTAAGTGCGATAAATCCTTGCACAATCAACTAGCTAAACAATAACTATGTAAACATATCACTGGAGCAATATTGAGGACAACAGGATGTAACAGCTACAAAGGCAATCAACTCAGTGTTTGGCTTTGTATTCTACGCTGGTGACCCACTGTTTAAACAATGTATGGATTGGACTGATAAGATGACAGCGCGGTGATTAAACTGCAGTTCCATCAATCAGTTACGGAGTCAAAGAATAGAGATGGAGTCACAGGGCTAAGCGATGTTGACTTGAGCTGTATGAATGATCAGTCTCAGATTCATCTGACCCCGGCAAATGTTCCGGATGTTGGGGGAGTCCAGAACCAGGGGCCACAGTTTAAGAATACGGGGTAAGCCATTTAGAATGGAGACGAGGAAACACTTTTTCTCACGGAGAGTGGTGAGTCTGTGGAATTCTCTGCCTCAGAGGGTGGTAGAGGCAGGTTCTCTGGATGCTTTCAAGAGAGAGCTAGGGGCTCTTAAAAATAGCAGAGTCAAGGGATATGGGGAGAAGGCAGGAACGGGGTACTGATTGGGGATGATCAGCCATGATCATATTGAATGGTGGTGCTGGCTCGAAGGGCCAAATGGCCAACTCCTGCACCTATTGCTTATTGTCTATTAAATTGTGTTGTAATAACCTTTCTCTTCTCTCACTTACAAACCATGTACACATATCATGCATAAACACAAAAATGCTGGAGTAACTCAGCGGGACAGGCAGCATCTCTGGAGAGAAGGAATGGGTGACCTATCGGGTCGAGACCCTTCTTCAGACTAAAAGTCACGGGAGAGGGTAATGAGGGATATGGACGATGAAGCAGAGAGATATAGAACAAATTAACGAAAGACATGCAAAAAAGTAACAATTATATTTTTACTCCATTTTTTAGTCTACTTTAGAAAGTATATTAAAAAAAATAAGCAGATCATCTAATTAATGCAAATACAATTTTTGAACCTGCAATAACATATCCTACTTTAATTTTGCTTTGTAGTGGTTATAATACAACTAAATGTTAGCAATACGAAAACTGACTGTTGTTAGCTTGTTTTCTTGTCATTATCTTCTAATGACAAAATGAGATCCTGCTGTCGCTTCAGTGTTCTATAATTGGTAGAAGGGTCGGTATTGTTCCAGCTCATGTATTGTGCTCAATCTTCTGCCCCTTTTCTCCGTCCCTGTGTGATAATGATACCACCAGCTTGCACAGCTCTTTAAATGACGCATCAGCATAAAGGTAGCAATAGTCAGCAGATTGTTGTCAGCAAATCATTTCTGGTGGAGGAAATCAATATTTCAGGAATACTGGATGTGCTTTTGTTTTGCAGCAGCTGCAGCAATAATTCTAAATTCATTGTTTAGTTTAGAGATAAAGTGCGGAAACATGCCCTTCGGCCCACCGAGTCCGTGCCAACCAGCGATCCCCGCACATTAACACAAGCCTACACACACCTACATACACACACAATTTACGCTTATACAAAGTATACAAGGCAATTAACCTACAAACCTGTACGTGTTTGGAGTGTGGGAGGAAACCGAAGATCTCGGAGAAAACCCACGCGAGTCACGGGGAGAACGTACAAACTCCGTACAGACGGCACCTGTAATTGGGATTGAACACACGTCTCTGGCGCTGCAAGTGCTGTAAGGCAGCAACACTACCTCTGCGCCACCTTGCCACCCTATAGTGCCACCCTAGAGTTGTGCACTATCTGTGATTAGAAGGATTGAATGTGGGCTCCTGGAGTTTTGCTGGTTTGCCTCACAGACTTGAAAGGAAATTCCAGAATGGTTTCCAGATATGTTTTTCACAAATTTGACATTTGATTTGTTTCTCCCAGGAGGTGCAGCTAATAGCTTAGTGGTGATATCCCTCATGGAAGGAATGGACATGATGCTGTTTAACATCCTTCCTTTAATAATTGTGCATTTTATGCTGCAACTGTTCAGCATCTAAAATATGAAATCATGAAGGCAAAATGCCAGCTATTTGAAAATAAGCTGAATGCACAGTCAGGCACAATAATTTTGGCTCACAGAGACCTGGAAGATGTACACATACAGAGTTTCTCAATGCTCAACATCTTTTATAACAATATTGCTGAAATCTATCATCAGAAAAAAAATGAATGAATGCATGATCTGATCAACATGTCTTAATTAATTTGTGATTGATCAACTAAAAAAAATACAAAGTGCTGGAATAAATCAATCGGCCAGGCAGCATCTCTGGACAACATGGATAGGTGACGTTTCGGGTCGGGTCCCTTCTTCAGGGTGACTTACTGATTATTCCAGCAATTTGTGTCTTTTATTTTAGTAAACTGGCATCTGCAGTTCCTTGTTTCTAATGATTAACAAATCTAGTTTCTATTAAAGGAAATTGCAAGCAAGTTGTAGAAGTTGGGCATTTGGAGTTGTGGTTATGTTGGGTCGAGAGTCTCCATCATGTTCACACGGACCTCTAAGGGCATGGTGAATTGGAACTTAAATTTGCAAAGGATCACCAGCTTTGCTTGAAGTATATTGTCGGCACAGATGGGATGGGTGCGAGATTTATGGGCTTGTCCACATGGGGATTTTTTAGGCAACTGCCGGCGACTGTCATTGTTGCAACGGGTCGCCGAAAAACTGGCGACAACCTACATCACCCTGGCGACAACACTTACCTATGTCAGGAGAAGTCAAGCTACGCTCATTGGCGTCAAACCCACTGTCGCCGAAAAATTTTCAACATGTTGAAAATTTAGTGACGACCAAAAAGACGCTATGACATTTTGCGCAACTGAGGAGACTCCCGGAGTTCACCGGCAAACATGTGGCGACAAACTAGTCGCCTGTAGTTGCCTAAAAAATTGCCCAAGTGGGACAGGCCCATCACATTCGAATCTGTGGAGGTATATAAATAAAATATCCCTGAGATTGGTTGAAAATGAAATAACTTAGCGTGTATTGTCCAGCAGATGTAAGACCATTCCAGAGTAAATGCACCTGCCTTCTTTGCACAAAACCTGAACTCATATTTGGACCCTTAAACTACAATTAGGAAGAATTATTTACACACATCCACTCCTTCAAGACCAATGTGTATTTTCCTAAAACATAAGGACAGGCATAGGCTATTCCGCCTCTGAGGTATATTTCCCATTCCAAGTAGAAGGTAGACAAAAATGCAGGAGAAACTCAGCGGGTGAGGCAGCATCTATGGAGCAAAGGAAAAAGGCAATGTTTCGGGTCAAGACCCTGCTTCAGACTCAAACTTCGGAGAGAGGAGGAGAACTTCTTCAAAGTAGGCATATCTTGAGAAGATTTCGCAGTGGAGTAGACAAAATGTTTAAGAAGGAACTGCAGATGCTGGAAAATCGAATGTAGACAAAAATACTGGAGAAACTCAGCGGGTGAGGCAGCATCTATGGAGTGAAGGAAATAGGCAACGTTTCGGGTCGAGATCCTTCTTCAGACTTCCCATTCCAAGTAGATTGCGAGCTGACCTTATTCCATTTAATTTTATTTCCTTTCTCAGTAAAAAAGTCCATTTACCTCCAGATTAAATCCAACAGCTTTTTGCTGGAGATAGCTCCCACCGGCCCTTGCATATTCCTTCTGAATAGCCTGTTTAAATTTTAAGATTTTGGTTTTGTGTTAAGACTCCCGATGGTAGGAAAGTAAAACAATGTTCCTTATCAATTATTTTCAGACATGTCAGCATCTCAATTAGATAACCTATTATCTTTCTGTATTCCGGGGAATACATTCCTAGTTAATGTAATGTCTCCTCATAATTATTCCCTGGGTCCTCTTGTTGAGCCTCCTCCACATTCCTGGGAGTTAACATTGAACCAGAAGATTTCAGGGATGCTAATCCTGTTCCATTTTAATGTCTGCAGGCTGTTGCTGTCTGTCGCTCATTTTAATGCCCTCCACGGCCACACTGCAATTGTTTCCCCCTCTGCTAAAGATCTCAGCTGCTATCTTTGTTCTGCCAATTTATTTGTTTCATTTAGTATATTTTAGTTTAGAGATACTGTGCAGAAACAGGCCCTTCTTGCCCACGTGACCAAGATGCCCCATCTGTGCTAGTCCCACCTGTCCTAGTTTTCCCTCTAAACCTTCAGTTTAGTTTAGTTCTGTTTTGTTTTGTTTAGTTCAGCTCATCTTAGTTTAGTTTAATTTAGAGATTCAGCGCGGAAACAGGCCCTTCGGCCCACTGGGTCCGCACAGACCAGCAATCCCCGCATATTAACACTATCCCACACACACTAGGGACAATTTACACTTATACCAAGCCAAGAAACATACATATGTGTATGTCTTTGGAGTGTGGGAAACTGAAGATCTCGGAGAAAACCCACGTGGACCATCACACAAACCAACCTCCCTTGCATTGACTAGACAATAGGCAATAGACAGTAGGTGCAGGAGTAGGCCGCTCGGCCCTTTGAGCCAGCACCGCAATTCAATGTGATCATGGCAGATCATCCACAATCAGTACCCCGTTCCTGCCTTCTCCCCATATCCCCTGACTCCACTATCTACGCTATCAGTCTGAAGAAGGGTTTCGGCCTGAAACCCTTCTTTCCCTGCCTCTTTCCCTCACTCCATAGATGCTGCTGCACCCGCTGAGTTTCTCCAGCATTTTTGTCTACCTCCGGTATCTTTAACAGCTCTATCTAACTCTCTGTTGAAAGCATCCAGCGAACCGGCCTCCACCGCCCTCTGAGGCAGAGAATTCCACAGATTCACAACTCTCCGTGTGAAACTGTATTTCCCCATCTCCGTTCTAAATGGCTTACCCCTTATTCTTAAACTGTGGCCCCTGGTTCTGGACTCTCCCAACATCGGGAACATGTTTCCTGCCTCTATCGTGTCCAAACCCTTAATAATCTTATATATTTCAATAAGATCCCCTCTCATCCTAAATTCCAGAGTGTACAAGACCAGCCGCTCCATTCTATCAACATATGTCAGACCCACCATCCCTGGAATTAACCTGGTGAACCTACGCTGCACTTCCTCAATAGCAAGAATAAAACTGCACACAATACTCCAGGTGAGGCCTCACTAGGGGCCTGAACAACTGCAGAAGGACCTCTTTGCTCCTATACTCAACTCCTCTTGTTATAAAGGCCAACATGCTATTTGCTTTCTTCACTGCCTGCTGTACCTGCATGCTTACTTTCAGTGGCTGATGAACAAGGACCCCCAGATCCTGTTGTACTTCCCCTTTTCCCAATTTGACACCATTTAGATAATAATCTGCCTTCCTGTTCTTGGCACCAAAGTGGATAACCTACATTTATCCACATTAAATTTACGCTTTCTCGGCAAGAGGGGCTTTGGACGAGGGGATTGAAGGCTTTGAGTCCAGGTTTGCAGATGATGCGAAAATAGGTGGAGGGGCAGGTAGTGTAGAGAAAACAGGGACTCTGCAGAAGGACTTCGATAGGTTGGGAGAGTGGGCAGAGAAGTGGCAGATAGAATATAGTGTAGCCAAATGTGGAGACATGCATTTTGGTAGTAGGAATAAAGCCGGAGGCTATTTTTTAAATGGGGAGGGAATCCAGAAATCGGAGGTGCAAAGGAACTAGTTTTCAAGAGAGAGTTTGATTTAGCTCTTTGGGCTAAAGGAATCAAGGGATATGGGAAAAAGCCAGAATTGAGCACTGATTTTGGATGATCAGCCATGATCATATTGGATGGTGGTGCTTGCTCGAAGGACCGAATGGCCTACTTCTGCACCTATTTTCAATGTTTCTATGACTTTGGAGTGCTGGTGCAGGATTCCCAAAGAGTTAATCTGCAAGTCGAATCGATAATAAAGAAGGCAAACACAATGCTAGCATTTATTTCAAGATGCCTAGAATCCAAAAACAGTGATGTACTGTAATGCTGAGGTTCCATAAGGTGCTGGTCAAGCCGCATTTGGAATATTGTGAGCAATGTTCGGCATCGTATCTGAGGAAGGACGTGCTGGCTGTGGGGAGGGGAGGGGAGGTGGAGGAGGAGGAGGCGATGGAAGGGAGGGAGGAGACGGGGGAGACTTTCTTGTCACTATAAACAAACCACATTACGTGAGTTCACTGTATTGTGAGTGACCTGCAGCACATATAAAGTATTAATATGATTGCGCAATCAACGTGGATTTAAAGTGAGTGATATCAAGTCTTGCGTCAACTGCGATCATAATCTTTATTCTGCACATAAACATTGATAATACATCCGATCATGCAATGCAGTGAAGGTACAACAGAGAAGACACCTGATTCATCAGGGTTACTAAATTATAAATGGCACATGTAGGAGCAAAAATGGAAGGGCCACACGGAGTTGGTGATCGAAGTAACGGGCGATTTATTAAACTGGTGATCGCGCACCAGATGGCCAGGCAAAGCTGATCTGTGAAGTGTGACATACTTATATTCTCAGGTGGCGAAGTTACTCAGAAACCCAATTAGCAGTCACAAGATTTTGCAGAGACCTGATTAACCACACAACAAAGTCATAATCTATATATTACTAAAACTCTGTTCTTGACCGCATTTGGCTTTCCGTGCTGCGGTTTCCGAGAGAACGCTGCCACCTACGGCCGTCATTTTTGGCCACCTCGCTCAGAGCCCCCCTCTGCCACGTGTGTGCCGAGGATTTTTCCCGTCGATGAAAATTGACAGAGATATTAATG
The DNA here is from genome assembly GCF_028641065.1 of Leucoraja erinaceus. NCBI lineage: Eukaryota > Metazoa > Chordata > Chondrichthyes > Rajiformes > Rajidae > Leucoraja > Leucoraja erinaceus. The sequence goes on from NC_073377.1 coordinate 143,303,191, forward strand.
TTTTTACAACATTCCCCATTCTCTTTGCTGCCCCTGCTGGAGGGAGGGAGAGGGACTATAAAACCTGGAAGTGGACTGCCTCAATCAGTCTCTGCAAGTGGTGTGCCTCAATCAGTCTCTGCAAGTGGTGTGCCTCAATCAGAGTTTTTAATGACACTGACAAATGTCTACAGCACTGTGAGTACCCTTAATTTGGTTTGAAAATGAAAATATGGTTAGAGGTAAAGAAGCACTGCCTGCAAATAATTGTTTGGGTTGAAGTAAAAAGGCACTCTCTCTCTCTCCCCCCCTCCCACCTCACTCCCACCCCTTTCTCCCCTACCCCTCTCTCCCCCCCCCCCTCCCTCCCTCTCCCTCTCATTCACCCCCTCCCCCCCCCTTTTCCTCCCTCTCCTTCCCCCCCCCTTCCCCCTGTCTCCTCCCCCTCCCCCTCCCTCTCCCTCCCTCTCCTCTCCCCTCTCCTCTCTCCCCCCCTCCCCCCCCCTCTCTCTCTCCCCCTCCCCCTCTCCCCCCCTCCTCTCTCTCCCCCCTCTCTATCACCCCTCACACACCCTCTCCCCCCCCTCTCTCTCTCTCCCCCTCTATTAGCATGAGTGCTGAAAGGGGGGGGGGGGGGGGGGTAGTTAGTGTGTGATGCTACATGCCGCCTCCCCCCCACAACCGCACGTTGGGGGAACAGACCCAACGGGTCTGCACTTGGTCTAGTTACATAATGGAATTCGGTCTGAAGAAAGGGTCTTGACCCGAAACATCACCCATTCCTTCTCTCCAGAGATCTTGCCTGTCCCACTGAGTTACTCCAGTATTTTATGTCAATCTTCAGAAAGACTTTGTTAGGTAACAAACAGAATGGGATGATTGTCCACAAGCCTAAATTCGGTAATAGTGGTTACAATTTCTACTATGGTGGGTGCACGCATAATCAATGAAATCCTGTTTGGCTTTGTCTGCCGTTTCCTACTACCACATTCGCACAATCCACATCTCTATTTACTAATTACTAACCTTCCCTCCAACCCCACAAAACAGCACAAACTTGGTAAACATTAATTCAAGGCATGAAGGAAATCGTCGATGGGTGTAAAGTAAATTCAAATCCGTCACCAAAGAGAAAGACTTTGACTGAAAGTAGCAACCTTCCACGTCGGTGACTTTAATGGAGAGCAGCTCTTGAAGACGCATGTTGGAGGTAGAGCTGTGATGTGGAGATAGGATTCTCTGACTCCGAGAACACAAGTTCAAAATAAAACAAAGAGCATATTATATTCGGTGTTAGAAAAAAAATGGAAACTGATAAAAATTGGTTTCCATTCCCAAATTTCTAGTTGTGGAAACTTTAGCTGCGACAGTTCTAATCTGTCCAAGTTCTCTTGATTTGGCTATTCTGTTGTTGCACTGAAAAGAAACATGTTGTTTGTAACAAAGACACTGTCTTTCCTTATCCTTCTTAACATGCCTGTGAATTTGATATCCTCACCGCATTTATCCTGTACCAGCACCTCTCCGTTACCATGTTTTTTGGATGGTAATAACAATGCCTAATTCATAGGCAGATTGTCAGACATCTATAGATAGAAAAGGCTTCTGTTCCAGCTGCCACGTCATGGGGCGGTGTGTGGTGGCGCAGCGGTAGAGTTGCTGCCTTACACCTGCGTAGGTTTTCTCCGAGACCTTTGATTTCCTCCCACACTCTAAAGTTAGTAGGTTAATTGGGTTGCTATAAATGTAAATTGTCCCGAGTGTGTGTAGGATAGCGTTAATGTGCGGGGATCAGTGGTCGGGCAGACTCGCTGGGCCGAAGAGCCTGTTTCTGCATGGTATCTCGAAATGAAACTAGAAAAAAACCTCAAACATTTCATGGACATCTATCCTGCCGTATGGTTTCTTCATGCCCACATGCTATCTCTTGGTAATATCATTTGAAATCTTGGCATTGTTTCCCCTTTTTACACTGATGACACCTGACTTGTCTGCTAACCAACCCCCCTTACCTGGGTCTACCTATCACTTACTTATCCTCTCAACTCTTCTACCAGATTTCTCCCTTCTACTGCGTTGCACGAAAGAAGGGTCCTGAGCTGAAACATTTTCCATCCATCCATTTCCCTCCACTGATGCTGAGTTCCTCCAGTTGAGCAGCACAGTGGCACAGCGGTAGAATTGCTGCAGACCCGGGTTTCAATCCTGACTACGGGTGCTGTCTGCACACTGTGTACAGAATGGAAAGAGGAATTAATGTATTTGGCCGCCGGGAGATCAGGTAGGTCCAGGTGGACTGAACAAAGGTGATCAGCAAAATGATTGCCCAGTCTACAGTTGGTCTATGTTTGGTCAGGGGGCAAGTGCTGTGCTGTCCTGGAATGGACTGAGACTGTTGATGCTGTGAATCCCAAGAATACTTCCAGCAATAGGTTCAGAGCTGAGTTTACCAACATCATCTGCAACTATCAAGTGGGGTGACCTCCCAATGGCCTGTGCATCTTTGATCCAGGCAGGCAATTCAGCATTATTTCCAGGCTTTGTTCTTCAAAAAGTGGAGAAAAGTGGTAATTGAGCTGATGTTTGCCAGACCCTAACTAAATCTCACACTTGTCCTTTACATTCTAATTTAAAGATCACTCAAATGAAAGTTCGATCAATTATTTCACAGAGATAATGACCGATACTTCGGAGCTTTCTCTAACTAATACAATCCTCGTTTAAAATTTGGAGGTTTAGAAGAATTTTATGGGCTTTTTTCTTCCCTTTTTATCTAATATGCAGGGAACTGTATGTTTCACAACAGGGTCCAGACATCACTTCTTGATTCAATGATCCAATCACACTTTATTGTCACACGTACCTAGGTACAGTAAAATTATTTGTTTTACATACAATCTGGTAAAATCATACAGCAGTTCTCACCTAGGCAGTATACTAAGAGTCGCCATGTTTCTGATGCTGACAATGTTGCGAAAGTTCACTGAACAGTCTTATAAGGTCATAAGTGATAGTAGAATTAGGCCATTTGGCCCATCAAGTCTACTCTGCCATTCAATCATGACTGATCTATCTCTCCCTTCTAACCCCATTCTCCTGCCTTCCCCCCCCCATTACCCCTGACACCCGTACTAATCAAAAATATATCTACTGTTTCTCTGCCTTAAAAATATCCTCTGGCTTGGTCTCCACAGCCTTCTGCAGCAAAGAATAGTAAGATTAAACGAGAACTTACCAGTTCGAAGTTTGATCGTTATTTTATGAGGAGTACGTTGAGGGAATACGTGAAGAACCCCGCCAGGACGCATGCGTGTCATTCTTCAAAGCTGCGGTGTGAAATCACAGATAACTGTAATGACTGAACATAGTAAGATTAGAGAAGAAAATACCAGTTGAGTAATGATCAAGGGTGGGAGCGGAGGGCACGTATTCCCTCAACGTACTCCTCATAAAATAACGATCAAACTTCGAACTGGTAAGTTCTCGTTTAATCTTACTATTTTACTTCGGAGTCATGTGAGTGACTATGTGAAGATTTCAAAGCTCTGTGATTTCATGCCGTGGAAACAAGTCCATGCATCACATCTGCCTTAATTGACTGTGGGAGGAATTGTGTTAACATGTTTAGACATGAATCCAACATTGAAATCCATGATAAATTGTTAACAACAAATTATAGCCCCTATTAATGGGTTGAAATTATATTACAGAACTTAAAATTGGCTCTGCAAAGTTCCAGTTTAACTACTGGTTTGTGGTAGAATAGTTGGAACATTTTCCCCTGATCCATCCTGCTGTCTCGAGGATTTGGTTCATTGGTACATCCAACTCCATAGCTGCCGATGTAGCTGCAGCCCTGGTGGAATAAGATTTGAATATGTTAGTATCCACCCCAGCTGTTGTTAAAACCTGTTTCAGCCATCTGGAAATAGTTTGAACCGACACTTTTTTGTGGGTTGTTTGTGGCTGATTAGTAGTGCCATCTCATAGCCTCAGATGTTTTTGGTGTTCTCCATATATAACAATAATTGTCTTATTATACAGAGATGATATCTGTAGGGTAATCCCTAAATTCTATTTTGAGGCCTGATGATCCCGGTCTGTTCTGTTTGACTAATTCGTAATATGAAACGTTATATTCCTGTTGAAGAAGTCATATAGTCCAGCCTTAACTTATGTACGACTGTACCCTTAGTGCCGTGACCAAAGCCATCAGCATGACTGTTTTGTGCATCAGTCTTTGCAGGGACAGAGCTGTTGCTGGAGACCAATTCCTTAGCAACGTTAGGGCAATACTCATATCCCATTTTAGAGAGTACCTGGTTCTTGGGGGATTGATATTAAAAATTCCCCTCATAAGATTGGTTACCAGGGGTGAGTCCCAACAGAATGACGCTCTGATCCTCGCCATAGATATGTTGAAAGGGCACTTCTGGCGCAGTTAATGGCACTGTAACTGAGCCCCTCATCATAATGGAGGCCTGCCAGGAATTCCAGAACAGACATTATGTTCATCGAACTGTAGGTGATGTTGTTTCTGTGACAATATATCTCCCATTTCCTGATGTATACCAGATATAGTTTTTTGGTGGACTGTCTGTGGCCCGCTGAGATAATGTTCAATGTTCGGTCCGCCAGTCCCAGTTGCAGTAGAGGTTTCTTTAGACTCTACAAATTAATAGGTCTGTTTTGTTTTTGACATGGATGGGTTCCCCTGTTACAGGATGAACCAATAATTTGGTTGTTTCAGGATGGTGATACATGTTTAAAACCCATGTCGAGTATCACAAGGAACCATGGTTAAGTAGGCCAATCGGCACTACCAATTAACAGACGTTGTATTTTTCGTAATACCCGACTGATGATGCAGAAAAGGAGGGAATGCATAGATAAACAATTGCCCCCTCAATGCAGTGAAAAGCACCTGTCCCTGCTGTCCCAGGGTCTGGTTCCCAAGAAACACAGTTTGGTAACTGTTGATTAAGTCTTATTTTATTGAATTTGCGTGACCTGATGTCTGTCACTGAATTTTGGGTTACCTGGTAGGTAAGTAGCTGATATTCAAATATTTCTCTGGATACACCAGTACCAAATTGTATTAGTCAGATTGTCACTCTGTAGTCTAACATGTTGGTGATTTATCCCAGAGCAGTATGACTTTAGGCCATAGAACGCACCCCACATTTCCAGGTAGTTTAGGCCCAGTGTCTGTGATAATGATGCCTCCTGTGCCTTTCATCTACCTCCACAGATGGAGATGGAAATTGGTAGTACCCCAACCAAGCGCACTGGCATCAGTTTGTAGCACCACTAAGGGTTTCTGATAACGATAGGGTTGGAACAATGCTGAATGTTATCCCTCCACCATTTTAATTCCATAAGCTTTGATTGGTGGCTTATTGGTCTGTCGAAATGACCAGTATTAACTTTGAGTGTTTGTATTTTTGCCCTTTGTAAATTTTTGGTAATACAAAGGTCCAAATTGTGTGGCTAGAAAGGCAGACACTATATGCCAATTACCCTTGCTACCAATCTGATAGACGGTTCACTGATGTCAGTGGGGTTGTTGCAGGCCTCAGTTAAGACTGTAGCCTTGTCCTTTGGTAAAGTCACCGACATGTGAGCTGTCAATAGTGAACCCCAAATAATCCATTATGTTGGTAGGCGTTAGTTTAGATTTAACTGGATGGATGATAACCCCAGTTTTCACCCAATTGTATGGTGGCTGTTACAGCTAGTTAGGCCAACTCCAAAGTTATGCCCACAATTAGTATGATCATATGATTATGTATTTGGTAGAGCTCTATACTGCCAGAGCTGCCTCATCCAGTTGAATTTTTGAAAATAACGTTTGTGATCAGTCCGTGTAGGCACTGAATAGTAAGCATCTTTTAGGTCGATGCTAGCCATGGAGTAGCCTTTGGAAATCAGTTCTTTAGCAGTTACCAGTTCCCATTTTGTACTGAATATATAGTACAATGTATTCAATTTGGTCAATTCGATGATGATGCGACTGTCACCATCTATTTTGTTTTTGGTAAAGATATAAGACACAAATTCCAGCCAATCGTGTTGGGTTTACCCATTACCCCTTTTGCACAATTCAATGGTATATCACTGGATACTGCTTAGGATATAAGTGTCTGTAGTTGATATACACCATGTATCCAAAAGAGTGTAATCTCCCACCAATGTGTGTATTATCCACTCTTCCTATAATTTGTAAGGGACCAGACCCACCTACCTCCATTGTTACCAGTGGAAGTTTGCTTCTTCTGTGTGGTCTTCGTGGAGGTTGAGGCGCCGGTGTCTGGGTTTGTTTTTGGGTTGGGGGTTTGCGCATCTTCCAGGAAGGCCGGTCTGGGCTATGGTCTAAAAGACCGCTGTCCTGTATGCCCGGCCTTTGAGCTTTCACCAGCTTCTCTTGTTCTGCTGGTGGGTGCATAAGGGTGCTGTCTTTGGCTGTAGGAGATCCTTAATGTTGTCGCCTTTATGAGCCCCAGGGCTTTCTTAAGTCCTGCTCCGACATGTTTCCAGATGCTATTTCCACGACTGGAACATTCAGGGATACGCAGTTTCCTGGTCCCAAGTATTTTTGCAGTGGTGTCCATCGTGGTCTGGCTGTATGTATTTGGACACCATGACCAGTAGATTTTGCCTTCCTGCACCCCCTGCACTCTTGTAGTTTTGTTCGTCAAAACCCCTCTTCAGGGTCAGCCCAGAATTGACCTCCCAGTACTCCCCTCTGACGAGGGAGATGCACTGTGCAGCCCTACGTAAGGTGCTGCTGTGGGTGTTGTTTTATATCCCCACGGTGACTAGACTCCATCTCCCGGAGTCTGTCATGTTGGAGCTCTGCTCCATAAGCCGCTCCAACCGGCTCCAGCGCTCACAGTCCCTGGCCGCTCGCAGCTGCTCAAAGTCGGACTCATCAGTCAACGACTCTTTTGCTTTTCTTCTTGCCTTCCCGCCCAGACGCAGTGTTTAATCTGGCTGGTGCGGGGGCGAAGTCGGGCACAGCTGTTCCCTTACGGGTGATTCCTGTGCCGCTGGCCGCTGCTGGCATCCGCAACTCCGCGGTCTTCCCCCGCCAGCTTTGTCGCAGCTCTGGTCGACTTCTTTGTCTTGTGCATGTTTCCCCCACCTGTAGAACAGTATGGGAACAATAAAGACCGCAGTATCACTTACTTGCAGGTCCAAGCTTAAAACTTGCCGTTAAGGGGGAACGTCCTTCCACCCCTCCTCCTGCCGTTTTGACTTGTCAAAGCCAATGGCTCCGTTCTGTATAGTCTCCCGCCCAGCCAAGGTGTTTAATCTGGCCGGTGTGGGACCAAAGTCGGGCACAGCTGTTCCCTTACGGGTGATTCCTGTGCCGCCTGCCATTGTTTGCACAGCTCTCCATGTTTCCCCACCTGTGAAACAGTATGGGGAGAATAAAGACCGCAGTTTACCTTACCTGCAGGTCCAGGTTTAAACTGTCGCTATGGGGGAACGTCGTTCCACCCCGCCTCCTGCCGTTTCGACTTGTGAAAGTCGACGGCCCCATTCTGAATAGTCTCCCGCCCGACCGTGGTGTTCTGGCTGGGGCGGGACCAAAAGTCGGCACAGCTGATCCCACTTACGGGGCTTGTGCCTTCAGCTGCTGCTGGCTCCCGCAACTTCGCGGTCCTCCCCAGCCAGCCTCACTTGCAGCACTTGTGGACACTATTTTGTCCAGCTTCCCCCCTTGTGTAAAAACAGTGCGGGGACAAAAAACTACCACAGAGTAAGTCACTTACCTGCAGGTCACGGTTTCAAACTTACCGCTGCGGGGGGACGCTCAACCCCGCCTGTCGTTTCGTAAGCGTGAAAGCGATATGACACGCATGCGTCCTGGCGGGGTTCTTCACGTAGTCACTCACGTGACTCTGAAGTAAAATTCCACAGATTCACCACCCTCTGACTAAAGAAGTTCCTCCTCATCTCCTTCCTAAAAGAACTTCCTTTAATTCTGAGACTATGACCTCTAGTCCTAGACTCTCCCACTAGTGGAAACGTCCTCTCCACATCCACTCTATCCTCTGTTATCTTCTGTTTACAGTGGCGAACCATCATGTCGTCGTTTCCATGGATCACCACAAGGAGGCTTCTGTCATGACCCCCAGTGAGTGAGTGAGTGTGAGTGATTGAAAGTGGGTGAATGAGTGGATGAGTGGATGAGTGGGTGGGTTTGTGGGTGAGTGAGTGAGTGAATGAGTGAGTGATTGAAAGTGGATGAGTGGGTGAGTGAGTGAGTGAGTGGGCTTGTGTGAGTGAATTTGTGGGTGAGTGAGTGGGTGGGTGAGTGGGTGAGTGAATGTGAGTGAGTTAGTAGGTGGGTGGGTGAGTTTGTGAGTGAGTGAGTGTGGGTGGGTGGGTGAGTGAGTGAGTGGGTTAGTGCTTGTACAGAAGATAACCTTGATTTGAGAATGCAGCTTATATTTGCGATTCTGATATTTATGTTTTCAAGTGTCAAGGCTGTGCCTCGATTTGTGGGATCGGACTGCAAGCTGGTTTCAACTGAGTGCTTATAACGAACCAGAAATGCCCCCTTCACACTGCGCTACTAGTTCAGATGTGGCTTCATCTCAGCCACACAGGATGCTAGAAAGGCACAAAACTAAACTTGTTCTCTGTGCACCGAATCAGCTTGTTGTTGCCTGACCAACATGAATTGACGCCACAAGCACTTGGCAGAACCGCTTACGAATATGAAGGTTGATACTTATAAAGTGGTTTCTATCAACTGGGAAACCTACAGAAGTATAATATCCTCCAACACACTTTGCATCAGATAATTCCTAAACAAACCAATGTTCCAGGAAATGTGAATAATTTAAAATATTGTATTATTCAGCACATCTGTCTACATTCTGCATCCTGTAATAGTTCTTGTCTCAGAATATTTATAGCATTTTCATAAATGTTCCAAAGTAATTGAGCGATAGGGAGTATTTGGTGAAAGGCATAATTGGTGATGCACTCGTCCCAGAGCAGCTTGTTTGATGACTGTTGTGCTGCATCATTTCAGTTCACAATTGTTTTCCTGCCCTCCACATCGTAGCTTTACTCTGAAGTGCCTGTTAGAAGTGAACAGTCGTTATAAAGGTGTAGGAAGGAACTGCAGATGCTGGTTGAAACTGAAGATAGACACAAAATACTGGAGTAACTCAGCGGGACGGGCAGCATCTCTGGAGAGAAAGAATGGGTGACGTTTCGGGTCTGAAGAAGGGTTTCGACCCGAAACGTCACCCATTCCTTCGCTCCAGAGATGCTGCCTGCCCAGCTGAGTTACTCCAGCATTTTGTGCCCATCATTCTTTATCAGCCAGGTTTCAGTTAAATCATTTCTATCATTGACATTTGTTCGGTAGCTAGTTTTGTCCTGTTAGAACATAAGACATACAACCGGTGGGCGGCGCGACTCTCGTCAGCAGCGGCCTCTGCAGTCTGTCCGTGTTTTTATTATTTTCTGTCTGTGTTTAAATGTAGTTTTTGTTATTTTTGTTGGGGGTGTGTGTGGGGGGGTGGGGGTGGGGGAAATTTTTTTAAAATCTCTCCCTGCACTGGAGACCCGACCTTTTCTCGTTGGGTTTCCGTTGTCGTTGGGGCCGCAACGAGGAGCGGCCTCCAACAGGAAGAAGCCGGGGACTCTGGTGCTACGACTCACCGTCGCCGTCGCGGGGCTGGCCGAGTCCGGAGCGGGTGGAGCGGTGGAGGAGCGCTGCTGCTGCTGCTGCTGCTGCTGCTACCGGAGAGTCGGAGGCTCCAACGGCAGGTCTGTGGACGGCGGCACCGGGAGCCCGCGGCTCCCTGGAGGGAGACCGCTTTTCAGGGCTCTCGCAACGGCGACTTCCCCCGCCCGAGTTGCGGGGTTGAAGAGCTCCTGGAGCGGGGCCTAACATCACTGCCCCGCGCGGCTTGGAATGGCCGCGGGACTCTGTGAGTGCACGCCGGGGGCTCTAACACCAAGACCCGGTGTGCGACCTCGCACCACCCGGCGTGGCTTTAATGGCCGCGGGACAATCGCCATCGCCAGCCGGGGGCTTTGACTTTGACTCTGACATCGGGGGGGGGGAGAGTGCAGTGGAGAGATAAGTTTATTAGGCCTTCCATCACAGCTATGTGATGGATGTTTATGTTAATTATGTTGTGTCTTGGGTCTATGTGTTTGTAATGTATGGCTGCAGAAACGGCATTTCGTTTGGACCTCAAGGGGTCCAAATGACAATTAAATGTATCTTGTATCTTGTATCTTGTACATGGTACAGGCTCTTTGGCCCATAATGTCCATGCCGAACATGATGACAAGATAAATTAATCTCATCTGCCTGCACATGACCTTTCTCCCTCCATTCTCTATACAGGTGCACAACCTTTTATCCGACAGCCTTGGGACCAGACACTTTTCGTAATTCAGAATTTGTCGGTCTTCGGAATGGAAATTTTTTAGCGTAGATTTTAATGGCTGGCTCAGTGGTAGAGTGCTCGGCTCATATCCGCAAGGTCGCGAGTTTGCGCCTTGATACCGGCAGTTACTCGGTCGCGAGTTTGAGTTTTCAATGTCGTTTTTTCTTGCAGAATAAATGTCTGTATGAAATGCAGTGTGTTGAATGAATTCATGAATTTGTAAATGTGCCCGCAGCATTGAATCAACTCTCGCACTCATGTCACCCTAGCGGGGCTACATGCCCTTAGGCGGCCTAGCTCGGGGATTCTTGAATCCCCGAGCTAGATCGCGAGTTTGCGCCTCAATCCTGGCAGTTACTCGGTCACGAGTTTGAGTCTTCAATGTAGTTTTTTCTTGCAGAATAATTGTTTGTATGAAATGCAGTGTAGGAGAGGTGTACTGACTGTGGGCAGAACTTTGGAAATGATTGCCCACCAGTCTAAAAAGCCGCTGTGTCTCCCTGTCCCTGGGATAGCAGGGGGCGATCAAACAGCTCAATAACCCCCCTCCCCCTCCAACTCCAGAGGAATCCTCTCCCCGATGGGCCACTACGGCGACAAGTGGCAGTTTGCCCACAGCCCGAGTTGCGCCACCCCAAGAACAATTCGTACCTTGCACACCATCAGCGTCTGCCCCTACGTGTTCCTCTGGAGTTGGAGCGGGGCTGGGCTGGAGTTACTGCTGGCTGTGGGTCTCTGGGATCTCCGTCCTTGCAGTGGGCCTGGGGGCCGCTGTCCCGTTGGTCCTGACGTCTCCGGCCACCCCCCTGGACTGGAGCTGAGACTGGGAACTGTACCGCCCTTGCCCCCTCCCTCTGCAACTGCAAACAACCCCACTCTCCTGCAAGGGCGGTACAGTTCCCGGAGGATAGCAGGTGGCCGGAGACGTCAGGACCAACAGGAACCCGCTCCCCGATGGGCCCCTACGATGCCCCGAGCTGCGCCCTGTCATCCGCAACACATGTTCCTCTGTAGTTGGAGCGGGGCTGGGCTGGGCTGCTGTTGGCTGTGGGTCTCTGGGTTCTCCGTGCTTGCGGTGCAGGCAAATAAATCTTGCACTTTGAAATAAGAGGACACAAATCCAATTTTTGCTTAAGTTTAATATCTGCTCTCCAGCTCATTCAGATAACTATAGTTGCTGACAGGTTAGATCCATCACAGCTGGTCCAGATGAGCAAACATACACAGCAGTGGTCACTGGACAGTGACCAAGAATGTAATAAAAGCTCACTTGTAACCAGCAGAATTGTGGAGAACTGAGGTTTTGGCCTGGACGTCCAACTCGACGTCCAATTGGTCCTGACGTCTCCAGTGACTGCACTGACCTGCTGGCTGCCATCGCCGACGTGAAGACAGTGCAAAGCCCCCACGCCGGTGCAATGAGCGGGGAGCTGGAGAGGGGAGGGATGGGGTCACACACACATGGCCGGGAAGCAGAGGGGTGTAGGTGGGGTGAACCTGAAGGGAGCGACAATCTGCTGCTGCCTGCACGCTGAGTTTAAAAAGTTCCCACGCAAGACTCACGATACACTGTGTATCGTGTCTACCATGGGAACTTTTTAACTCAGCGGGCAGGTAGCAGCAGATTGTCAATTATTAACTCTCCCACGCAATATACCCTCACCTTCTCTTTTATGAATGGGGATTTAGTTTCCCTTTCTTCGAGGACCGACCGGAGGTTCCGCTGTCACCTCTGCGGGCCGCCCTCGGTGAATGTCCTGTCTCACTGTCCCTGGGATAGCAGGGGGCGATCAAACAGCACAATACCCCCCTCCCCCTCCAACTCCAGAGGAATCCGCTCCTCGATGGGCCGCTATGGCGACAAGTGGCAGTTCGCCCACAGCCCGAGCTGCGCGACCCCAAGAACAAGACGTCCCTTGTACACCATCAGCTTCTGCCCATATGGGGAGCGTGTTCCTCTGGAGTTGGAACGGGGCTGGGTTGGAGTTGCTGATCTGGGATCTCCGTACTTGCAGTGGGCCTGGGGGTTGGTGTCCCGATGAGGGGGTGCAGCTCGGGGAACGGCTTCTGGTGGTCCTGACGTCTCCGGCCAGTTTGCAGTTTTCCTCTGGAGTTGGAACGGGGCTGGGCTGCTGCTGGCTGTGGGTCTCTGGGATCTCTGTGCTTGCAGTGGGCCTGGGGGTCGGTGTCCCATTGGTCCTGACGTCTCCGGTGAGTGCCACTGTGCTGCTAGCATCGCCGACGTGAAGACAGTGCAAAGCCCCCGCGCCGGTGCAATGAGCGGGGAGCTGGAGAGGGGAGGGAAGGGGTCACACACATGGCCGGGAAGCAGAGGGGTGTAGGTGGGGTGAAACTGAAGGGAGCGACAATCTGCTGCTGCCTGCACGCTGAGTTAAAAAGTTCCCATGCAAGACTCACGATACACTGTGTATCGTGAGTCTACCTTGGGAACTTTTTAACTCAGCGGGCAGGCAGCAGCATATTGTCAATTATTAACCCTCCCGCGCAATATACCCTCACCTTCTCTTTTATGAATGGGGATTTAGTTCCCCTTTCTTCGAGGACCAACCGGAGGTTCCGCTGTCACCTCTGCGGGCCGCCCTCGGTGAACGTTTTCAAGGACCTTTCTTCAAGGACCGAAAAAAATGTCCGCTATTCGGAGGTTTTCGTTATTTGGATCTTCGGATAAAAGGTTGTGCACCTGTATATCCATGTGCCTATCTAAAAGCCTCTGGAACGCTATTGATATTACACAGCCATTTTTGTATGCATAATCCAAATCTAAATCGTGATGCATTTTAATTTTTCATTGCTCATTCTAAACATGAAAGAAATTACATCTCCAAGGGTTTAAAAAAAAAACAGGTTGTGTGTAACACAACTTTCCAGGCCAAAACCTCAGTTCTCCACAATTCTGCTGGTTAAAAGTGAGCTTTTATTACATTCTTGGTCACTGTCCAGTGACCACTGCTGTGTATGTCTGCTCATCTGGACCAGCTGTGATGGATCTAACCTGTCAGCAACTATAGTTATCTGAATGAGCTGGGGAGCAGATATTAAACTTAAGCAAAAATTGGATTTGTGTCCTCTTATTTCAAAGTGCAAGATTTATTTGCCTGCAGCAAGGCCAATAAACATGCGGCTACTTATCCTTGATTTTGTGAATTAGCCTTGAAGTTAGAAACACTTCTTTAAGCATGAAGCATGCTGTCCCCTTTGTGCCTTTGTGGGGGTTTTGTAACTTCTGACCCTATTTGGACTGCGGGTTCACGTTGGGTACTTGCTTCTCAAACCATGTATCCGTGGCACAGATATTCAGCATGTCAGCTGAAATAGTTGGTGTCACAAGGTCATGTAATAGGAGCAGAATTATGCCATTCGGCCCATCGAGACTACTCCGTCATTCAATCATGGCTGATCGATCTCTCCCTCCTAACCCCATTCTCCTGCCTTCTCCCCATAACCCCTGACACCAAAGTTTTGTAAATAAACTTCTGCATCTTTGGATGGGAACTTGCTGTGTCTGATTAACTCACAGCTAATGATGGCTAGTTTCCTTTTTCGTCGTTACTTTTTTGCATATCTTTCATTCATTTGTTCTTTATCTCTCTACTTCACCATCTATATCTCTTGGGTCCCTTTCCCTGACTCTCAGTCTGAATTTAGGGTCTCGACCCAAAACGTCACACATTCCTTTTCTCCAGAGATGCTTTCTGACCCGCTGAGTTACGACAGTTTTTGGTGTCTATCTGCTCCAGGACAGGACAGGACTAGATGTTTCCTTTTGCTATCAGAACAAAATTATATATCATGCAAATTCTTCCCTTTTAACATCTTCCCAACCTTTTTGAGTAGTTTTGTTGCAATCTTTTAGACTTTAGAGATACTGCGTGTACTACAGATACAGCCCACTGATTCTGTGCCGACCAGCGATCTCCCTGTGCTATCCTACGCACTAGGGACATATTTACAATTCTACCGAAGCAAGTTAACTTAAAAGCCTGTATGTCTTTGGAGTGTGGGAGGAAACTGGAGCATCCATAGATACAGTCCATGGCAGTGAATTTTTACTAGTCCAACATTTGTGTGAGACAATAAGTTCACACTAAGTGCCAAGTCTGATGCAATTGTTTGCAAAGTACTTTCATTGTTAACCCAACAATAGTCAATGGAACCTTTCACCAAACCATCGCATTGCCGAAGCTCATCTTGGGTATTTGCCAATTGGTTAAGGCTGGGATTCCAAGACCGTCGTGAATCTCTCTCAAAAGGGTGCCAAAATATACACTTATTGTAAGGCCATGCTGGCAAGGGGGGCTGAATAGCCTACTCCTTCTATTTCTTACGTTCTTATTTCATTTAAATCTCTATACACCAGGCCCAAGTCAGAGGTTGGCTCCGTGGCGCAGCGGTAGAGGTGCTGCATTTCAGCGCTTATAGCGTTGGGGTTTGATCCTGACTATGGGTGTTGTGCGGAGTTGGTACGTTCTACCCGTGACTGCATGTGTTTTCCTCCGAGATCTTCGGTTTCCTCCCACACTCCAAAGATGTATATGTAGGTTCATTGTCTTGGTATAAGTGTAAATTGTCCCTCGTGTGTGTAAGGCAGAGTTAGTGTGCGCGGATCATTGATCATAGTGTGCAGGGATCAGCGGACTCAGAGGGCCGAAGGGCCTGTTTCCATGCTGTATCTCTAAACTAAACTAAACTAAAAGTCTAGGCACTATTTTGCACACATTTTCTACAGATAAGTTGGCTGCTTTGCCTAACCGTTTTCCATCACTCTCTTTACTGTCCTGACATAAAAGCTAAATAACCAGGGTAAGACTGAGCATCTCTGATCTTGTAGCTGACTTGGTGCCGATAGAAACTTGGCCCGAAGAAATATTTGCAAAGGATTTCAACTGAAAGGCTGACCTAAATAAAAGCTGGTCTAATTTGTAGCTCAAAGGGTGCCTTGCCGTGATTGCGTTGGAATGGGTGGAGAATTTCCTCATTGGCGCTTCCATGAAATAATGCTTAATGTGCAAAAGGAAATATATACACAGATTTTAATGAATGCCCTGTAATCTCTGAGCATATGTGCTGATTACTGAAAGCCGGATCAATGTTGTTGCTTGTTAAGATTGTACTATTCCAAATATCAATAGTCCAGTTTTCAAGATTAATTGGTCCTCAGTCTGAATTATTGTGGCACTTCATCAGATTGTCAAATAATCTGAATTATCCCTGATTCTGGCATTCTGTTAGGGTAATAGTTACATAATTCCAGAATTTTACAGTATAATGCGCTTAGAAATTGTAATAGCAAATCAGTTTGTTCATTAAGCCAAAATGATTGGCGAGAAGGTTTATGAAGATGTTGCCAGGACTTGAGGGCCTGAGCTATAGGGACAGGTTGGGCAGGCTTGGATTTATTCCATGGAGTGCAGGAGCGTGAGGGATGATCTTATAGAGGTGTGTATGATCACGAGGAGAATAAATTCACACTTTGACCAGAGCAGGGGAATCAAAAACTGGTTTACGATGAGAGGAAAAAGATTTAATAGGAAACTGTGTCAACGTTTTTCACACAGAGGCAGGTGAGTATATGGAACGAGCACCATATAAGGTATTTGAGGCTGGTATGTTAACAACATTTAAAAGACATTTGGACTGGTACGTGGATAAGAAACCTTTACAGGGATGAGGGTCAAATGTAGCCGGGTGGGACTAGTGTGGATGGTCGAACAGGGTAAGCCCCAAGGGCCTGTTTCCAATGCTGAATGACTCTATGTATCTCTATGAATCTATAACTGTGGCATTCCTCATGGTTAACAAATATTTTTTAACAATCCCAAGATGAAATTTACAAGAATGCTGTCATGCAGTTGTTACTAATACAACCAGGACTGATCTCACTCTATCTCCCTCTTATAAAGCAAGAATAATTAGGCAGAGGAAGAATTGTGGATGAATATATTTATTCATATTAAATTCATATTGTGGAGGTAACATTTTTCAGAGAACAATGAAAGATCCAGTCATGTTGCATTGGAACCATTATTAATTACACGTATACATGAACTCATCGGGCAGTCTGCTGGATTTGGTTCATCATCCTGTGAGGCTAATAAACTGATTTCTAGTTTCCATTTTGACAATTCATTCTATTTAAACAATCAGTGATTTTATTGGCAATATGATACATTGCCAGTTCACTCGTTTTTACTTAGATTTGTTGAGACAGTTAAGAATTGTGCTCGCAAGTCTTTCCAGATGAGGTCTCAAGATCTCTCAGCAAAGGCAATGTTTATACTTGCTGGACTATTTCTTTGTCAGACTTAATGCAGTTCACCAAGTAACATCCAGGTTCAGGAACAGCTTCTTCCCCACAGCCATCAGGTTATTAAACTCGCCAACAAACAGACTCTGAACTGTAACAGCCTTTTGCACTTTATCTGCTTTTTTTATGTGTGTATTGAACTGAACTGTTCTGTAGTTTTGCTTACAATACTCTGTTGTGCTGCAGCAAGCAAGAATTTCATTGTCTCATCTGGGACACATGACAATAAACTCTCTTGACTTGACAATGGGCCACAAAGACTAAATTATTTTGCATCCTCGTGGCTCAAAACAAACATATATAAAAACAATCATGGTCTGAAATGACATATCTGACGTGAAGATTGAATGCCCCACAACATATTAAATCATGATTGCAAATCAATATTGGATTATTTATTATCCTTCATATAATTCATCATAGGAGCTCCTTCAGCAACAGTCCCTTTTCCCTGTGGCTATCAACCTTTACAACTCCTCCCCCTTCTGCCGTGGGGTAGACCCTTCGGGGGAATGCGACTTCCTTGTCGTATCCCCCTTCTCTTCCTCCGTCTGAGCTTGGGCCTAATGACGGAGCTGGCGGAGCTGGCGGCCTCCAACCTGCGACCGACCTCGAGGATCCGGAGGTAGAGCCAGCCAGCACTTACCAACGCAAGGCTGGCCGTCTTCGAGCTGTGGCAGCGTTCAGGCAGCGGCACGACTCGGCGCTCTGGTGAGGGTGGACGGCGCGGGGTTCAGACACTCCTGTGAGGGCGACCCGGCTCCCAGCTGGAAGGCACTCCCATGTGGGCGGCCCGGTGCGGGGCTGGAAGGCGCTCCCATGTGGGCGGCCTGGCTCCCGGCTGGAAGGCGCTCCCGTGTGGGTGGCCAGGTGCGGGGCTGAGACGGTGCTCCGGTGGCTGAGGCGGCGTTATGGCGGCGGCGACCTGAATCTGGGGCTCGGCCGCGGGCCAGAGGATGACATCGTCGGGAGCTCGCGGGTCACAGGTTGATGCCTGTTTTCCGGAGCTCCCGTGGCAACAACTGCGTCCGCTGGACTGGAGGGCGGCAGCTTCGACCACCCCCGGGCCATGGAGCTTGAACCGCGGGACTGACTTACCATCGCCCGGTGGGGTATCGCCTCAGCACAGAGGGAGAAGAGGAGGGAAGAGACAGCAACCCTAAGACTTTTGCCTCCATCACAGTGAGGAGGTGCTTGGTGAACTCACTGTGGTGGATGTTAATTTGTGTTTATTGTGTGTTGTTTATTATTGCATCTATGGCTGCAGGCAACGACATTTCGTTCAGACCGAATGGTCTGAATGACAAATAAAAGATTCAATTCAATAAATCCATGCTGACTGACCAATCCCACTGCTTTCCAAATGTGCTGCTATAACAACTTTAATAATCGACTCCAGCATCTTCCCCGCTACAGATGTAAGGCTAACTGGTCTATAATTCAGTTTTCTCTCCCCTCCTTTCTTAAAAAAATTCATTGGCTATCCTCCAGTCCACAGGAACTGATCCATAGTCGAGAGAACATTGCAAAATGATCATCAATGCATCCACAATTTCTATGGCTACCTCATTGAGTGCTCTGGGATGCAGACCATCAAGCCCTGGGGATTAATCTGCCTTCAGTTCCAACAGTTTACCAAACACCATTTTCTAACTAATGTGGATTCCCTTCAGTTCCTCCCTTCCACTAGATCCTCTGTCCCCTAATATATCCGGGAGATTGTTTGTGTCTTCCTTTGTGAAGACAGAACCAAAGTACTAAATTAACTGTTCTGCCATTTCCTTGTTTCCCATTATAAATTCACCTGTCTCTGACTGTAAGGGACCTACATTCATCTTCACTAATCTTTTTCTTTTTACATACCTATAGAAACTTTTATAGTCAGTTTTTATATTCCCTGCAAGCTTTCTTTCATTCTCGTCTCATACCTTCAAAGTCTCCTTTATTCAAGTTCAGGACCCTGGTCTCTGAATTAACCCCCCCACCCCCTCTTAATTAACCCCTTTGTCCTCCTCTGTTGTGTTTTAATTTTCTTCCAGTCCTCAGGTTTGCTGCTTCCTCTGGCCAATTTATTGCCTCTTCGTTGGCTTTAACGCTATCCTTGACTTCCCTCGTGAGCCACGGTTGAGCCGCCTTCCCAGTTTTATTTTTTTCGCCAGACAGGGATGAACAATTTTTTGGAGTTCATCCATGCGGTCTTTAAATAGAATAGAATGCTATTTATTGTCATTCAAACCTAGGTTTGAACGAAATATCATTTCTACAGTTTTTTACATTACAAAACAATCCAAGACCCACACTTAACACAGTTTACATAAACATCCATCACAGTGAGTCTCCAACATCTCCTAACTGTGATGGAAGGCAAAGTGTTTATCTCTTCCCTTTGTTCCTTCTCCCGTGGTCCAGCAGCCCAACTGCAGTGTGGAGGCGAACTGGGGCTCCGATGTTAAAGCCCCCGGCGGGCGATAGTAAGTCCTGAGGCCGTTTAAGCCATGCGGGGCGATGTTAGGCCCCGGCTCCATGTCCTTAACCCCACGATTCTAGCGGGAGAAGTCGCCATTGCGGAGCTCGGAAAAGCGGTTTCCCACCAGGGACCTGCGAGCTTCCGATGTTCCCGTCCACAGGGTCTGCGGCCGGTGCCTCCAAACTCCAAAAGTCGGGTCGCAGCCGCGCGCCACCACAGCTCTTCCCGCTCCGAAGTTGGACAGCTCCACGATGTCAGTTCCGCAGGCTCTGCAACTGGAGCCCCCAGGTTACACCCGGCCGGAGGTCGCCGCCGGCTCAACGATGATGGGCCCAATGACATCGGAGACCCGACAGGGAATAGTTGGGTCCCCGCACAGGGAAGAGATTTAAACGGTTTCTCCCACAGCCCCCCCACCACCCCCACATATTCACAGCTAAAAAAAATAATAAAAACTAACTCAAGACATACATTTAACAAGACAAAAATAAAAAAAGGCAGACGACTGTAGTCGAGCCGTTGCCGTTAGGCGCCGCCCCTCCCCATCTTCGCCATTGTATCTTCACTGTCAACCCATTAAGTATAATTTGCCAGTCTATCCTTGCCAATTCTCATCTCATACCTTCAAAGTCTCCTTTACTCAAGTTCAGGACCCTGGTCTCTGAATTAACCATGTCACTCTCCATCCTAATGCAGAATTGGGATATTTTCCATTTTCCTTGCCCTTCATCTCTTTTGATGTGTTGTTTTCACACCTTAACCTTCCCTATCCCTGTGTCTCCCTCTCCCTTGATTCTCAGTCTGAAGAAGGGTCTCGACCTGAAATGTCATACATTCCTTCTCTCCAGAGATGTTGCCTTGTCCCACTGAGTTACCAGCATTTTGTTCTATCTTTGGTGTAAACCAGCATCTGCAGTTCCTTCCTACACATCAGGCTAATTGTCTTGGTTCAATGGTATGGACTCAACATTATCTCACGGAGCTGGATAAGAGTAAAACAATACTTGTCGCTTTAAATAAATAAATAAATAAATGTTATTACTCAGGATCACCTTGTGTTAAATGTGATACAGAGCTGGTTATATTTTGTACTAGACCAAGTCCAGACCCATTGTGGGGGGGGGGGGGGGGGGGGGGCCTGCAGCGTCAAAAACCATAAATATCCCCCCCCCCTCCACACTCACGCTAATTACCACCCTTGATATTATATTAATATTATTAATCTGCTCCTTTCACCCCATAACCACCCTATCTACTGATGCATAGCCCCCAACTTGCAGTCACATCTGGAGATGGGGAGGTTGTGGGGGTGGGGGTAGAGAGTGAGGGCAGAGAGAGAAGCGGCAGACAGAGAGAGAGACAGAGACGGAGAGAGAGGGGAAAGAGGGAGAGGGGGGTGGAGGGGAGGAGAAAGGGAGGCTGGGTGAGGGGGAGAGAGAGGATGTGCTGAGAGGGGGTGAGGGAAGGGGGAGAGGTGGGAAGCAGGGAGGGAGGGGGGAGGGTGGAGGGAAGAGGGTAAGGAGTTTGGAGGGGAGGGGGGTTTAGGGGAGGGAGGTTGGGGGAGAGAAGAGGGGAGAGAGAGAGG
Organism: Leucoraja erinaceus; assembly: GCF_028641065.1. NCBI lineage: Eukaryota > Metazoa > Chordata > Chondrichthyes > Rajiformes > Rajidae > Leucoraja > Leucoraja erinaceus. The sequence goes on from NC_073377.1 coordinate 143,323,974, forward strand.
GAGGAGGGGGGAGAGAGGGGAGAGAGAGGGGGGTGCTGATTGAGGGTGAGAGAGAGAGGGGCGGGAAGAAGGGGGGGGGGGGGAAGAAGGGGTAGAAGAGGGGGGGAAGGAGAGGGGGAGAGGGGAGGGGAGGGGAGGAGAGCGGGGGGGGAGAGGGGAGGAGAGAGCGGGGAGAGGGGAGGAGAGAGCGGGGGGGTGGGGAAGATGTGGGGAGAGAGGAGAGAGAGAGTGCCTTTTAAATTCAAACCAACCATATTTTCATTTTCAAACCACACTGAGGGCACTCACAGTTGAGTAGACATGTGTTCAGTGTTATTCAGAGCTCAGAGAGACGCGACCTCCATCTTGCAGAGACTGAGTGAGGCACACCACTTCCTGGTTTTATAGTCCCTCCCCCTCCCTCCAGCAGGGGCAGTAGAGAGAATGGCGATTTAAAAAAAATATATATTTTATTTTATTAGAAGTACAATCGTATGGCACCAAAGTGCCTAATATATATTTTCATAATACATTTTTTTGGTTATAATAAAGAAAGATGAGAATAAGAAAAATAAATTAGATAGTAAAGGATAGAAAGACGTGAGATATATAGTGTGTGAAGAAAAAGAAAAAAGATGAATGAGTGAAGAAAGTTGAGGAAAAGAAAATAGAAAAAAGAGAATAAGACATAAAGAAAAAAAAAGTAAGGAGATCATTGTTTATAATCTTGACCATCCCTCGTCCAGTCCTGAAACAGTTAGCTTTTACAATTGTGTTGCACCATATGATTCCAAAAAGACAACAAATGGAGACCAACTCGTTATGAATTGGTCTGATTTATCCATTAGGAAGAATCGCATTTCCTCAAGATGTGCGGTGTCCAACATGCTTGCAATCCACATTTTAAGCGTTGGTATTGATGTATTTTTCCAAATTTAAGTATTAATTTTTTTGCTTTTATTAAACCATAATTAAAAAATAAATTTTGAGATGTGTTCAATTTATTCCCATCTTCCATTACTCCAAATATAATCATTTCAGTATTAGGTTCCATTCTTATCTTGAATAATTTTGTAAATATTTCAAAAATATCACTCCAAAATCTATAAAGTTTTATGCAGGAAACAAAGGAGTGTGTTATAGTTGCGTTTTGGGATAAACATTTAACACAAATGGGGGATATATTTGGATAAAATTTGTTCAATCTTGTTTTTGAATAATATAATCTATGTAAAATTTTAAATTGATTTAGATTATGTCTTACATTAATCGAACATTTGTGAATATATATCAAGTACTTTTATCATGTAACCTTCGTAATTTTTATCATTAGTTCCCGTTCCCACTATTCTCTAAGTACCTCTGTTGATGGTAGGTCTATATTTAAAATACTATGATATAAATATGATATTAATTTTGTGAGTCATCTTTAATATTCATTGCATCTTCCAATAATTCAGGAGTTATTTTTTGATATCCTTGTATATATTTTTTCATGAAATTGCAAATATTTAAAATATTGGTTGTTTTTCAGTTTAAATTTTAATTGTAATTGTTGGAATGATAGTAGGTTTCCCATTTCGTACATATCCTTCTAATTCCGAGACTTTCCCATTGGTTAAATGTTTTATCAATAAGAGATGGTTTAAATAAAGGGATATTCGCAATTGGCATTAACAATGATACATTTCTTAATTTTAAAGATAATTTTATTTGTTTCCAAATTCTTAATGTACCATATATAATTGGGTTCTTATATATTGTGTTGTTCAGTTTTTTCTGAGGATCGTTCCTATATTACAAGGACGACAATCCTCTCTCTCCATTTTTATCCATTCTGTCTGTTGGGTAGAACTATCCAGCCAATAAATTATATTCTTAATATGCACTGCCCAGTAATCTATTATTATATAAAACTCTCTTGCCATCCGACCGGCTGCCGTGCGACTGCCTTTCTGCCTTTTGATTCGTTCCATCGTGTGATGTCACAATGCCCAATGCTCGCAGATGTCCAATCACAATGCCCGATGCTCGCAGATGTCCAATCGGAATGGATCCATTTACATGTACGGCTGCCGGCTGCATTTCTTCCTTTGATTCCTTGCCACGCCGAATCCAGATGCACAATCGCCGAGATCTTTTCCATTTCGGTAGAGATTTCACTTTTCTTTCTAAGTATCCGCTCCTCATTACATTTCGTCGTGTTTAAGTACACGTTTTTAATCAAATCCTTCTCCCCCCACCACCCTCTCCCCAATATTTCAAAAATAAACTGGCTTCTCACCCATAGAAGCAGCCATTTGGGTAAACATTTCACTTTTTATTCCAACTATCCACTCCTCATTAGATTTCGTTATTTTTATGTCCACAATTTTCATTAAATCCTTCTTCCCCCCCCCCCCCCCCCCCCCCCCAACTCACTAATTTTCGTCGCCTCCTGCTGGACAGCGACCATAACGGCTGCTGGCGCCCGCATATCGCCTCAAAGACGCCATTTAAAACCAGCCGCACTGCTCATTCCTGAGCCACTTGAGTTGGAGGACCACGTCTCCCGTGGGAGCTACTGGTAGGGAACAGCTGCGTTGGGGGAGCACGGGTCTGCCCTTGGTCTAGTAATACATAACATTCAGGAGTGAAAGTCCCAAGACCTCTTTTGGTTTACATACTTTTTTTGTAATTCTATGTGATCTATAGTCCCAAATAAAATTAATAATATTAGAGTCTAATTTTTTTTTTAAGTATTTTGGTATATATACCGGTATAGACTGAAATAGGTATAGCAATTGTGGTAGGAAGATCATTTTTATTGCATTTATTCTAATAATACTTCCTAATAATGATAAAGGAAGTATTTTCCAAAATTTAATCAGCTTATTAAGTTTATTTAATAAAGGTATAAAATTAGCGTTGAATAATGCTTTATATTTTCAAGTAATCTGAATACCCAAGTATTTAAATTTTTCTGTTGCGATTTTAAAGGGGAACTTCAGTAAGTGTGTAGGTTCTTGAGGTTTTAATGTCATGATTTCACTTTTATTCCAGTTTATTCTATATCCAGAAAAAGACCCAAATTCCTCTATTAAATTTAATAAATTTGGGTATGCTCATTTGTGACTATGTAATATATAAAAGTAAATTGTCTGCATATAATGAAATGTTACTCTTTGAGTCCCTAGTATTATAGCCCTGAATATTCGGATGAATTCTTATATTTTCAGCCAAGGGTTCTATCATAAGGGCAAATAGCAGGGGTGATAACACACATCCCTGTCTATTACCCCTTGATAATTGAAATTTTTGAGATAACATGTTGTTAGTTAAAATTCTTGCCATCCGTTTATCATACAATAACTTTATCCATGTTATAAAATTCTCTCCCATATTAAATTTTTGCAGTACTTTATATAAGTATTGCCACCCTACCTGATCAAATGCTTTCTCTGCATCGAAAGAAATCATTGATATATCTTCTTCCTCCACTTTATGTGAGTACATTATATTAAACAGGCGTCTCAAATTATCAAATGAGTATCTTTTGGGTATAAACCCCATTTGATCAGGGTTTATCAATTTACTAATATATTTGCTTAATCTTCTTGATAAAGTCTTTGCTAAGATTTTCTGGTCTTTATTTAAAAGTGATATAACTCTGTATGAGCCCGGATCTTCTAAATCTGTATCTTTTTTTGGAATAAACGTAATATTTGATTCTGCTAGTGTTTCAGGTAGTTTGTTTTCTTTAAAAGCGTGGGAGTATAAATTAAATAAATAAGGGGTCGTTATCTCATGGAATTTTTTATTAAATTCATTACTAAAACCATCTGGTCCCCGGTGTCTTACCATTTTTCAACGATTTTATTGTTTCACCTATTTCTTTGGTCCAGTTTTGGAAGATTACAGTCATCTAAACATTTTTTAATTTTACTATCTTCTATTTTAGTTTTAGATGTGTATACATTTGTGGTTTGTCACCAAACTCAAAATGTTCCTGTTTTGTAATTTGGAATAATCTTATTACTCTTGCCGATAAAATTCGATTAAGTTTAAATTTCAGTAATATTATCTTATTGTGTTTATCTGTCGTGGAATCTTTAGCATTATCTAACTCTAACTGTCTGATTTCTTGTTCTTACAACATTTGTTCTGTCTTATTTTTTTATTTTGAAAAATTTGATACGAAATTATAATTCCTCTAATAAATGCCTTAAAAGTTTCCCATAATAAAGAAGGCGAGGTACCTGGTGTATCATTTGTATCAAAAAAAGTTTCATTTGTTGTTTTAAATATTGATAGCCTTGTAAGTAATTTAAAATATGTGTATTAAACCTCCAAAAAGATTTTTTACCTGGCATTCCCTCAAATTTTACTGAAAATGTCAACGGAGAGTGATCTGAGATACTACTAATGTGGTATGTTAGATTGATTGTATATGGCATTAATTTCATATCCACTAAAAAATAATCAATTCTTGAATAAGTTTTATGTACTGAAGAGTAAAATGAGTATTCCCTTCCAACTGGATTAGCAGATCTCCATACATCTATTATATTAGTATTTTTTATATATGTATTTTGAAATTCACTACTCTTAGATTTTAAATAACTCCTCCTTTGTTTTGCTGATTTATCTAGATATGAATCTAAAACACAGTTGTCCCCCCCCCCTATTATCATATTTTGGTAATTAAACTCTGATATTATATCTATAATTTTATCAAAAAATTGGGGGGTTGTCAAAATTCGGAGCATAAATATTTATCATAGTTAGTGGGGTTGCATAAATTTCTCCTGGAACTATAATATACCTTCCCTCTTTATCTGATGTAGTATTCTTTAATTTAAAAGGTATACCTTTTCGAATAAGAATAGCTTTAGATTTAGAAGTAAATGAGGAGTAGTATGTTTGACCTATTCACTTCGCCTTTAATCTCATTTGTGTTTGTTGTTTCAATTGAGATTCCTGCAAAAACATTATGTCGCTTTTCAAAGATTTTAGTTGAGCAAAAATTTTACTCCTCTTAATTGTTTCATTGGCACCCCTTATATTCCAACTACAAAATGTAATTCCTCCATTATTTATTTGTCTATCGTCTTGCATTGTAAATCAAGATAGTATTCCTGAATCATATGGTGCAACCAAATATCTCAGAATTCTGGGAGTTGGGTGGTCATCCCAAGTTTTTAGATTTATATTGCATCTCCTTCTTATATAGTGCCTTAAAAAAAGAAAGAAAAAATGTGATATACAATTAATTACAAAATCATAAACAAATAAAAGTCTTGAATGTGCTTAAAAAAAAAGTGTTATTAAGGTATCTAAGAAAAGATACCAAAGACGAATAGCCACCGATGATGGAAAAAATGTATAGACTTCCGTTGATGTTGTTATACATTGAGCTCCTCCCCCTTAGTAGAGCCTCATAAAAAGTTACAGACCGTTTCATATTTTGTCTGTTCTTATATGGATTTATCAAACCAGCACCAGTGAAAACCGAAAGAAATAAGGAAGAGACATAAGAAGTAAAAAAACAAATATAAAACACAACATATACACAGTTATATAAGTATACTAGACCAAGTGCAGACCCGTTGGGTCTGTTCCCCCAACGTGCGGTTATGGGGGGGAGGCAGCACGCAGCGTCACATGCACAAACTACCCCCCCCCCCCGCACTCACGCTAATTACCCCCCTTGATATTTTATTAATATTATTAATTTGCTCCTTTTACCCCATAACCACCCTATCTACTGATGCATAGCCCCCAACTTGCAGTCACATCTAGAGAGGGGGGCGGGGGGGGGGGGGGGGGGTTTTAGAGAGTGAGGGCAGAGAGAGAAAGGGCAGAGACAGAGACAGAGACACACAGAGAGGGGCAAGAGGGAGAGGGGGGCGGAGAGGTGGAGAAGGGGGAGGGTGGGTGAGGGGGGAAAGGTGGGGGAGGAGGGGAGGTGAGAGTGAGGGGGAGAGAGAGGGCGTGCTGAGAGGGGGGTGAGGGGAGAGGTGGGGGGGAGGGAGGGGGAGGGAAGAGGGTAGCGGGTGTGGAAGGGAGAGGGTTTAGGGGAGGGACGGATGGTGAGGGAGGGAATGGAGGGGAGGAGGGGAGAGAGGGAGGGAGAGGAGAGAGGGGGAGAGAGGGGGTGAGGTGAGGGGGGAGGGGGGGGGGGGAGAGGGGAGCAGGGAGGGGGAGGGGGGGTGGAGAGGGGAGGGGGGTTTAGGGGAGGGACGGTGGGGGGGAGGGGAGGGGGGAGGAGGGGGAGAAAAAGAGAGGGGGGAGAGAGAGAGAGAGGGAATGAGGGGAGAGAGATGGAGGGGAAAGGGGAGAGAGAGAGGGAAAGAGGGGCGAGGGGGAGAGGAGGTGGAGAGAGAGCGGGAGACAGAAAGGGGAGAGAGAGAGGGGGAGGGGAGAGGAGAGGGGAGAGGGGGGAGAGGAGGAGAGAGAGGAGAGAGGGAGAGGAGAGAGAGAGAGACGAGGGGGGAGAGAGAGGAGAGAGGTGAGAGAGAGAGAGGGGGAGAGAGAGAGGGGAGAGAGAGAGAGAGAGTGGGGGAGAGAGAGAGAAAGAGAAAAGGGATAGGGAGAGAGAGGGGAGAGAGAGAGATGTGTGGGCGAGAGAGGAGGGGAAAGAGAGAGAGAGATTGCCTTTTTACTTCAACCCAAACCCCCTAAACAACCATTTGCAGGCAGTGCTTTTTTACTTCAAACAAACCATATTTTTCATTTTCAAACCACATTAAGGGTACTCACAGATGTGTAGACATTTGTTCACTGTCATTCAGAGCTCAGTGACCTCCATCTTGCAGAGACTGATTGAGGCACACCACTTCCTGGTTTTATAGTCCCTCCTTCTCCCTCCAGCAGGGGCAGCAGAGAGATTGGTGATTTTTAAAAAAACATTAATTTCTCACTGATTTTTCATCGATGGGAAAAATACTCTGGATTCTCATATTTTGCCTTCTAGATCTTGCCTTGACTAAGTCCAGACATTTGTCAGTCATTCGTACAAGTTTTTCCTCTTCAGTTTTCTGTGATTTTTTTCAAACTCCTTATTTCCATGACCATCTGTTTTATCTCATTCTCCATCTCTTCCATTATTTCATCCTTCACATCTTTAAATTTCTTGTTATAGTCATTTTTGATTCTAATACACTCTGACTTTAGTTTTTTTTTAATCAAATTCCTTATATTGCTTCTTCAGTTCATTTAACTCACTGCAAGTATTATCAATTTTTTGAGAAATTCTCTCCATACTAGTCTCCATACTCTGCTTATTACTCTCCATATTAGACTCCATACTCTGCATCTTTTCCAGTGTAATATTGATTGTAGCAGTCATATCGAAAAGCATTTGCTTTACCTCCTTCTCCTTCTTGTCTCCTTTTGTAGCCATTTCAAGCAGAGGCCCTTGGCTGTAAGATTCTTCTTCTTCTGAGATTTCTTCTGTTTTTGCAGAGTATCCAATACTTTCTTGAGCTGGAGACTTATGGTGTTCTTCTTAGGTGCCCGTGAGCTTTTTTCTCTGCTCATTTAAAACACCCAATTTTTACCGTTAAACTCACGATTTTCGCGTCACCTTCTGATGATGTCACCTTAACGCGACGCCAAGCAGCTTTGGTGAGTTTTTTAAAAAATCGATACTGACTTTAAAACGGCTTTTTTGTGATTAGTGCTCCATGGTGCCACTGGAAGTCCGTGAATTTAAAAAAAAAACATTAATATCTCTCTGATTTTTCATCAATGGGAAAAATTCTCTAGTCCAGGAAGGCAGACGTGGGCTCTGAGCGAGGTGGCCATTAATGACGGCCGTAGGTGGCGCCGTTCTCTCGGATATCGCAGCACAGTAGGCCAAAAGCGGTCAAGATCAGACTTTTAGTAATATAGATAGATATCACCACTGCTTCAGTTTATTGTGAAGGTGTGCTATGAAGATTTCAGTTTGTAAAACAACTTGAAAGATCTGAGTTTGTATTACTGGTATTAGGAAATTGTATGAAAGTCCCAATAAATATTTCTACTTTTCAGGTTCAAATAACTAATTATCCATGAGGAAATGAATTTGCTGTGAATGATAGACTCCAAAGCATAGGAAATTCACCCAAGTTCTCTATGCTTCCCATTCATCTGCCCCTGACTCCATCAGAGTCTCCCAGATTTTACAAGTAAACTTTTCAACCTCAGTATTTCTGCCTTCCTTCCACTGCTCTAACTTCAACATTCCTCCATTAAACATGACAGACAGTTGGAAAATTTCTGCTTTGGTCATTAAAATCCTCGTCTCTAACTCTACTTCCAGTCTAATTTCTTGAATTCGTCTGTCAAGAGGTAAATACCTGGAGTTGCTTTAAGCCTCCAACGTTGAACCTATCTTTTTATTTTTTACTGACTATTCACAGAATGGCAGATACATTTAAGTGTCACTTGAGAGTTGCCTTTCCAAAAGTAATCATCATTAAAGGAATGGGTTTTATGGGGCTATGGGAAAAGAATGTAAATTGGAATAAGTGCATGATTTTCTTTCAAAGAGCTGGCTGGCGTGCACATTTTGGGCCAAGTGGATTTGTTTTGTGCAGTATGAAGAGAAAATGAGTAAAGCAACTCTTTTCCCCTTCTATTTCGCTGCATTTAGATTTTTTTTAAATGTCTGCTTTCTCTAAGTAGGTGAGAAATATGACTTTAGTTCATTTTCCTGCAGTTGTAACCTCTACTGCTTGTCTTCAAGGCAGAGTTTTTGTCTGATACAATTCTAAATCTAATCAATTACAAAGGCCAATTTCAATCTAAACAATATTTGTAAAGATTGAACATTACGTTTAACCTTCTGTAAAGTTTAGACCAGCTCAATGTTTGTTTGATACCTTGCAAAATATTTCAGTCCAGAAATTCAATCTTGCCACGGTGTATTTTTGCTTGTTAAGTAATTGAGTATTGACCCATGTTGGAACACAAATGCAATCTTTTTCCAGGTCACTTCTCTTTGCTCTGGAAACTCCACTGGATACCTCCTGCCTGGCATATCCCACCAGGCGTATCTCCTGCCTGGCATAACTTCAGCATCGGTTGCTTATGCAACAACACAATTTCCTGTGCAACAGTCCTTTAGGAGTATTGCAGGGGAAATTAGAGAAGACCATCACAATATTAATGGGCAGTCCCCAGACATAGAACAGAACAGAACAGCACAGGAACAGGCCCTTCCGCCAAATATCTAAATTAAGGCCGTGCAGCTCAAATACAATTTAATAATGCAACAAAAACCAGAAAATGCAGGAAGCATTTAAGAATGTCATGCAGCATCCATGGGGAATGAACAAAGGTAATCTTCGTCTGATCTAGAAAATAAGCGGGTTTTAAATGGCAGGGATGGGAAGGGATGGAAAAGATTGAACACACCAAAGTTGTCAAAGTAACAAGTGGTTTAACATGAAGATGGACACATCATGCTGGAGTAACTCGGTGGGACAGGCAAAAAAACATCCCCCATTCCTTCTCTCCAGAGATGCTGCCTGTCCCGCCGAGTTACTCCAGCATTTTGTTTCTATCTTTGGTTTAATCTGCAGTTCCTTCATAAACTAAAGCCAAAGTAATCATTAGAACAATCGCCATTATTAGCATGCATGACAATTTCTTGCTGTTGGCGACAAATAGTATACTCAACTAACCATATCAACAATAGGCTAAACCAAAGATTCAAAAACGAATATTTAAACTTTTGCTTTTACAATCTGAAGATTTTCAATCATGATATAAGACGTTGATTTGATTAAGTTGTTTATTGAATAAATTAAGGCAGAGTCAAGAGTGGAGAAGAAAAATGGACACTTTTCCTGATAGTGGAAATATGTGTTATATTGAAGTATCATGACAATATTTTAACTAAAGTTTCTTATGCAATATCTCTCAAAGGAACATGTAAGAATCAAATTGGGAATATATATATGGAAATGAATAACGGCATCTCTCTGTGAAAGGAGCAGTGGCTAATTGGATGGCTATCTCAAAGAGCAGGGACACGCCAATGCAACATTTTAGGATATTGTGACTACCGTTTCCAATGGCCGCCTCGCCAACGGTCTGTCATGTCCATTCCTTCCTTGGTGTTTTTTTAATGTGTGTTAAATGTATGTTTTAGTTTTCTTTAGCTTGTTTTATGTTGTGGGTGGGTGGGTGGGGAAAACTAATTTAAATCTCTTACCTCAAAGGAGATGCGATTTTTTTTTCCGTATAGTATCCCCGTCCGCACTGCGGCCTAACTCGAGGAGTTGGCGGCCTGTGCTGGAGACTGATGTCGGGAGCTCCAATGAGGGAGCCTGCGGACTTTAACATCGTGGAGCTCGCGGTCCCTGGTTAGAGACCGACTTCGGGAGCTCCAGGCCGTAGGAGCTTCGACCGCCCTGATTGTGGGAACTTTGACTGCCCTGACTTGGGGGGCTTCAACCGGCGGCTGCGGGAGCTTCGATCACCCCGACTGCTGATGGTTCGACTGCTCCGACCGCGGATGAATAAAGAGGGAGAAGATTAGACTTTATTACCTTCCATCACAGTGAGGAATGTGCAATCCGCTGTGGTGGATGTTTATGTTAACATTTATGTAGTTGAGTGTCTTGTTGCTTGTTTTTAGTATGGCTGGATGGTAATTCGTGTTTCACTGTACCGTAATTAGTACACATGCCAATAAATTGACCTTTGAACCTTTGAACATCCAGCTCTGACTTTTGCTATCCATGTGCAATGAAGGACAAAAGTTAGTAATGCTGGAGGAGGAATTACAAAAGGGTTGTGGAGGCACCATTGCTATTCAGATGATACAACATTTATTGAATCTTCCCATCATCGTCACTGCATTCAAGGTAGGTTGAGCCTCTGGTTAGAATTCAAGTCAAGCCTCTTCAATAACTTTCTGAGTATTACGAAGACGTGGAGCTGGGTAACCTGTGAGGAATCTGCATCCCAGAATCTGCCATCTTAAATCTGTAGTTTATGAACCAGTTGGTAAAGGCACCTGATAATCTGACATTATTATGTTTATTGAATGGTTCCCAAGCTTACTCTGTATCCCAGATGTTGGAACGTGTGTGCACATGTGTGCATGCGGGTGTGTGACATTATAATATTTATTGAATAATATTCAAGATTTCTTTGTATCCCAGAGTTCATCTGTTGGAATGTGTGCATGCGCATATGTGTGTGTGCGTGTGCATGTGTTTGTACATGTGTTTGTGCATGTGCGTGCGAACGCGCATGCGTGTGTGTGCATGTATGTATGTGTGTGTGGGTGTATGTATGTGTGTGCAAGTGTGTGTGCGTGTGTGTGCATGTGTGTGTGCGTGTGTGTGCATGCGTGTGTGTGTGTGTGTGTGTGTGTGTGCACATGTGCGTGTGGGTACGTATGTGTGTGTGCATGTTTGTGTGTGTGTGTGTGCGTATGTGTGCACGTTTGTGTGCATGTGTGTGTGTGTGTGTGCGCGTGTATGTGTGTGTGCGTGTGTGTGTATGTGTGTGTGCGCGTGTTTGTGTGTTCGCTGAGGATGTGGGGTGGTGGGGTGGATTAGGAGTATGGTAAATGGATACATGGAATGGATTCCACCATAAGCAGTCTGAAATTGATGGGCTGTTATTGGGGAATTAAGCAAAATATGATTGTCTGGCATCTCCTCAATCTCAACGTCCCAGCCTCGATAACAATCAGCACGGAAGCACCTCAAAGCTGCGTGCTCCTTGCTGTACTCACTCTATACTCATGACTGCATAGCTGGTCACAGTGCGAACTCCATCATCAAGTTCACTGATGACACCACTGTTGTGGGACGTATCACTGATGGGGATGAGTCAGAGTATCGAAGAGAGATCGAGCAACTGTCCATATGGTGCCAGCGCAATAACCTGGACCTCAACATCAGCAAAACCAAGGAACAGATTGTGGACTTTGGAAGGAGTAGGAGGGGGACCCACAACCCACAACGGATTGATGGTTGAAAGGGCCAAGAGCTTCAAATTCCTGGGCGTGCACATCTCTGAAGATCTTTACTGGTCCGAGAACACTGATGCAATCATCAAGAAAGCACAGCGCCTCTACTTTCAGCGCCTCTACGTCAGCGCCTCTACGTCAGCGCCTCTACTTCCTGAGAAGATTACGGAGAGTCAGTTTGTCAAGGAGGACTCTCTCTAACTTCTACAGGTGCACAGTAGGGAGCATGCTGACTGGTTGCATCATGGCTAGTTTCGGCAACTTGAGCGCCCTGGAGAGGAAAAGACTACAAAAAGTAGTAAACACTGCACAGTCCATCATCGGCTCTGACCTTCCTTCCATTGAGGGGATTTATTGCAGTCGCTGCCTCAAAAAGGCTGGCAGTATCATCAAAGGCCCACACCATCCTGGTCACACACGCATCTCCCTGCTACATTCAGGTAGAAGGTACAGGAGCCTGAAGACTGCAACAACCAGGTTCAGGAATAGCTACTTCCCCACAGCCATCAGGCTATTAAACCTGGCTTGGACAAAACTCTGATTATTAATAACCAATTATCTGTTATTTGCACTTTATCATTTTATTTATTTACGTGTGTATATATTTATATTATGGTATATGGCCACACGTATCTATTTTGCAGTAAATGCCTACTATGTTCTGTGTGCTGAAGCAAAGCAAGAATTTCATTGTCCTATCAGGGACACATGACAATAAACTCACTTGAACTTGAACTTTAACTTGAACTTCTCCTCCATATGATTATCTGCAGGCCATCCATCCACCTGCGTGCAGTGTCATCATCGTCGGTGGTCACTCGAAACGAGTTTGACTGTCCTCTCATGGAGGTTGCCTGTGCGTGACTTTGTTTAACGTGGGGAGACTGGTGTACAGACAGCCACTACATGGTCCTTGACATATCTGGGTCAGCATTTGATGGCATGAAGTCCAAGACAACCGGAGACCCTTTTCTGCTGCAGCCTTCATCCGCCTCCCCAGCCGTTGTGACGCTCCACTAAAGTCAGCCATCATCCTCCGCCTGTTCCACCGTAGCGGTCTTGGTTGGATTGCTCTTTGTCAGAGACCTCCCCTCAACCTTACCGCCATGAGTGGCCCTACCAGGAGCATAGCTCCAGACAGCATCACTCTCAGGATCTCAGGTGCACACAAGCTTCTCCACCATGACAAGGTGACAATTCACGGAGAAGGCCTGCAGTGTGTTCATGCAAGGTCAGGATGGTCAACGTAGAAAGAGAAGGTGGGATGCCAGATTGAGACCTCCCTTATCCTTAGCCCTGACAATGGTTCTCAGGCCTCACTGAATGTGGTTATTCCTTCTCTTTGAAGTGTTCTATTACTGCAGAGACAACCATAAAGGGAGTTTGACTCTGGACTCTGATAGTTCCTTCTTGCTTATGGAGATATAGCTCGAAAAGCCGATTCCAGCCTTGGGAATGATCACAGAGAAGGACGGGGAGAGAGAGTTGGTAGGAGATGGTGTGTTACTTAGCTGGGTCTCTAGTTACTATACAACGCTAGAGACCCAGGTTTGATCCTGACTACGGTGCTGTCTGTAAGGAATTTATGCGCTCTCCCTGTATTTAGATTTATATTTTTCTCATCGGTACAAGAATAGTAAGATTAAACGAGAACTTACCAGTTTGAAGTTTGATCTGTATTGTATGAGGAGTTACAATGAGGGATTACGTGAAGAACCCGCTCAGCACGCATGCGCGGCATACTTCAAAACAGCGGTGTGGAATCACAGATAGACACAGTTATTGAAGTAAACATAGTAAAGACAAGGTGACATCAGTTTATCAGCTTGACCCATATTATTGAGGGTGGGAGCGGAGGGCACGTAATCCCTCATCGTAACTCCTCATAAAATACAGATCAAACTTCAAACTGGTAAGTTCTCGTTTAATCTTACTATTTTACTTCAGAGTCACGTGAGTGATTCCGTGAAGAATTCAAAGCTCTGTGATTTCAACCCGTGTAACAGTTATTACTTCACGCACTGCCGAAGTCTTTGAGGGAGGAAGTGTGTTATCGTAATCAACCAATGAATCTGTCTGTAGAAAAACGCAATGATATTTTTTAACAATAACAACAAAGAAATTAAATTGCTCCCCTGGGCTTAAATTAAATATTTGCAGTCCGTGAAATCTTTCCTGCAAATAAACCAGGTTTTGCCAACGGCTTATTATAAAATTTCTGAACGGTCCTGCCCCCAATCATCCTGCTGTAGCCAGGATGTGGTCTATAGGCATGTCCATTCTTTTAGCCGTCGACGTGGATGCTGCCCTGGAATAAAATTTGTACATGTTAGTGTTTATCCCAGCAGTTTTTAGAACCTGCTTGAGCCATCTCGCAATGGTTCGGCTCGTCACCCGACCATAAGGTTTTTTATGACTGACCCACAAGGCTTTTCATCTCCTTCGAATATTTTGGTTGTGTCTATGTAGGATAGTAGGTGGGTCATGGCACATAACCGTGGTTCTGGCGGGTAAGCCCGGAATTCCACGGCTGGATTAGGTGTTCCTGGTCTGCTCTGTTTGATCAGTCCCTGGATAACGACAGAGATCTGGTCTGGAGCTGTGAGCATGCTGCCCAGTCACAATAGGTGTAGTGACTGGGCCCTCTGTGCAGATACTAGTGCCATCAACATGAGTGTTTTGAGCATAGATTGTTCCAGGTTGACGGATCTGGCTGGTGGCCATCCCCTGAGGTATGTCAGGACCACACTGACATCCCATGTATGGGTGGCCCTTGGTCTAGGGGGTTAGAGTTGTAAATACCCTTCATTAGTTTGACCACCAGCGGGAGGGACCCCATGGCCTGTTGTCCTGGAGCTTGTTTTAAATAGACAGGCAGGGCACTTCTAGCTGTGTTGATGGCTCTGTAGCTGAGTCCTTCATCGTGGTGAAGGTTCACCAGGAATTGCAGTACGTTGGTAACTGTAGCGGTTGAGTAGGTGGTCCCTGTATCCAAGCAGTACTTCTCCCATTTCTTGATGCTGGACAAGTGCTGTTTTTTTTTTGTTTTGTTTTTTGAGTGGATGTTCGGAGGGATGCTGACATGGTGTCGATGGTTTGTTCTAATAATCCCAGTCCCAGAAGTGGTTTGTGCAGAATCTGCAACCCAGGAGTTTGATTTTTTATTTATTTTTTCCCATGGCACAGGTGGCTTGTGCCCGACACTGGGTGTTAATAAGTCTGGGTCACTGGGGAATACCATCGGCATTTCAACAACCATGTCATGGAGTTTTGGGAACCATGGCTGCGTAGGCCAGTCGGGTACTATCAAAATACATGAAGCAGAGTCCATTTGTATTGTGCGTAGTCCCCAACTGATGAGGCAGAAGGGAGGAAATGCATAGAAGAAGAATTTCCCCAATCCAGCGCAAACGCATCTAGCACTGCTGCCTCAGGGTCTGGTTCCCAAGCGACATACATAGGTGCCTGGTGATTTAGCCTTGATGCAAATAAATCGATATCTGGCGTGCCATATTGCTTGATAACTTTTGCAAATTTTTGTGGGTTTAACATCCATTCGATGTTGTCATTAAATTTACGTGACCTGGTGTCTGCCACTGTATTTAGCTTACCCGGCAGGTAAGTTACTGATAGCCAAATATGTCTTTCGACACACCATTGCCAAATTGTGTTGACCAACTTGTCGCATGATACCAATTTTATGCCGCCCATATGGTTATTGTAGGCTACCACCGTAGTATTATCTATTTGTAACCGTACATGCAAGTGATGCATATTTGTGCATATGCTTTTAAACCATAAAAGTCACCCAACATCTGTAGATAATTAATGACCAGTGTAAGTGGTAACGATGACTCTGGGTTAGTCCATCTACTACTTGTTAGTGATGATAATAGGTTGAAATTATGCCAAACGTTTTTTGCCCACCACTGTAGTTATGATATTGCTTCAGTGGGTAACTTCATGATACGATCATAATGACCTGTATGTCGTTTTGGTGCCTGTACCTTTGCTCTTTGTAAGTTTTGACAGTGCAAAGGTCCAAATTGTGTAACCGGAAATGCTGCTACCATTTTTCCAATTACTCTGTTACTTGCCGAATAGTTGGGAGTACATGGACCATTAAATTGTTGCATGATTGTGCCAAATCAACTGTTTTGTCTCTTGGCAATGTTACAGTCATGTAGACTGAATTAATTGTGAACCCCAAGTAGTCCATGATTGTGGATGGCTTCAACTTAGATTTATCTGGATGTAAGACAATCCCAGGGTTTCGAATAACTGTTTGGTAGCTGATACAGCTAACATAGTCAATTCCATGCTCTTGCCTATTTTTTTTTAAGATATCATCAAGATATGCCATGACAATATGTTTTTGTCTTGTGAATATTGCCAGTGCTGGTTTTAGTATCTTGGCGAATAATCTTGGGCTGATGTGACCCATTGGGTAACGCTTTAAATTGCCATAGCTGTCCCATCCAGGTAAATTTCAGGTATCTGCGATGATCCTTGTGAATGGTACTAAATAGTAAACATCTTTAAGATCAATGCTTGCCATGAAGTATCCTTTGGAAATTAGTTGTTTGGCAGTAACAACCGTTTCCATTTTGAAATGTATATACTTAACAAACATATTTAGTGAAGTTAAGTCAATGATGATGCGACATCCACCATCTTTTTGGGTGTAGTGATGAATATTTGATACGAATTCCAAGGGTTCATGTTTCCCATGATACCCTTTGTAATTAGTCTCACCAGTTCAGCTTGTTCCTCTCGTTTTTTATTAACGGAGAGGGAAAATTTTGTATCCACTAAAGCCATTGAGTATATACTGATCACTCGTGATAGACTCCCGTGCTTCTTAAAACAGGTGTAACCCCCCCCCCCCTCCCCCTTGTTAGTATTAAGCCCCTATTTTCTATACGTTGGTAGGAACCAGACCCACCTACCTCCATGGTTATGGGTATTCTTCTGTTTCTTGCCGGTCATACGAGTCTTGCACGTTTTCTGACATGGCGGGGATGTCGGGGGGTGGCGCATTTTCCCTGGGGTCTGCTCTGGGCCCTGGCCTGAAAGGCTTACAGGATTGGCATGCAGGCCCCGAGCTTTCACCAGTGCCATGAGGTAGACCCTCCTGGTGGACGCAGAAGTTGCGGAGCACTGCGAACAGTAAGGTCAGGTGTTTTGCCATACTACCCTGACCCTCTGGAAAGAGCATGCGAAAATGATAACCGACGTCAGGGATATCAAATTCATTTTAAGATATTTGGGTTTTTAAAAGCGATGCTCAATGTACCCCCCAATAAGGGTGGGCACTTTGAGTAAATGCAATTTAGGGGAGGCGTGATGAAATCCAACACCTCATGACTACCTGTCTTGGAGAGGTTTTTTGAAAAGACCAGGTAGTAAGCTGGCCATCAGTTGAGACTGAAAAGCCATCTTGCTAGTGGTGGAGCCACATAGCGGCCACACCCAGCAGCTCTTCCTGATCCTGTACCTCAAGCATACTCCCGATGTTGTTCAGCCAGTGATCCCTCTTCTGGATCAGCCCAGCTCTGGTCCCCATCAATCCCTCAACAAGGGAGATGGCCAGTGCTGTTAGGCACTGGAGTGGGAGTGTTAGCTCCCTTGGCGAACTTGCCCCTGCTCCTGAGGCAAGTCTCGCTGGCGTTTTTAGCTCCATGACCTTCCTCTGGCTTGGAGAAACAAACACTCTTGTTTCTTGTTTGAAGTGCTGATTCCAACTTCCATGTCTGTCTCCAGCCTGAGGTTGGTCCTGACCTTGCTGTTAGAGGCTGCCTGCCGTTTCCGGGCGGCATTTCAGCGGTTCTCGGGCGGCGAGTCTCCTTGTCGGGAGTCTGCAGGGGTGCCGGCCGGTTTTTAAATTTCCCTCCAGACCGCTGCTGTTGGTCAGACAGCTGTTTAGCGGACTGGGCAACAGCGCAGCACCCGTGTCTGTGGACCGCAGCGTGTGCGGTCCCGTTACCGCCTCCCTGGAGTCGAACAGGGGCCGCTTCCCTCTGCTGCTTTGCTCCCCCTGGAGCAAAAACAAACGCGCAAAGACCGACTTTACTCTGAAGGTAAGTACTTACCTAACGTTCCTTTCCTTCAGGCTTGTAGCGGGAGCGCCTGACTCCCGCCTGCTGCTGTTGCACTGCTGGCGTTAATGCCGCGTATGCGTGCTGAGCGGGTTCTTCACGGAATCACTCACGTGACTCCGAAGTAAAATCTCAGTTCAGTTTAGTTCATTGTCACGTGCAACTAGTCAGCAGAAAGACAATACATGATTACAATCAAGTCATTTACAGTGTATAGATACATGATAAAGGGAATAACATTTAATGCAAGGTAAAGCCAGCAAAGCCCGTTCAAGGATAGTCCGAGGGTCACCAATGAGGTAGATAGTAGTTCAGCACTGCTCTCCGGTTGTGTTAGGATGGTTCAGTTGCCTGATAACAGCTGGGAAGAAACTGTCCCTGAATCTGGAGGTGTGCGTTTTCACACTTTTGTACCTTTTGCCTGATGGGGGAGGGGAAAAGAGTGTCCTACAAACCTGTACGTCTTTTGTAGTGTGGGAGGAAACCGAAGATCTCGGAGGAAACCCACGCAGGTGACTTGACCTTGGATGTTTTCAGAATATCCAGTAAAGTCAATAAAAGTTATGTCCTTACCCCAATACCTGTTTTGGATCTTCTTCACCCTCCTGCTCAAACCGGCCTTTGGAATAGGTAATGAAAGAACATATTCTTTCCATATTCTGACTGGGCGGTCACGGTGGCGCAGTGGTAGAGTAGCTGCCTTACAGCGCATGCAGCGCAGGAGACCCGGGTTCGATCCCGACTACAGGTGCTGACTGTACGGAGTTTGTATGTTCTCCCTGCAACCTGCGTGGGTTTTCTCTGAGATCTTCGGTTTCTTCCTGCACTCCAAAGACGTACAGGTCTGTTGTTTAATTGGCTTGGTATAAGTGTAAATTGTCCCTGGTGTGTGTAGGATAGTGTTAATCTGCGGGGATCATTGGTCGGAGCAGACCCGGTGGGCCGATGGGCCGATGGGCCTGTTTCCGTGCTGTATCTCTAAACTAAACTAAATATTTTCCACACAAGATCAGAATGTATGCGCCTGCAGGCAGTATGGATTCAGCCCGATCCACCACGGGCACAACTCTGACTCCCATCAAAAACTTCGTCAAGAAGGCAGCATTTATCATTAAGGATCACCATTGTCGGCGCCATAGTCACTTCTCGCTGCTGCCATTGAGCAAGAGATGCAGGAGCCTGGAGTCCCACATCCCCAGGTTCAGGAGCTCTCACTTTCCTATAATAATCAGGTTTAGTTTAGGTTAAGTTTAGTTCAGTTTAGTTTAGAGATACAGCGTGGAAACTGGTCTTTCGGCCCACCGTACGGGCTTCTAGGTTAATTGGCTTGGTATAAATGTAAAATTGTCCCTAGTGTGTGTAAGGCAGTGTTAATGTGTGGGGGTCGCTGGTCAGACTTCAAACCGTGCTGGAGGTGAGGTACTGAAAGAGTGGAGGATGGCTGCAAGGACAAGGCAGGGAACTACAAGCCGATGAATAGTGGGGTTCCATCAATGGTGGTGAAGTTACTTGTGGGGATTCTGAGGAAGAGCATCTACCAGTATTTAGAACATAGAGCATAGAACAGTACAGCACAAGAACAGGCTGTTTGGCCCACAATGTCTATGCTGAACAAGATAAGATGCCAAGGCCAACTCTCATCTGCCTGCACACGATCCACATGCCTCTGCTCCTTGTATATTTATGTGCCTATCCAATAGTTTCTTAGATGCCATTATTGTATTTCTTCCCAGCACCACCCCCAGAAACTTGTTCAAAGTCATAGTGATACAGTGTGGAAACAGGCCCTTCGGCCCAACTTGCCCACACCGGCCAACATGTCCCAGCCACACTAGTGTTTAAGAAGGAACGGCAGATGCTGGAAAATCGAAGGTAGACAAAAGTGTTGGAGAAACTCAATGGGTGCGGCAGCATCTATAGAGCGAAATAAATAGGCTTCTTCAGGGTTTCGGCCCGAAATGTTACCTATTTCCTTCACTCCATAGATGCTGCCGCACCCGCAGAGTTTCTCCAGCACTTTTGTCTACCAGCTACGCTAGTCCCACCTGACTGCGTTTGGTCCATATCCCACCAAATGCCTCCACTCACCACCCTCTATGTGGAGGTACATGGATAGGATGCCCCACACATTTCCTTTAAACTTTGCACCGTACAC
This sequence comes from Leucoraja erinaceus, assembly GCF_028641065.1. NCBI lineage: Eukaryota > Metazoa > Chordata > Chondrichthyes > Rajiformes > Rajidae > Leucoraja > Leucoraja erinaceus. Next base: position 143,344,165 of record NC_073377.1, read on the forward strand.
CTTAAATGTATGGATTTTAAAATTTCCATCCAGAAAAAAAGATTCTGACTATCTACCCTATCTATACCTCTCATCATTTTGTGTACATATCATTATATTGTGAAGGGTCGGGCCACTGAATGATTCTAAAGTGACGATGAGAATTTTGAAGTCTAAACATTGACGTGGGAAGGTGTTGGGACCGAGAGTAGATTTGGAAGTGAACTTTGTGAAAAAAAAGACAATGGGCCTCGGTGTTTACATGGTTTCTATACAGTTGAAGCTTTGGATGGATGAAGGAAGGAGGTCAAGAACCTTTGCTCTTCCTCACTGTTGCCTCCATAACAGGAGGAGGTTCCCAATTAGTCCATTGTTGATGTTTCTTTCTAAAGCAGATCCATGTTTACACATCCAAGATACAAGATACATTTACAAGATACATTTATTTGTCACATGTGCCAGTTGGCACAATGAAATGTGTGATCACCATGCAGCCATACAATAACAATAAAGAACACAACACATGATAGCGTTCAACATAAAACATCCCCACACAGCAGAATCAAAAGTTTCCCACTGTGAGGGAAGGCACCAAAGTCAGCCACCTTCCTCTGATGTTCTCCCGTGGTTGGGGCCTCCGGAGTCCTCCGCAGTCGCCGCTACGGGCAGCCCGCCGCTCAGGCCCGCTCGCCGTGATGTTGGAACTCTGACGTCGGAACGGGAGGCCAACCTCAGCGGCTTGGACCTCCAAATCAGCCGCTTCCCACCGGAGTCCACGACTCCCAAAGTCCCCAGGCCACGGCGGGCGGAGATTCACGCCGGTGGCCCTTGGCAAAAAGCCCCAGGGACTCCGCGATGTCGATCAGCGCTGCCCGCGCTGGGAGCTCCACAACCCACAGCTCCGTGGTGTCGATGCTGCAGGCCCAATGCTCCTGAGCTTCAAATGGCGATCCAGGTAGATATCGCCTGCTCCGCGGTGAATTCAGCGCCGCTGCCGAAGCTCTGGCCGGTCCCCGGTCTCCGGTAGGAATGGCCGCTCCGATCCAGTGGTAGGCCGAGAGGAGGGGGGTGAGGATACGACATCGAGATATGGTCACATCCCCGCCAGGAACCGACTGGGAAACAGTTTCCCCCTTACCCTCCCCCCTTCCCCACATAGAAAAACGAAAGAATCCCCAAAACAAACAGTTTTGAACACAGTACATTCAAGCACACAGTAGAGAATTATTCACACATGTACCATCAACTGTGAAAAAGATTTAGATCAATTAAATACAGACATTTTCATAACAAACAAAAAATCCAAAAGTACATAGGAAGTTATATTAAATAACTCTCGGTACAAATAAACATGGATCTGCATAAAATCAGGAGGGAGAATAAAGAAAAAATGGGAATGGGATCAGACAGAATGTGATCTTGAAAGGAGTGTGGAGTGGTTTGGGGTTTAACGAGCCAACTCTAATGTTGATGAAGTGAAACTCTACGTATTATTAAAGGGAAACCAGGTCTGAGCCAAGAAGCACCAATTTTTAAGTAAATTGGGAGCCAATAAATGTGCTGCTTCCTCCTCCAATCCAAAAGAAACTTCCAGCTCAGTTCAAAGCCAAGTTTCCCGTTTGTCTTTTCCTGAAACAACAATAAAAGGGATCTGAATAACGCCGTAATTCAGGCCCATGCTCATGTTAATACAGAGAAATATGAGAGTGATTTAGATACTCATATGGCAGATGATTGGAATTTTTTTAATTCACTATCAACATTTTTTTATCACAATTATATAATACAAACATTTTGAGCAGTAAAGTTATTTGCTCTCTATCCAAAAGGCGACTTTAAATCGTATATTTAAAGATTGCCACTTTTACATATGATTTAGTTTATTTTAGGTTAGTTTCGTTTAGAGATACAGCGCAGAAACAGGTCCTTCGGATCACAGAGTCCGCGCCGACCAACGATCCCAGCACATCAGAGGGCGGTGGAGCCCGATTCTCTGGATACTTTCAAGAGAGAGTTAGATAGGGCTCTTAAAGATAGCGGAGTCAGGGGATATGGTGAGAAGACAGGAGCAGGGTACTGATTGTGAATGATCAGTCATGATCACATTGAATGGCGGTGCTGGCTCGAAGGGCCGAATGGCCTACTCCTGCATCTATTGTCTATTGTCTATTAACATTATTCTACACACACGAGGGACAATTTACACATACACCAAGCCAATTAACCTCCAAACCTTTACGTCTTTGGAGTGTGGGAGGAAACCGAAGACTTTGGGGAAAACCCACGTGGTTTAATGTACAAGCTCTGTACAGACCACAGCCGTAGTCAGGATCGAACCCGGGTATCTGCCGCCGTAAGGCAGCAACTCTACCACTGCACCACCGTGCTGTCTAGTGTAGGTGAATCGAGGACCAGAGGACATAGGTTTAAGGTGAAGGGGAAAAGATTTAAAATAAATCTGCAATGTACCTTTTTCACACAAAGGATGGTGGGTGTATGTGCCAAGCTGCCAGAGGAGGTAGTTGAGGCTGGGACTATCCCAACATTTAAGAGCCAGCTAGACAGCTTTTTCCTGTGGGATACGTTTTCCTGAAACAGCACATGGGAAATAATCTTTACAATTAGGAATTATGAAAAAGAGTCGATGCTTCAAAGTTGGCTTGGAATTATTTTGAAGAACATTTTCAATTTCCTTGGTAGTAGTCAAAACATTACAACGACCAAAGTACTGTTGAATATAAGCAGGAGAGTGAAAAAAAGCAGCACGTACGGGAAATCTCAATGGATTGAGCCTGTCTGGAGGCATAATGTATGGTCACACCTCTAGCTGGGACCATTGTACTGACTAGGAAAGAACTGCAGATGCTGGTTTAAATCGAAGGTAGACACTGGAGTGTCTGGAGTGTCTGGAGAAGGCTGGAATAACTCAGCGGGAAAGGCAGCATCTCTGGAGAGAAGGAATAGGTGACCGTTCAATCTGAAGAAGGGTCTCGACCCGAAACGTCACCCATTCCTTCTCTCCAGAGATGCTGCCTGTCCCGCAGAGTTACACCAGCACTTTGTGTCTACCATTGTACTGCACTGCATGCTTCCTCAACTAACCTTGCAGATTCATCATCATCATCATCATCGTTGAAAACATCAACGGGCACGGTGCCTTACAATGCTATGTATGACAGTGATCGCAACTTCTACTGAAGTGTGGATGGCCATTGGCTCGTTAGGAGCTCCTCCTCCCTTTGACAGGTCTTGTTTTTGGTCCTGCTGGGGGTCCACAGCCCCCTCCTCACCTGGCAAACCAGGTGAGGGAGACGGTTTAGTCGCCGACTATCCGACCATGGAGCAGGTAGCCCAGGATTAATTGGTACCCGTGAAGGGTTTAAGAATCACCCTGGTCATATCCATAAGATTTTTAAATCAAACAATCATATTTTTCCTTTAAAATAAATTACATTCAAGAATAGAACCCAAAACGGAATGGATTATATTTGGAATAATAGGAGAAGATACCAATTTAAAATAAATTACATTTTGGAAAAATACAACCACACCAACTGTTAAAGAATACCATGCCCATCTGTGCATGAACTTCCTATGATTTCGATAAACCTTCCCGTGGATTTGAGGGGCCTTCTCTTCTATTGTTTTCCACTTCCTGCAGCTGCCCTTTCTATTGTTTTCTATTTCCCATCTAGATACTGAACTCTGTAAATTAGGTGCCCACAATCGTTTTATGCTTATTATTCTAATAAAATAAAAATAAAAAATAAAAAAATAAAAATTACTGTTAAAGAATACTAGAAGGTGGATTTCATAAACCTTCCTGGAGTGGGTGCTCTATAATAACTGAACTTTAAATGCCAATACTTGAATGTGCTGTAGGTGGAACATTACCTGTGGGTCTCTATAATTTCTTTCTGCCTACTTGAATTGCTGTTTTACATTTGGTGCGGGATGGTTGGAAATAGTTCCTGTTTGCAATTTTGTAAAATTATGTTTTGTGGATGTTCCACGGCCAAACCATTCTCCAATGTCATGACAATTCTTTTTACCAAGCTCCTTAAATAAATATAGTTCTGTTGAAAAGACGTTTGCGGCAAGGGAAATCATGATTATCACTTGAAAGTGGAAGTTAGGTAGAGGAAGACAAAGGACTACAAATTCTTCTGGCTGTATACAGTAACTGAGTGAGGTTTTGTCATTGTATGCAGCAGAAACAACATTGTATGTAGCAGAAACACCGAGTCCACGCCGACCACAATGACATGTTCACACTAGATCTGTGTTAGCTCACTTTCACATCCACACCTTGCATACTTGGTGCAATTTACAGAGGCCAATTAACCTACTGCAGCTACACACATCTTTAGAATGCAGGAGGAAACCGGAGAACCTGGAGAGATTCCAAATTCCAGCATCCAATGTCAGGATCAAACGTGGGTCTCGGGCACTGTGAGGCAGCAGCTCTACCTGCTGCACCAGCGTTCTGCTGCAAACGTACCAGAACGCTAGCAGCACGAGACAGCCCATATAATACTTTGCCCTGACAAATGGCTGCAGGGCCATCTAATCGAGCAGTTTGAAGAATAACAAAGGCAATCCCGACTCAGAAACCATTCAGTAACATCCAGCTGTAAATGACTTTGTAAACCAGTCGGCCGATGAAACATTTACACAAGGCAAGCTAGAGATCATTGATGCAGTCTAGCTGCACACTCAGACAACTTTTATTCTCGGCGGATGCTCCTGTGCAATTAAACACTGCTTGCTGAGTCCATGTTTTCTCTCTGCTTTGATTAAAAATGAAGAAACGTGTTGCAAGCTCCACCAAAGAACAAAGAAAAATTCATCCGAACGCATGCCAGAAGACCGAACAAAGAAAGCTTGTGTCCTTTTAGCAGCTGTCTGAACATACAGTGTGGGTAGACACAAAAAGCTGGAGTAAGTCAGCAGGACAGGCAGCATCTCTGGAGAGAAGGAACGGGTGACGTTTCGGGTCAAGTTGGGACTGAAGGAAAGTCTTGACTCGAAACATCAACCACTCCTTCTCTCCAGAGATGCTGCCTGAGCCGCTGAGTTACGCTAGTCTGACAATCCAGAGACTTGATTTCAAATCCCACGGCAGCGGCTGTGGAACTTAAATTCAGTTAACAACCTGGAATTTGCAACAATAGCTAGTTTTTGATACGATGATCCCAAAAATTGCTGAATCATTGTTTCAAACTAAACATCTGGTTCACTAATGCCCTTTAGCAGAGGAAGTGAAGCCAAGGCATACAGGACATACAGCCGTACAGGACCAGTCGCACCCTGGCCACTCCTTCTTCTCCTCTCTCCCATCGTGCAAAAGGTATAGAAGTGTGGAAACGAACACCTCCAGATTCAGGGACAATTTCTTCCCAGCTGTTACCAGGCAACTGAATCATCCTACCACAACCATGGTAAGGACGGCAATGTTACACATCGGTAGAGTCGCTGCCTTACAGCGCTTGCAGTACCGCAGACCCGGTTTCAATCCCGACTATGGGTGCTGTCTGTACTGGGTTTGTACGTTCTCCCCGTGACTTGCCTCTGTTTTCTCCGAGATCTTCGGTTTCCTCCCACACTCCAAAGACGTGCAGGTTTGTAGGCGGTGTAAGTGTAAATTGTCCCCAGTGTGTGTAGGATGGTGTCAGTGTGTGTGGATCGCTAGTTGGTGTGAACTCAGTGAGTCGAAGGGCTTATCTCCGTGCTGTATCTCTAAACTAAACTAAACTAAACTAAACTAAACTAAACCAAAGAAACTAAACTAAACTAAACTAACCAGAGAGTAGTCCTGAACCACGATCTACTTCATTGGTGACCCTTGGGCTTTCCTTGATCGGACTTTGCTGGCTTTACCTTGCACTAAAAAAACATTATTCCCTCATCATGTATCTGTACATTGTGAAGGGCTCAATTGTAATCCTGTATTGTCTTTCTGCTGACTGGTTGGCATGCAACAAAAACTTTTAACTGTACAAAATATACGACAATAAACTGAACTGAGCACAAAAATGAGCTCTTCAGCCCACAACATCCATGCCAATCTTTGCACTCTATAATAATTATAATATAAATTAAAATGTCTTTGTAATAATAAATAATAATTGATTCTGATCCCACACTTCCTCCAGCAGCCCTTTTCAGAAATCAACCATTCTCTGTGTAAGAAAACGTATCCCTCTGATCTCCTTTAAAATTTTGTTTCTCTCACTTTAAACCCTTGCCCTCTTGTCTTTGACGATGTTTGACAGCACTGGGCCTGTACTTGCTGGAGTTTGGAAGGATGAGGGGACACCTCATTGAAACTTACCGAGTAGTGAAAGGCTTGGATAGAGTGGATGTGGAGAGGATGTTTCCACTAGTGGGAGAGTCTAGGACTAAAGGTCATAGCCTCAGAATTAAAGGATGTTCTTTTAGGAAGGAGATGAGGAGAAATTTCTTTAGTCAGAGGATGGTGAATCTCTGGAATTCTCTGCCACAGAAGACTGTGGAGGACAAGTCAGTGGATATTTTTAAGGCATAGATAGATAGATTCTTGATTAGTACGGGTGTCAGGGGTTATGTGGAAAAGGCAGGGGAATGGGGTTAGTAGGGAGAGATAGATCAGCCCTGATTGAATGGTGGAGTAGATTTAATGGGCCAAATGGCCTAATTCTGCTCCTATCACATATGGCCTTATCACCTTATGACCATGTTGAAGAAAATTAATATATAACCCAATCTATGCCTCTCAAAATCTTATATATTTTTGTTAAAGTCACTCCTCGGCCTCCTTCTCTCCATTGATAACAAGTCCAACTGATCCAATCTCTCCTCATAATTATAGACGTCCAAACCTGCAACGTCCTGGTGATAGACACAAAATGCTGGAGTAAATCAGTGGGTCAGGCAGTGTCTCTGAAGAGAAGGAATAGGTGAAGTTTTGGGTGGAGACCCTTCTTCAGACAGCACCTGGAATGGACCCCAACGACCTTGTGAACCTCCTCTGCGGTCTCCCAGTGCATCTCTCATCATTACCTCTAAACCCACTCCATGGAGTTATGTAACTTACAAAGAAAACGCCCTTGCAAGAGCCAGCAAGCCGCGAGATTAATTTCCTCAAGGTGCATTTAGGTATGGTGATACATACTTTCCTTGCCAGCAGTCAAAATCCAGTAAAAGTTAAAAAAAAATTACTGTTGCTGCCTGGAGCAAAAAACACGAAGAAAAAATTCCTAATATGTGTAATTATATAATGGCCCCAATCGTCCCATTATAACCACGAGTTCTGTCGGACTTTTGTCTTCTGCCACCAGCATAATCTGGGACCCTCGAGTGAAGGCAGAACTCCTGATTTCTGCACAGCTGATGACTGACTCCAGCTCTAACCTTGGATTCCTCATGCAGTCCGGTGGGAGAATCCAGAGATTTCCCAGCAACAAGGCTGACAGGTTGGCTTGCTGAACTGACTTATTCTGTAAACCCGCAGTAATCTCTAGGAAGAGAAAGCATCAGCAAAATTAACTGTACCAGGCAATTTTGTCATCTTTTGACTGAATCGATGTAAAAAATGTTTAATTATTCTCAATGTGCTTAAAAAGTTTGTGTTAATGTTCTCTGGTTTGTTTTATGTTGGGGGGGGCAGGGGGGGGGGGGGGGGGGGGGGGGGTCAGGGGAACCATTTTTTCAATCTCTTAGCTTGCTGGAGATACGATTGTTTTCCAGATCGTATCTCCGGTCGTTCTGCGGCCTAACATTGTGGAGCTGCAGGCCTTGCTCGGGACCGACGTTGAGCCCCACCGCGGGGCATGACCATCGGAACCGCTCCTTACCTGGGATCGAAACTACAACCACGGCCTGCGGATTTTACCATCGCGGAGCTCGCTGTCTCGGCTTGAGACTGAGTCGGGAGGCTCCAATGACGCAGAAAGTTTGACTAGCCCTAAGCCAGGGTAGATCGCCCAGCGCGGGGGAGCTGAGATTCCCCCCCCCGATGCAGGAGCTTGATCACCCCGAAGAGGAGGCCTGCCGCCTTCTATGGGAGTAAGATCGTCCCGCCAACTGAAGGTTAGAGGCTCCCGACCCCTGGAGGACAGAGAAGGGAAGAGATTCAACTTTTTTTTCTCCTTCCATCACAGTGAGGAATGTGGCGGAGTCACTGTGGTGGATGTTTATGTTAAAATGTATTTTGTGTGTTCTGTTGCTTTTTAATGGTATAATTGTATGGCAAATGAAATTCCTCATATGTTGCAAAACATACTTGGATAATAAAATATGACTATGATTATGATTATTGCTTTAACTATTGAGCAATTGAATTTCATTTTTAAGAATCACAGTTTTTTGAAATAGTGTGTTAAATTTGTTACAGTGTTTTTGAAGTTTCCAGAGATTCAGTCTCAATGACAGATTTGAAAACTGGTAATCATCGGGATGGGGCTGAGTGGTTTCTGAAGCAGAGATAAGGGTTGGGGCTCTTGATTTCATTTAGAAGGAGCATGCTACAGGCTGGGCCTCACTGATTAGGTGTAAGGCATATTCCCAGCAGAAGCCTGAACCTGGGCCCCATTTGAGTTAAAGAGACTTTGGATAGCAGGAGGGTACAATGCCCTGGTGCCAGTTAGCAAAAGTTCCAAACCAAAAGGTAAGGGTTAGAAACTAGCATTCAGTCTAAGCAATCCATGCTGGCATTTATATTCCGCACCAACTTCTTCCCACTGATCTCTGTCTCATCTTTCTTTTCCTTTCTCCTGTAACTACTTATCCAGCTTTCTATATTTACATTAGCTGTGCCCTGACTTTAGACCAGTACAGCACAACACCAGAGCCTTCAACCTACAATGTCCATGCCGAAGATGATGCCACGTTTAAAATAATCTCTTCTGCCTGCTCCTGATATACAGCACAGTATATCCTTACATTCCTTGCATATCCATGTGACCATCTAAAACCCTCTTAAATGCCACTATCATATCTGCCTCCACCATCACCCTGGCAGAGCCTTCCAGGCACCACCACCCTTTGTGCAAAACAACTTGCCCGGCACATCTCCTTTAAACTTTGCTCCTCTCACCTTAAAGCTATACTGTCTCGTCCTTGACAAATCTGCCGTGGGAAAAAGGTTCAGACACTTTGGGCAGTCGCGGTGGACCAGCGGTAGTGGCAGAGACCTGAGCTTGATCTCGACTACGGGTGATGTCTGTACGGAGTTTGTAAGTTCTCCCCGTGATTGCGTGGGTTTTCTCTGAGATCTTCGGTTTCCTCCCACATTCCAAAGATGTACAGGTTTGTAGGTTAATTGATTTGGTATAAGAGTAAATTTTACTTTGGAGTCACGTGCGTGACTACGTGAAGCCCCGCCAGCACGCATGCGCGACATAGCGTCTCACGCAGTGCAACAGCGATGGGCGGGGGAACGAGCTCTCCCGTAATAGAGTTTAAAACGGGACCTCCAGGTAAATAAAACTTATTCTAAGGTCGTATTTTGTGAAACCCTTGTTGTGCTCTGTTTTGTAGACAACATGGACAAGGGCAGAAAAACAAAGAAGGTCGCACCCCGTCCGACTGTGATTGCCCAGGAGGGTTCCAGCGGTGGGGGGGCGACTGGCAGCACCTGGACCGCACTCGCTGTGGTCCACAGTCACCGACGCAATTTCTGTAGAGCTGAGCCCAACGCCACAAGCTGCTCAGCTCGAACTACCGCAGCGGTTTGGAGGCAAGGCAAAACAGAAGTCGGTCCAGCTGATAGACTCTGATGAGTCCGGTCCGGAAGACACGCCGCCCGAGAGCGGCAAAGGTGACCGTTTGTCCCGCAAGGAGCAGTTGATGGAGCAAATGCTCCAGCGGGACTTGCTCTGGGAGATGGGGCAAGCCCGCCATGGGAGTGCATGCACACCCACAACAGTACTATATCCAGCACTGTCCATCGCATCTCCCTCAGCAGAGGGGAGCATTGGGGGCCAGGGCTGGGCTGGTCAAGAAGAGGGGTCCATGTCCGAAGACAACAGCAGTGTGCTGGGGGTGCAGGAACAGGAAGAGCTGCTGGGATTGGTCAACCGCTACGCAGTAACACCGCGAGCGGGACAGCCGTTGCAGTCTAAACTGGCGGCCAGTATTGACTACCTGTCCTTCAACCCACTACAAGAACAGGTAGTGAATGAGGCGTTGGACAGATACACGCCCCCGGAGAATTGCATCTCCCTCAATGTACCCAAATGTAAATCCAAAGGGTTTCTACAGCTATATTAATAGCAAAAGGATAACGAGGGATACAATTGGTCCATTAGAGAGTCAGAATGGACAGCTATCTGCAGAGCCAAAAGAGATGGGGGAGATATTGAACAATTTATTTTCTTCGGTATTCACCAAGGAGAAGGATATTGAATTATGTGAGGTAAGGGAAACAAGTAGAGTAGCTATGGAAACTATGAGATTCAAAGAAGAGGAAGTACTGACACTTTTGAGAAATATAAAAGTGGATAAGTCTCCAGGTCCGGACAGGATATTCCCTAGGACATTGAGGGAAGTTAGTGTAGAAATAGCAGGGGCTATGACAGAAATATTTCAAATGTCATTAGAAATGGGAATAGTGCCAGAGGATTGGTGTACTGCGCATGTTCTTCCATTGTTTAAAAAGGGGTCCAAGCAAAACCTAGCAATTATAGACCTGTTAGTTTGACGTCAGTGGTGGGCAAATTAATGGAAAGGATACTTAGAGATAATATATATAAGCATCTGGATAAACAGGGTCTGATTAGGAACAGTCAACATGGATTTGTGCCTGGAAGGTCATGTTTGACTAATCTTCTTGAATTTTTGAAGAGGTTACTCGGGAAATTGATGAGGGTAAAGCAGTGGATGTTGTATATATGGACTTCAGTAAGGCCTTTGACAAGGTTCCTCATGGAAGGTTGGTTAAGAAGGTTCAATGGTTGGGTATTAATGGTGGAGTAGCAAGATGGATTCAACAGTGGCTGAATGGGAGATGCCAGAGAGTAATGGTGGATGGTTGTTTGTCAGGTTGGAGGCCAGTGACTAGTGGGGTGCCACAGGGATCTGTGTTGGGTCCACTGTTGTTTGTCATGTACATCAATGATCTGGATGATGGTGTGGTAAATTGGATTAGTAAGTATGCAGATGATACTAAGATAGGAGGGGTTGTGGATAATGAAGTAGATTTTCAAAGTCTACAGAGAGATTTATGCCAGTTGGAAGAGTGGACTGAAAGATGGCAGATGGAGTTTAATGCTGATAAGTGTGAGGTGCTACATCTTGGCAGGACAAATCAAAATAGGACATACATGGTAAATGGTAGGGAATTGAAGAATGCAGGTGAACAGAGGGATCTGGGAATAACTGTGCACAGTTCCCTGAAAGTGGAATCTCATGTAGATAGGGTGGTAAAGAAAGCTTTTGGTGTGCTGGTCTTTATAAATCAGAGCATTGAGTACAGAAGTTGGGATGTAATGTTAAAATTGTACAAGGCATTGGTGAGGCCAATTCTGGAGTATGTGGTACAATTTTGGTCGCCTAATTATAGGAAGGATGTCAACAAAATAGAGAGAGTACAGAGGAGATTTACTAGAATGTTGCCTGGGTTTCAGCAACTAAGTTACAGAGAAAGGTTGAACAAGTTAGGGCTTTAGATTCTTTGGAGCACAGAAGGTTAAGGGGGGATTTGATAGAGGTCTTTAAAATGATGGGAGGGATAGACAGAGTTGACGTGGATAAGCTTTTCCCACTGAGAGGAGGGAAGATGCAAACAAGGGGACGTGACTTGAGAATTAAGGGACAGAAGTTTAGGGGTAACATGAGGGGGAACTTCTTTACTCAGAGAGTGGTGGCTGTGTGGAATGACCTTCCAGTGAAGGTGGTGGAGGCAGGTTCGTTTTTATCATTTAAAAATAAATTGGATAGTTATATGGACGAGAAAGGAATGGAGGGTTGTGGTCTGAGCGCAGGTATATGGGACTAGGGGAGAATACGTGTTCGGCACGGACTAGAAGGGTCGAGATGGCCTGTTTCCGTGCTGTAATTGTTATATGGTTATATGGTTATACCTGCCGTCAACAGCCAAATCTGGGGGTACATTGGGTTGGGCATACCAAGAGGTAAAGCTCCAAAAAATTCTGAAGCTCAGCCATTACATCATATGCTCGTTCCGTAGATGGGGTCGAAATGACCGACAACCAGCAGGACACCCTGACTCTACTGTGCAACACACAGTATGAAATTAACAGCCTACGGAAAGATGCCATCAGACCTGCCCTCAGTCCCAAATTTGCAGGGTTGTGCAAATCTGCGACCTCACAACCTCAAATCCTGCTATTTGGAAAGAACCTGTCGAAACAGGTAAAAGATCTGAATCAGGAGCCAAAAGTGCTTGGACTCATGAGGGCAGGCCTCGGAATGAGCAAAACCACACAACCCAGACGGCAGCACCCCTACGCATCCACCAGTAGGCGTCAACATCATGATACTGGTGAAAGCATGGGGCCCGCATATCATCCCCAGAAGTCTTTTTTAGGCCAGGGCCAGAGCGGACCCCATGGAAGATGTGCCACCCCCACACAGCAACACCTCAACAGATGAAGAACCGGAAGCCCAAGAAATGAATATTCTACCGGTAACAATGGGTCTGGTTCCTTCCAGAATATAAAAGGTGCAGGCCCTGTACTAACTGGGGGAAGGTTACACCTGTTTTTGGAAGCATGGAGGACTATCACTCTTGATAATTATATACTACAAAGTATTCAGGGATACAAAATTGAATTCATTCAAAAAAGTATGCCACCAGTTCAGCATGCAGGAAGTTTACCCTCTCACAAAGAGAAAAATGCGAGGGACAGGCAGAACTGGTGAGATTACATACAAAAGGAGTCATAGAAAAAAATGGAACATGACCCTTTGGAATTTGTATCAAATATCTTTACAAAAACCAAGAAAGATGGTGGATGTCGCATTATCATTGACTTGACGACAATGAATACTTTTGTCCAGTATATGCATTTCAAAATGGAAACATTTGTTACTGCCAGACAATTGATTTCCAAAGGATACTTAATTGCATGCCTCGATATAAAAGATGCATACTATTCAGTACCCAATCATAAGGATCACCGTAGATACCTAAAGTTTAACTGGATGGGGCAACAATGGCAGTATAAAGCGTTGCCAAATGGTCTAACATCAGCCCCAAGATTATTTACCAAGATATTAAAACCAGCCTTGGCAATACTAAGAAAACAAAAACATATTGTCATGGCGTATCTTGATGACATTTTAATAGTGGGCAAAACCCCGGAATTAGCTAAATCAGCAGTATTAGCACTAAACAATGTTTGAAACTCTGGGGTTTGTTATCCATCCAGATAAATCTAAGTTGACACCATCCATAACTATGGACTATCTGGGATTCACAATTAACTCCACATGTCTGTAACATTGCCAAAAGAGAAAGCAGCAGAATTGGTACAAGCCTGCAACAAATTGATGGTTGCCAATCAACCAACTATTCGACAGGTGGCAAGAGTAATTGGGAAATTAGTAGCAGCATTTCCAGCTACCCAGCTTGGACCTTTGCATTAACAAAACTTACAAAGAGCAAAGGTGCAAGAGCTAAAACAACATAAGGGTCATTTTGATCGACCCATGAAATTACCAGTCAAAGCAATATCAGAATTACAATGGTGGAAAATAAATATTTGGCATAGTTCCAGCCCCATCATTATCAATAACCCAACAATCACGATACAAACGGATGCTAGTGCTCAAGGCTGGGGACCAACTAACACTATATCTAGTACTGGTGGTAGATGGAATATACAAGAATCATCACTACTACAGATACTGGGTATAAATTATTTATAAATGTTGGGTGTGTTTTATGGGCTAAAAGCTTACTGTTCAGCTATGCACCATTTGCTTGTCCGCCTACAAATTGACAATACCACAGTGGTGGCCTATATTAACCTTATGGATGGAATAAAATCAATATCATATGACAATCTGGTCAACACAATCTGGCAATGGTGTGTCGACAGACATATTTGGCTATCAGCAACTTACCTACCAGGTAAGCTTAATACAGTGGCAGACACCAGGTCACGAAAATTCAACAACAACACCGAATGGATGTTGAACCCCAAAGTATTTGCTGATATTACAAAGCGATATGGAAAACCAGATATCGATCTCTTCGCATCCCAACTGAATCACCAGTTATCCACATATGTCGCTTGGGAACTAGACCCTGAGGCAGCAGCGATGGACGCGTTCTCGCTGAATTGGGGAAAATTGTTTTTCTATGCCTTTCCCCCCTTCTGCCTCATCAGTCAGGTCCCACGCAAAATACAAATGGACTCAGCTTCAGGTATTTTGGTAGTACCCGACTGGCCTACATTCCCTGTGGTCCTTGATATGGTCACGGAACCACCCATGGCCATTCCCAGAAGACCAGATCTGTTGGTCCACCCTGTCATGGGCGAGAGTCATCCGTGCCATGACAGAATAAATCTGTTGGGTTGCAGAATTTAAAAAGACCACTATTGGATCTGGGACCATCAAACAGGACCATGGACATGATGACAGCTCCTTACTGACAGTCCACCAAGAAACAGTACCTCTCCAGCATCAGGAAGTGGGAAGCATGCTGCTCGAGGACTGGGGTGACATATAGAGCAGCGACGATAACGAATGTACTGGAGGTCCTGTCCAGCCTTCACTACGATGAAGGTCTGAGTTACAGTACAATTAATTGTGCTAGGAGTGCTCTGTCAGCCTATCTATGGCAGGCACCAGGACAACATTCCATAGGATCACATCTGCTGGTGGCCAAACTAATGAAAAGTATTTTTAATACCAACCCCCCTAGACCAAGATAAACCCAGATCTGGGACGTCAGTGTCGTCCTGTCATTTCTAAGGGGATGGTCACCAGCCAGATCCCTGACTCTGGAACAGCTCACCCTGAAAACGGCAATGCTGATGGCTTTAGTCTCAGCCCAAAGGGTCCAGTCCCTACACCATCTAAGACTGGAAAACATGGTCATATCAGCTGACCAAATTACATTCACAATCTGGGAGCTGGTCAAGCAGAGCAGACCGGGAACTTCAGGACTAACAATGGAATTCCGGGCGTACCCACCTGACCCCCGTTTATGTGTCATGTCACATCTGCTGCTATATCTTAGCACAACCAAAGAATCCCGAGGGAGAGAAAAGGCACTATGGGTCAGCTTCAAAAAGCCACATGGTCGGGTGTCGGTACAAACCATCTCAAGATGGCTCAGACAGGTATTGGAAGCTGCTGGGATAGATACTGACATTTTTACATCTCACTCCACCAGGGCAGCAGCAACATCAGCTAGGAATATGGACATGCCAATGGACCATATCCTGGCAACAGCGGGGTGGTCCATGGAAATAACTTTCCAAATGTTCTATAATAAGCCGATTGCCATACCTGCATTGTTTGCAGAAAGGATTTTAAATTCTGCAAATATATAATTGAAGCCCGGGGGAGCATTATTTTCTTTGTTTAAAATAAATATTGTTATTGTTTTTAAAAACGGATTCATGTTTGATTACGATAACATATTCCTCCCTTGGATGACCGGCAGTGAGTGAAGCATGTACTGTTACCCGGCTTGAAATCACAGAGTTTTAAAATCTTCACATAGTCACTCACGTGACTCCGAAGTAAAATAGTAAGATTAAACGAGCTTACCAGTTTGAAGTTTGATCTTTATTTTATGAGGAGTTACGATGAGGGATTAAGTGCCCTCAGCTCCCACCCTCAATTATAAAGGTCAACTGGTATCCTAGTTCTTCTTATCTTACTATGTTTATTTCAATTACTGTGTTCTGTGATTCCACACCGTTGCTTTGAAGAATGCCGCGCATGCGTGCTGACGGGGTCTTCACGTAATCCCTCATCGTAACTCTTCATAAAATAAAGATCAAACTTCAAACTGGTAAGTTCTCGTTTAATCTTACTATTGTCCCTAGTATGTGTAGGATAGTGTTACTGGGCGAGGGATCACTAATCTAAACTAAACTAAAAAAATTCTACCCACTGTATGCCTCTCATAATTTTATATATTTTCTATCAGGTCTCCCCTCAACCTCTGACGTTCCAGAGAAAGCAATCCAAGTCTGTCCAACCTCTCCTTTGAGGTAACACCCTCTAATCCAAGGAACGTTTCAGTAAACCCCCTTACACACCCTCTCCAAAGTTTTCACACCCTTCCTGTAAGGGGTGATCAGAACTGCACACAATACTCCAAACAAGCTAAACTAAAGTTTAATTTGGTTTAGAGTTACAGCACGGAAACAGGCCCTTCGGCCCACTGGGTCCACACCGACCAGCGATCCCCGCACATGAACACCATCTCCACACACTAGGGATGATTTTCACATTTACCAAGCCAATTAACCTACAAACCTGTACGTCTTTGGAGTGTGGGAGGAAACTGAAGAGCTCGGAGAAAACCCACGCAGGTCACAGGCAGAACGTACAAACTCTGTACAAACAGCACCCGGTGTCGTGATCGAACCCGGGTCTCCAGTGCCGCATTCGCTGTAAGGCAGCTGTTCTACTGCTGCGCCACTGTGATCGCCCTAAAGTCTAATGAAAGTCCCATTATACTGCAACATCATCTCCTGACTCTTATACTCAACAACGTGATCAATAAAGGCAAGCTTATCACCTTACTCAACATTCTATCCTACTAGTGATAACATATTCCACATTCTAACGCCGTCATGTTACAGGACCTCAATACAGGAGAGCAAATGTCTCTGGTCTGCATGTGGGGAGACCAAATGGAGATTTGCATGGGGTTAGGATTGTGAAGGGATGACATAATGTGGTTGAAAGAAGATAGAGCGATACAGATTGGAGATAGTGCAGCCTCTGTTGGGATGCCAGGTGGAATCAAACAACTTTGTTGAATGTAGACACAAAATGCTGGAGTAACTCAGCGGGACAGGCAGCATCTCTGGAGAGAAGGAATCGGTGATGTTTCGGGTCACTTCTTCTTCAGACCCAAAACATCATCCATTCCTTCTCTACAGAGATGCTGCCTGGCCCGCTGAGTTACTCCAGCATTTTGTGTCTATATTTGGTGCAAACCAGCATTTGCAGTCCCGTCCGAAACATTGTTGAATGCCCGGTTTTCTGATGAAATGAAATGAAATGAAATGATTCCGGTCATTTCTGATTCCTGTGTGCATTTTTAGCATCTGAGAAAGGGAGACACAGGGGCAGTATTTTACATTCCATTACAGGCTGGGTGAAGTGTCTTGTCAAAAATTGAACCGGCTACTTCCGGTCGCCAGTGTTAGCCCATCATCTGTCGCCTTATCCCTGTGTTACTGAGAAACATACAGTATTTCACTGGTCAAAAATCATACTGATAGTATAGATCAGGACTCCAAACTATGATAAGTTACATTTTATTTCCTACTGTGGGTATCATCAATTGGTCTCATGAGTGATGAAGAACTGTTTTCCTGACTGAAAATCAGATCGAAAAAGTGAAGATTTAATCTTCAAAATTATGTTTTGGTGCAAAATCAAGGCAACAGAAAGAATGTTAAACACACGTATAAATCATAGATATTATCTTTAGTTATCGAACAAATCACTATTGTTTTATGTTCATGATTCAGTACCTTTTATAATGTTTGCTAAATGTTGTTTTATACAAACAGAATGTAGGAACAGTTTGGTTCATGGAGCGTCTATTTTTCACTGAAACTTCCATCTTCAGTTTTCCCATGTATTGACCTCCAAACACAATCTAGATCATTTGGCAGCAGCAAACTCAAAGCCAAAGTTTACTTTGCTAAAGAAAACTTCCACACGTGCTTAACCGCTTGATGACCTCAATGCCTTTCCTCAACCTAGTGTGACCACATTTAAACAAAGGGATGCCCGCTAAGCACAGGGTTTAACATTGGAGAGCAACAAGGAATTTTACTGCTGAACTTGGAAATTTCTACACTGTTTAGTTCGGTTCAGATCAGTTTATTGTCATGTCTACCGAGGTACAGTGAAAAGCTTTTGATTGCATGCTAACCAGTCAGCAGAAAGACAATACACAATTACATTTGATCCATTAACAGTGTACAGATACATGATAAGGGAATAACGTTTAGTGCAAGGTAAAGCCAACAAAGCCAGATCAAGGGTAGTCCAAGGGTCATTAAAAAGGTATATGGAAGTTCAGCACTGCTCTCTGGTTGTGAGAGGATGATTCAGTTGCAAGATGACAGCTAGGAAGAAACTGTCCCCAATTCTGGTGGTGTGCGTTTCATAGTGGACCCACAGGCTCAGCAGTTGGGCAGGAGAGTTTTAGCCTAATAATTATAGTAAACTTTTGTGAGTCATTTTTACAGTGCAGTATTGCAAAACAGACTACAGCAAATTCAGCAGTTTATTTCACAGATCTTTATTTCTATTGACTACTTTCAAGAGAGTTAGATTTAGCTCTAAGGGCTAAAGGAATCAAGGGATATGGGGAAAAAACAGGAATGGGGTACTGTTTTTAGATGAACAGCCATGATCGTATTGAATGGTGGTGCTAGTTCGAAGGGCCGAATGGCCTACTCCTGCACCTTATTTTTCATGTTTTCTATGTTTCTAATAAAATTAGACATTAGGAAAGACGGAAAGCAGGCGATTGGTTTAGAATCATTCATTTCACACAAATGCATTCAAATCAAAATTACGCCATCAGATGTGAACCAAGAGTGATGGACTAAACTAACGGTAAAGACGGTATTTCACTACATATGGGACTTGGCCAATGGGTATGCAGTTCAGAAAATGTTGGATAAGTGTGAAAACACTCACCTCCAGATTTAGGGACAGTTTCTACCCAGCTGTTATCAGGCAACTGAACCATCCTGCCACAACCAGTCCGGAACTACTATCTACCTCCCCGGGGTCATTCTGACTATCTTAGAACGGACGTTACTGACATTACCTTGCACTAAACGTCCCTTATCGTGTATCGGGTGGGCGGCGCGACCAACGTTGCAGCGGCCTCCGCAGTCTGTCTGTGTATTTTTTATTTTTTTGTTCCGTTGAGGGTTTAGTTTGTAGCGGGTTTTTAAATGTGTATGTGTGGGAGGTGGGGGGTGGGTGGGGGAAACTTTTAAATCTCTTCCCTGCATGGAGACCCGACCTTTTACCTGTCGGGTCTCCGTTGCCGTTGGGGCCTAGCGCCGTGGAACGACCTGGAGGCTCAAGTCACGGAGCCTGTGGAGCTGTGGACTTACCATCGTGGAGCTGGCCAGCTTCGGAGCGTGGAGAGCTGCGGCGGCGCGCTGCTGCGACCCGACTCCGGTGGATGGCGACACCGGGAGCTCGCGGGTCCCTGCTAGGAGACTGCTTTGCGGGGCACCGGCAATGGCGACTTCTCCCGCTCGAATTACGGGGTTCAGAGAGACCTGGAGTGGGGCCTTACAACGCCCGGCGCGGCTTTAAATTGCTGCGGACTTGCTAGTGCCCACCGGGGGCTCCAACATCAAGACCCGGGGCAGGGCCTTACATCGCCCGGCGTGGCTTTGAGTGGCCGCGGACTTGCTAGCGCCCGCCGGGGCCTTTGACCTCGACTTCGGGAGAGGAATGGAGAGCAGGGGAGAGATAAGACTTTGCCTTCCATCACAGTGAGGAGGAGACTCACTATGATGGATGTTTGTGTGAATTGTGTTGGTGTGTGTCTTGGTTCTTTTCTTGTATGACTGCAGAAACCAAATTTCGTTTGAACCTCATGTGAGGTTCAAATGACAAATAAAAGGTATTGTATTATTGTATTGTGTACAGAATCTGCACACTGTGGAAGGCTCAATTGTAATCATATATTGCCTTTCCGCTGACTGCTTAGCGCGCAGCAAAAGCTTTTCACTGTACCTCGGTACACGTGACAATAAACTAAACTGAACTGAACCAAACTGAATTGAAGTGTGTCAAGCAGTATGGAAAAAATAAATCCTTAAACATATGGAAGATGACAGAAGTATGCTTCTTGTAACTTTACTTTAATGCCGTGTGCGTGGTTTATGGGGGGGGGGGCTTCACATAAAACTGTACAACTCCTCCCCCTTCTGTCATGGAGTAGATTGACTCCCCTACACCCCCCCCCCCCCCCCCCCCCCCAATCTTTGAACATCCCCAATCCTTTCCACTCGTCACTTTAATTTCATGTTTTATGTATCTTGTGTTTTACAGTATCTTGTGTTTTATGACTGTTGGCAGATCAATTTCCCTCCTGGGATGAATGAAGTTTGATTGTATCATATCGCATCAGCAGTAGGGGCAGCAATTATTGCTGTTCCAGAGCTGCATGGGATGAAGTGGTGGTGGGCGGCCATCTTGGCCTGCTGCACTCCATGTGGTGAGCGAGGTCCCACTGGGCTCCAGGAATCTGACCCGGCACCGAGGCAGTGTTGTCACTAGGGTCATAAGGTCATAAGGTCATGAGTGACAGCATCAGAAGTAGGCCATTCGGCCCATCAAGTCTACTCCGCCATTCAATCATGGCTGATCTATCTCCCCCTCTTAGCCTCATTCTCCTGCCTTCTCCCATAATCTCTGACACCCGTACTAATCAAGAATCTATCTATCTCTGCCTTAAAGGGTAAAACCCTTACATGGTTATAGTGAACAATTGGCAATAACAGACGAACCACCCCACCCACCCCCCTCCCCATATGGTCCATTATAATGAGAGTTTACTGCATTGAATTCTCTGCACATTTTGAAATGCATGAAAAGCCGAATAAAATAAACAAATTGATATGGAGCTGAATGTTGGGGTGGAGCCCACGCCAGCAGGAGGAGACGTGTTTTATGATTCGTATGTGAATAGGCTTTGGCAGAATTAGACGATTCCTGGGGTACTGGGAAAGGAAGCCACATGTGTGTTGTATAAACATTATAAACGTTGATTGTTAAAACAATCTGTGCAATCTCCACCACCACATTGCAGGAAGGAATGACCTCAGAAGAGTGGCCAAGTTAAGGGAAGATACTGTCCTCAGGCATAGCAATTGGGAAAGATGAAATTGTGGTATATCTCCTATTGTTCTCTCAGTATCATTATCTGGATTAACTCTTCGCAATGACAATTAAGGATGCACACAGTGTGCAAATGACCACAACAAAGCTTCATTAGTTTTTTAATTTGGGCTTTATTCACATTGCGGGAATGGTTCTTAAATTGAAGTCATCCAGACTAATCTGATAACAAAGGATGCATCACCATCCATACCTCTCGTTTCCCACTCCCCTGACTCGCAGTCTGAAGAAGGGTCTCGACCCAAAACATCACCCATTCCTCTCCAGAGATGCTGTCTGATCCGCTGGGTTACTCCGGCTTGTGTGTCTACCTTCAGTGTGCATGCACTAATGGGTAATAAGTAATATTCTGTCCAGCTTATTTTCTTTAACTTCTATTATTAAAGCAATGGATGCATTGGAAGCATTGCCAAATAGTTGTAAATCGAGGAGAAACAAACCATGATACCCTGGATACCTACCTGGAAGAAATTATGTAGTTTACAGGAAGAAAGGCCATAGGTTGGGAAATAGGATATGGTATGCAAGGTGGTACATACAACAGACCACTGAATGGCGGAACGATTTAGAGAAGTAGACAGGAACTGCAGATGCTGGAATTTTGAGCAAAACACAATATGCTAAAGAAACTCAACAGTTCAGGCAGCATCTGTGGAGGGAATGGACAGGTGATATTTTGGGTTAGGACTCTTCTTCTGACTAAGAGAAGCAACTATGTCGTGACACTGCAGAAAGATAGAAGAGCTATTGAATGTTGATATTCTTGATAACGATATTATTGATAATGACCAGTATAATTATTCTTATATAAACTGGGATGGGATTAGGTTAAAGGATAAAGAAGAAGTGAAATTCCTGAAATATTTGCATATTCTTGCCCAATGATGAGTATACTTTGCACAATGTGATTCTGGGAATGAAGCAATCAAGTGAACCTCACTGAAACGTACCGAATAGTGAAAGGCTTGGATAGAGTGGATGTGGAGAGGATGCTTCCATTAGTGGGAGAGTCCAGGACTAGAGGCCATAGCCTCAAAATGAAAGGACATTCATTTAGGAAGGAGATGAGGGGGTATTTCTTTAGTCAGAGGGTGCTGAATCTGTGGATTTTTTTGCCACAGAAGGCTGTGGAAGCCAAGTCTTATTTTTGAGGCAGATATTGATAGATTCTTGATTAGTACAGGTTTCAGGGATTATGGGGAGAAGGCAGGAGAATGGGGTTCGGAGGGAGAGATAGATCAGCCAAGAGATAGATAGATAATGGTGGGGTAGACTTGATGGGCTGAATGGTCTAATTCTGCTCCTATCACTTAAGACCCAATGACCTTAATTGAAGCATGCATCCATGAGAAATATTTAGGGAAGAATGATTGAACAGATTAATTATGGAAAAATTTAAGGTACTGTACTTCCCAGTCATGTGAAAAAAGCAAAGCAATAATTAAACAATGGGAAACTTTGAGAGAGGGAATGCTGTCGATACAGATCTGGCATATTTCTAAAAACAGGTGTACGAAAAAAATCTAAGCTTAATGTAACAGTGGAAAAGCCAGCTAATCAAAATATGAATCTAAGAAGGTTCTCCTTCAGTGGCATGATGAGGCCAAACGTCAACGCGAGCAACAGCGTCTCATATTCTGCCTGGGTTCAATTTTCCAATTTCATGTAATCTGCATCTCGTTGTCCCTTTCCCTCTTCTCTCTGTTTAGTTTAGAGACACAGGGTGGAAACAGGGACTTCGGCCCACCGAGTCCGCACCGCCCAGTGATCCCCGCATGCTAATACTATCCTACACCCGCTAGGAACAATTTACATCTACACCAAACCAATTTGCCTACAAACCTGTACGTCTTTGGAGTGTGGGAAGAAACCAAAGATCACGGAGAAAACCCACACAGATCACAGGGAGAATGTACACACTCCGTACAGACACGCACTCATAGTCAGGCCCAAACCCGGGTCTCTGGATCTTTAAGCCAGTATATCTACCTCTAGGCCACCGTGCCACCCTTATCGACCCAGATCCTCTCATGTAACCATATCTTCCCGTAGTACCTCCTAATCCCTATTTGCCTGATTCTTTCCCCTGTCCACACCTGCCCTATTTGTCATAAATCCACACTCTAACAACTAGATAGGTAGAAATAGGTGTCAAGTCTAGATGGGGCACAGGTTTGGGAGGGGGGAAGGGAGGGGATGTGGGAATGAAAAACGAGGGGGAGGAGGTGGAGGAGAAGGGTTATTAGATGTTACCTCAAATTGGAGAATTCAATGTTCATACAGTTGGGTTGTAAGCTCCCCAATCAGAATATTTGGGGTATTTATGGGGTATTTATTGAGATTGTATGTGACCTCCCTCAAGCATCGGAGGAGGCCCAGGACATAAAGTTCAGAATGGGAATGGGAAGGAGGTTAAATTGTTACCGACTGGGAGATCCATTAGGCCTCGGTGGACCGAGCGTGAATGTTCAGCGAAACGTTCGCCGATTCTGCGCTTGGTCTTGCTGATGTACAGGAGGCCACATCGAGAGCAGCTATGAGGTTAGAGAAGGTGGACATGAAGCTCTGTCTCATCTGGAAGGACTGTTGGAATCCTGGACGGAGGTGAGGGAGGAGGTATAGGGGCAGGCATTACATTTCCTGCGGCTGCAGGGGCAGGTATCTGGGGAATGGCCGGTTTGGGTGGGAAGCGCTGAGTGAACCAAGGTGTTGTGGATGGAGCGGTCTCTGCATAAAGTGGAAAAGGGGTGGAGGTGGGAAGATGCAACTGTAAACCAACATCTTGTACTATTTTCATCATCTTTCCCTTATTTGGTTCCACTCTTCGCCTTCTACTATATTCCTGCTATTTTTTACCTCATCACTTCCCATCCTCTGTCGCTATCTCCACGCTTCCATTCCCACACCTTTGATCTGCTAATCAACCCCTCTTCATCTGTATCCACTTGCCGCTTGTTAGGTCTTGCCCCACCTTTCACCCTCTCTCCACTGGCTCCCTGTACGGTTCTGCATAAACTTCAAGATTCTCCTCCATGTCTACAAAGCCCTCAATGGGCTTGCCCCCACCCACATAAAAAAGTCTTCTCACCCACCACTGTCTAGGCATAAGGTCAGGGGTGACCGCGCCTTTGCGGTTGCAGCCCCGAGACTGTGGAACAGCATCCCCTTTCCCATCAGAACTGCCCCCTCCATCGACTTTTTAAGTCAAGACTAAAGACTTATCTATACACCCAAGCCTTTCCTGATGTCCTCTGATTGAGGGCTACATGTATATATGTATGTAGTTTGTTTTGTTGTGCTATTCTTATAACAAATGTAAAGCACTTTGGCCAACGAGAGTTGTTTTTTAAATGTGCTGTATAAATAAATGTGACTTGACTTGACTTGACTCTATCTCATCTTCACATTTCCAGTTTAGATGAAGAGTCTCGGCCCAAAACTGTCTCGACTGTCCATTTCCTTCCACTGATGCCGCCTGTCCCAGTTGCTCCAGCTGCTCTCTTTATTTTCCTCCAGGCTCTTTTGTAGCCTCTTGTGCTTCTAATCGTCATCTGTCAACTAGGCAAATCAAATTGACAAGTGTAGTTAGGGGAATTAATTTATCATTTGTTTTCAGGCTATTTTCCTGCAGCAATATATTATGGAACCATCTAGGGAACGTGTTATTTTCAGCCTTGACTGGTATAATGAGTTGCGGTTAATTAGTAAATTTCATAATGAATGATTTGTAGGGATAATTAATTGGAATTTGATAAAATGTTATTTTAAGTTATGTCCACACACATTTGTTAGAAAATAGCACATAGGAAAATACGGCTGAGGAACAGACCTTTCAGCCCGCTATGTATTCACTGAACATAACGCTAAGATAAACTAATTTAATCTGCCTATATATATCCCTCCATTCCCTGCATGTCCAGGGGCTATTGGGGATAAGACAGGAGAATGGGGTTAGGAGGGAGAGATGGATCAACCATGATTGAATGGCGGAGTAGACTTGATGGGCCAAATGGCCTAATTCTGCTCCTATCACTTGACTATATCCATGTGCATATCTAAACACCTCTTTCAAGTTGACCACAGCCCTGGCAGTATGTCCCAGGCATCCACAACCCTTTGTGCAGAAACACTTGCCCCACATATCTCCTTTAAACTTTACCCCTCTCACCTTAAAGCTATGTCCACTAGTCTTTGATATTTTCACCCTTGGAAAAAAAGCGCTGACTGTCTACCCTATCAATGGCTCACATCATTTTATACACCTCTGTCGGGTTTCCCTGTAACCTCCGATGTTCCAGAGAGAACAATCCAAGTCTGTCCAACCTCTGCTTCATAGTTAATACCTTCTAAACCAAGTAGCATGTTGTTAAACCTGAAACCTCCACATTCTTCCTATATTGGGACGAGCAGAACTGCACGCAATACTTCAAATGTGGCATAAACAAAGTCTTATAAAAGCAGCATCATGACTTGCTGACTCATATACTCAATGCCCCGATCTATGAAGGCATACTTCAAGGGATTATATATGAAGATTAGGAAGAACTTCTTCTTCTTGCATATGGCGTGCACAGCTTAAAGTTGTAGGACAACTTGTGCTATTTGATCTTATTTGATTGTGCACGACGGGTTGATGGCATTCGTTGAAACACGATGGACCACGTGAAGGTTGCAATCTCCCACCCCGTTAGGAAGATGAAATTAGATAGGACCTTCTTGGAATATAAAGGAAACAAAAAAAAAATCAGGCAGGGATTAGAAAGGCTTCAGACTGAAGAAGGGTCTTGACCTGAAACGTCACCCATTCCTTCTCTCCAGAGATCCTGCCTGTCCCGCTGAGTTAATCCGGGATATAGTGTCTATCTTCCCTTTAATAGCATTGATGTACAAAGGGATCTTGGTGTCCAATGCTACAGTTCCCTGAAAGTAGTCACATAAGTAGGAAGAGTGGGAAAGAAGGCTTAAGGGCCTGTCCCATGGGCATGCGACTCCATGCGGCAAGCGCGACCTAAAGGGCCGGTCCCACCAGCATGCGCCTGCATGAGGTAAGCGTGACCAAACGTGGTTGCTTGAGCCGTACGGCCTCGCGAGGCCGATCCCACTTCGATCGCTGGAGCCGTATGGAGTTGTGCGGAGCCGGTCCCTACATCGCGCGGGACTCCGAAAAACTGACCGTGTTTAAAAATTCTGCGCGGCAACGGCCTGCCGGCCCACAGCCGCCTCGATGCTGTACGCACCCCCTTGACGGGCATACGCAGCCGCCTCAACGCCGTGTCATTCACTTGACCTCCGCGCGGCTCCCGCTTCTGGTTAGGTCGCGCTTGCCGCATGCAGGCGCATGCTGGTGGGACCGGCCCTTTAGGTCATGTTTGCCGCTTGCAGGTCGCATGCTCATGGGACAGGCCCTTTATAGTATGTGTGCTCTCGTTGGCTGGAGCATTGAGTATAAGAGTCTGGAAGACATGATGCGGCTTTATAAAACTTTGGTTGGGCTGCATTGTAGTATCGTGTGCAGTTCTGGTTGCCCCATTACAGGAAGGTGTTGGAAGCTTTGGAGAGGGTATAGAAAAGGTTTACCAAGATGCTGCTAGATTAGAGGTTATAAAGAGAGGTTGGACAAAGTTGTATTGTTTTCTCAGGAGCGTCATAAATTGAGGGGACACCTGATAGAAGTATATAAATGTATGTGTGGTGTAGATACTGCAGGTAGACAGTCAGAATTGTTTTCCCATAGTGGAAATGTCAAATATTACAGGCAGTGATTTATGGTAGAAGAAGGAACGATTGTAAGGTCATGTTATAAGGGATAAAAGGAGATTTTAAACTATTCGACCCGTCAAGTCTACTCCGCACTTCAATCATGGCTGATCCATCTCTCCGTTCTAATCCCATTCTCCTGCTTTCTCCCCCATAACCCTTGACACCCATACTAATCAAGAATCTATCTATCTCTGACTTAAAAATATCCACTGACTTGGCCTCCACAGCCTTCTGTGGCAAAGAATTCCACAGATTCACCACCCTCTGACTAAAGACATTTCTCCTCATCTCCTTCCTAAAGGAACGACCTTTAATTCTCAGTTTATGGCTGGTCCTAGACTCTTCCACCAGTGGAAACATCCTCTCCACATCCACTCTATCCAAGCCTTTGTAGGAGGTGTGCTGGGAACACAGAACGTGGTAGATGCCTGGAGCCCGCTGCCAGGGGCGGTGGTGGAAGCAGATGTGCATGACGTGTTGTTTAAGAAGATTTTAGTGAGGCATATGAATATGAAGGGGATGCAGGGATATGGATCATTTGCGTGCTGAAAGGATTAGTTTAATTTGGCACCATGTTTGGCACAGAGCAAAGGGCATGTTCCTGTGCTGCACTGTTCTATTTTCTGTGTTCTGTGCTTCCTGTTCCTTGCCTCTGACTTTGCTGTTCGCCATGCATCAGGGAGGTGAGCCAGGCATTGTGTTTGTGAAGTAATTATTTAATTTACTTTAGTTTAGTTTTAGTTTAGTTTGGAGGTACATCGGGGGAAACAGTGCCTTCGGCCCATCAATTCCGCGCCGACCAGCATTCCCCGCATATTAATGCTCCTGTCCCACTTAGGAAACCAGAACGGAAACCTCTGGAGACTTTGCGCCCCACCAAAGGTTTCCGGAGATTGCAGGTGGTTGCCGGAGGTTGCAGGTAGTGGAAGCAGGTAGGGAGACTGGCAAAAACCTCCGGCAATCGCACGGAAACCTTGGGTGGGGCGCAAAGTCTCCAGACGTTTCCGTTCAGGTTTCCTAAGTGTGACAGGGGCATTACTCCCCGCACGGGAGTGAGGGGTCTATGGGGAGAAGGTAGGAGAATGGGGTTAGGGGAGAGATAGATCAGCCATGATTGAATGGCGGAGTAGACCTGATGGGCTGAACGGCCTAATTCTGCTACAATCACTTATAACCATAACACTATCCTACACTAGGGACAATTTGAAAAAAAAAATTATACCAAGCCATTTAACCTACAAACCCGTACGTCTTTGGAGTGTGGGAGGAAACCAAAATTCTCGAAGAAAACCCACGCAGGTCACAGGGAGCACGTAAAACTCCAAGCACCTGTAGTCAGGATCGATCGTGGATCTCTGGCGCTGTAAGTGCTGTAAGGCAGCAGCTCTATCAATACGCCATTGTTACTTTGATCTAAATCAAAACAGTTGTCAACGTGGGCACTAAGTTTTGCCAGCATTACTGACTTCCAATGCATGCTGGAGGTGATTAACACGTGTCCATACCTAATCCAGACGATTTTGAGACCAGGGTGTAATAGATTAGAAGAAGTTTCTTCTGAAATTGACAGTCACACCTTCAGAATGTGCACTCGACTTCTTCATCCACAGAATGACCCAGTGGTGCAGCAAGTAGAGCTGCTGCCTCACAACTCCAATGTCACAAGTCCGATCCAGATTTCAAGTGCTGTCTGTGTGGAGTTTGCATGTTCTGCATGAGTTTCCTCTGAATGCTGTAGTTTCCTTTCCCAATCCAAAGATGTGCAGATTTGCAGGCTGCTTGTAAATTGCTCTGGTGTGCGGCTCAGGGATAAAATCTGAGTGATTTGGTGGGATTCTGGGATTCTGGGGAGAATACAAATGGTATTAGTGTGGGATTTGTGTAAATGGATGCTTGATAGTGGACATGGAGTTCGTGGACCAAAGGGCCTGTTTCCATTCTGTATAACATAACAATACAATGCTATTGAGGTATACACTCTCAGTGACTGGCATTTACCAGAGGGGTGGATTCTGAAGGTTAAGGGCTGCTCCTGACTGCACATTTGTGTCTCATAGAGTCATAGAGTGATACCCTGGAAGCAGGTCCTTCGTCCCAACTTGCCCAGACCAGCCAACATGTCCCAGCTACACTAGTCCCACCTGCCAGCATTTGGTTCATACCCCTCCAAACCGTCCGATCCATGTACCTGTCTAACTGTTTCTTAAATGTTGGGATAGTCCCAGCCTCAACTACCTCCTCTAGCAGCTTGTTCCATGCACCCACCACCCGTTGTGTGAAAAAGTTACCACTCGGATACCTCTTGAATCTTTTCCCCTTCACCTTAAACCTAAGTCCTCTGGTCCTCGATTCACCTTCTCTGGGCAAGAGACTGTGTGCATCAGCTTCTTTTACCAATGCGTTGCCCGACTACGGGACCTGAGCACACTCATACAAACGGGACACAGCGCCTTCAAGGTCGGCTCCCAGGGCGCTGTGTCAGGTGCGTCGACTCGTGAGCCGATCCAGTCGAAGGCGATGGAGAGAGCCCCTGCAGGCGACTCGGGCTTACCTGAATCGGGAACTGCTCCAGTGCACCGAGTGCACGTGGTGGACCAGACTTTAGTAATGGCGCCAAAACATTGCATGTTTCAATATGCAAAAGGAATTCCACTGTGCAGTTGCACACGTGATAAATAAAGCTCCATTGAACCAAGATCAAAGCGAAAAGATCCAATGGACTCTTCAACTTGAGGTCACATCTTCTGGTGTCAGCAACAAGAAAATGCCTTCACCTTGAGTTACATGTTGCACAATCCCCTCAATCAAAGACAACACCTTGGTCTGTGCTCGAGGAAGATCAGTAAGGAAGGCTAGAGTTTGAGGGACATGTGGACGAGGCAGGAGAGTGGCCGGAGCAAGTGGGTCAGGAGTGTAAGTGGACAACTGGAGCATGTCCTTGTTCTGGATCCACATCTCCCAGATGAACAGTGGTGGGATGCATTGGCTATTTGGAATATAGAAAGGTTCCTAACAGAGAGATTTTATTTTTTAACCAGGAATCTGCAAAATAGAGTTTCTCAGTGCAAAGTAAGTGTCCCTCTCCATACTAAAATCCTAGCACCAACATGGCACACAAATAATCAGCTTGGACTTGTCAGTCTAGTTTAGTGTCATTTTCTTTAAAGATACAGCGTGGAAACAGGCCCTACGGCCCATCCGGTCAGCGCTGACCAGCGATCCCCGCACATTACCACTATCCTACACCCACGAGGGCCAATTTTTTGCATTTACCAAGCCAATTAACCAATATACCTGTACGTCTTTGAGGTGTGGGAGGAAACCGAAGATCTTGGGGAAAACCCACGCAGGTCACGGGGAGAACGTACAAACTCCTTACAGACAGCACCCGTAGTTGGGATCGAACCCGGGTCTCTGGTGCTGCATTGGCTGTAAGGCAGCAACTATACCGCTGTGCCACCGCGACTGCCCATTTATTGCCTAAAATAATGGATCTTCTTTGAAGGGGGGGGGGGGGGGGGAGGGGGGGGGGGGGGGGGGATTGGGGGTGGGGGGTGGGGGGAAAAGCTGGAAGAGAGAAAGGGCAGGGCAGAGCCTGGCAGCTAACAGGTTGCTAAAGGTGAGAAGGACTTTTGATAGGCAGATGGTTGGACAAAGGCCAGAGATAAAAAAACAGAAAGTGTGAGTGAAAGCATTGAAGAGATGCTAACCATGAAGCGAGAGGAAGGAATGTAGGTAGAAGGGGAGCGGGAGGTAGGTAGAAATAGCTGTGTATCAAGGTGGAGCATAAGGAAGGGAGGAAGGAGGGAGAGAAGGTGTGTGTTGAGGGGGGGGGGGGGTGGGGGGGGGGGGGGGGAAGGAACGGGGGAAAAAGAGGGGAATATGGAGAAGAGGAAAAACTAAAATTGATGTTCAGAATTTGATGTTCTCACCATTGGGTTGTAAGCTACCCAAGCGGAATATGAGTCGTTGTTCCTCCAGTTTGAGTGTGGCATCACTCAGCCAATGGAGGAGGCCCAGGACAGAAATGTAACAAGAAGATGCCATCACCTCAAGTTGCATGCTGCACAATCCCCTCAATCAAAGATAACAGTCTTTGCTCGAGGAAGATCAGTTATTTGGTTACAAGAAGTTTCTCCTGAAGTTGACAGTCACACCTTCATGAATGAATGAATGTGGCAGATTGTGCTTCCTCAGCTGCCGCAGGATGTATATCCTCTGTTGTGCCTTTTTGACTGTGGAGTCGATGGTGGCCTCCCATTTAAGGCCATTGGAGATGATGATTCTCAGGAACTTAAAAGACTCCACAGATGTGACTGGTTGATGGTGAGTGGAGTGAGGTGAGGGTGAGCTCTCCTAAAGTCTACAATTAATTCCATGTCTTAAGAGCATTGAGGTCCAGGTTGTTGCGATGGCACCAGGATGCCAGCTGTGTCACTTCCTGTCTGTAGGCAGATTCCTCCCCATCCTGGATCAGTCCAATCAGGATTGTGTTGTCTGCAAACATGAGAAGCTTGACAGAGGAGTCAGTGGAGGTGCAGTCATTGGTGTAGAGAGAGTAGAGGAGAGGGGAGAGTATGCAGCCTTTTGGTGCTCCTATGCTGAGGGTCTGCGGGTCTGAGATGTGCTTTCCCAGCCTCACATGCTGCTTCTGGTGATCCACTGACAGAGGGGTTCAGGCACAGTCAACTTGGAAAGTTTGGAGTGTAGTAGCTCTGGCACAGTGGTGTTGAATGCAGAGCTAAAATCACCAAACAAAATCCTCGCATAGGTCCATGGTGGTTTGTATGCCAGTATGGGTATAGGAATGGGAAGAGATGGTTAAAATAGTTAACAACTGGGAGATCCAGCGGTGGACTTGGTGGACTGAGCGTAAATATCAAGCGAAACGGTCGCCTAGTCTACGCTTGGTCTCGCCGATGTACTGGAGGCCATCTCAGGAAGTCCAGATACTGTAGATGAGGTTAGCAGAGATGTATGTGAACTTCTGTCTCACCTGGAAGGACTGCCGGTGTCCCTGGGTGAAGTGAGTGAGGAGATATGGGGACAGGCGTTGCAACTCCTGTTGTTACATGGGGAAAGTACCTGGGGAGCGGGTGATTTGGGTGGGAAGGAATAAGTGAACCAAGGAGTTGGTGAGGCAGCAGTCTCTGCAGAAGGTGGAAATGAGTGAGGATGAGAAGATGTGACTGGTGGTAGGATCACGATGGAGATGACTGAAATCTCGCAGGTCCTGTTGTAAAACAGCGTTTTGACACATTTTGTGATTTATTGTAGCAGTGGTTGATTTGACATTAACACAAAATAAATCATAAAATCCATGAAAATCAGATACTTTCCCATTTCTTGGCACTGAATGGTCAATTATAATGAAATGAGAGCTAAATTAGCTAAAATGAGGAGGGAAATTAGATCAGTCTGAAGATGGATTTCAACCTGAAACGTCGCCTATTCCTTCTCTCCATTGATGCTGCCTCAACCTGCTGAGCAGCATTTTTGTCTACCTTTGATTTTTCCAGCATCTGCAGATCTTTCTTAAACAGGGAAATTAGATTAAAATGTTTACCAGAAAGCAAATATATGTTCAGCAGTATGTTCAGCGCCTATTAATATTCCTTATTAATCCACAATTTACAGTATATAGTCTATGCAGTATACGCTTTATATTTTGCAATTACAATTCATCAACTTGCCTCAACTATCCCTCTGCTCCTGTAATCTATATTACAGAGAAAACACAAGCGTAACAGTGTTGTGGCAGGATCATCACCTCACAATTTATCCACGTTACATGTTATTCTGGTTTCAATAAATATCACTATTCCCTCAGCATTGCTGGGTCAGAACCCTGGAATTAAACTACGTAGGGCT